>NC_137071.1:66485031-66979641 GCF_951640355.1 Cnephaeus nilssonii
TTTCTCTTTATATTTCAGTTTGGAAAGTATTTTCTTTTAAAAAATATTGTTATTGATTCCAGAGAAGAAGGAAGAGGGAAACATCAATGTTGAGAGAGAATCATTGATCAGCTGCCTCCTGCTCACCCTACACTAGGGATGGAGCCCGCAACCCAGGCGTGTGCCCTGACCAGGAATCAAATCATGATCTCGATGCTCAACCACTGAGCCATGCTGGCCGGGCAGGAAATATTTTCTTACTCATTGATTCTTTCTTTGGTTGTGTCAATTCAGCTAATGAGCCCACATAAGATATTCTTAATTGTTGTTACAGTTTTTAATTTTTTTTTACCATTTACTTTTTATTCATTTTGGAGTTTACCAATATCTACTTATATTACCTATCTATTTTAGCTTGCTGTCAACTTTTTACATTTTAGCCTTAAACGAATTATAGTTATTTAAAATTCCTTGTCTGGTAATTTAATGATCTGTGTCATATATGAGTCTTGTCCTAATAATCACTTTTCTTCTACAAACTGTATTTTTCCTTACTTTTTAGCATGGCTTGCAAATTTTTTTTTTATTGTAAGCTGGACAGGATGTGCCAGGTAAGAGGAAATGAGGTAAATAGTTCTCTGGTATGTTAATATGGCCAGGTATTGGACTGTGTTTAATGTTTGGTATAGCTATAATGTGCGAGAGGCTTCAAAGTTCTCTAGTATAATTAGTTTTGTCTCTTCTTTCTTTTGGGTTTCCCTAAATAATCCTCCTAAAAGATAGCCTGTTTTGCAGCTCTTTCAGCTTAATCCCTTGTTATTATACCAGAGTACTGTTAGTGTAGTGATAAGGGAGAGGGGGCATTCTATAATATTATGATTAAATGTCAGCCTTTAAAGAGCATGTGTTTCTGCAGTTGGTACTGAGTCTTTCCCTTGCCCTGTATTTTCACTATGTTACTGTATTAAATAGCAATGTTGATTTGTTTGTTTTACCCTTAACAGATATTAGAAGACTGAAGGCGACTTGAGGTGGAGGGATTCCCTTCCTCCAACTGTGAAAGACTTTGGAAAAGTATTTTCCCCTGTATGGTAGAACCTTGTTGTAGAGAAGTGTATAGGCATAATTCACAATGGGTGCCATTTCCTTTCCTATTCCAGAGTCATGATGGAATATTTCTTAGATCTTCAACATGAGGATTTGGAAAGGTTTCTACAAGTAATACCCATAAAATATGGGCGCCTTTACAATCTGTGGTTCCCAGAAGTTTCTCACTCTTATGCTAGTTCCACATTTAGCCTTCACCAATTCATCTGAATTATCAAGTGTTCTAA
Source organism: Cnephaeus nilssonii (assembly GCF_951640355.1). Lineage (NCBI taxonomy): Eukaryota > Metazoa > Chordata > Mammalia > Chiroptera > Vespertilionidae > Cnephaeus > Cnephaeus nilssonii. The sequence goes on from NC_137071.1 coordinate 66,486,345, forward strand.
CATTTTTTGTCTCCAGCGATTTCTGTTTCAAGTAAGCTGATCTCAGCTACAAATTTCTGAAACTTGTCTTTCCATAATTTAAGGTGATGGTTTGCCTTACAAACTCAGCTTTCTAATGGGTTAAGAAAAGTTATTTATTTTCAATTTCCTAGTTTTTTTATTGTATAAAATTTTATGTATGTCTTCTTTTTCCCTGATTGACCCCTGCACCCCAGCCATTCCCACCCCTGAGAGCAAGCTCCCACTGCTCCAGTGTCTATGTCCATTGGTCATGCTAATATGCGTGCATACAAGTCCTTTGGTTGATCTTTAATCCCCCCATCTCCCTTGCCAATTGTCTCTGGATCTATTTTTGTTCATCAGTTTATGTTGATCATTATATCCCACATATGAGTGAGATCATATGATATTTATCTTTCTCCAAGTGGCTTATTTCACTTAGCATAATGCTCTCCAGAACTGCATGGTACTGGCCCAAGAACAGAGATATAGACCAATGGAACAGAACAGAGAACCCAGAAATCATCCAAGCCATTATGCTCAATTGATATTTGACAAAGGATGCAAGAGCATACAATGGACTCAAGACAGTCTCTTCAATAAATGGTGCTAGGAAATTGGAAATTTGGTCAGATACATGCAAAAAATATGAAACTAGATCACCAACTTACATCATACACAAAAACAAACTCAAAATGGCTAAAAGACTTAAATGTAAGACAGAAAACCATAAAAATTGTACAAGACTCTATAGGCAGAAAAAATAGCAGACATATGTCATAGCAATGTCTTTACCTACACAGATCCTAGGGCAATGAAGACTAAGGAGAAAATAAATAAATGGGACTACATAAAAATAAAAAGCTTCTGCACAGCAAAAGAAACTATCAACAAAACAACAAGAAAACCCACTGCATGGGAGAACATATTTTCCAATGCTATTTCAGATAAGGGTTTAATCTCCAAAATTTACAGGGAACTCTTACAACTTAACAAAAGGAAGATAAACAATCCAATAAAAAAATGGGCAAAGGACCTAAATAGACACTTTTTGAATGAGGACCTACAAAAGGCCAAGAGATATATGAAAACATGCTCAAAGTCACTAATCATCTGAGAGATGCAAATCACAACAACAATGAGATACCATCTCACACCTGTCAGAATGGCTATCATCAACAAATTAACAAATGGCAAGTACTGGAGAGGATGCAGAGAAAAAGGAACCCTCCTGCACCTCTGGTGGGAATGAAGACTGGTGCAGCCACTGTGGAAGACAGTATGGAGTTTCCTCAAAAAGTTAAAAATGGAACTCCCATTGACCCAGTAATCCCACTTCTAGGACTATATCCCAAGAAACCAGAAACACCAATCAGGAAGGACATATGCACCCCCATGTACATAGCAGCACAATTTACAACAGCTAAAATTTGGAAACAACCTAAGTGCCCATCAGCAGATCAGTGGATTAAAAAACCGTGGTACATTTACACAATGGAATACTAAGCCACTTTAAAAAAAAAAAGGAACTTTTACCATTTGCAACAGCATGGATGGAACTGGAAAGCATTGTGCTATGCGAAATAAGCCAGTCCTAGTTGTTTCTTGTAAGGACAGGACAGATGACTTCCAATTTCTTTGCATTTTGGAGATGAAACCAAAACTCATGATGCAAAATATTTTGGTAAGGCACAAGCAGGGATCTACGTATGTTTATTTCTTTCCTCAATAGATAGTCAGACATGATTGACATACACTATTTCTCTACTGATTTAAATATCACATTCTTGGTAAATTAATATTCATATTCTTATTTGTTCGTTTTTTTAAAAATTCTATTTTGTTACATTTTTTCTGGATGTTATTATGCCAAAATGATTTTCTTTTACATAAAGCAAATTTATAGTATAACAATATATAATATTTTATGTTACATACAAAAAACAGCATTTTAATTCTGAAAATATTAAATTAATATATTAGAGTTTTGTATGTTGATCTTATGACCAAATATATTAATAAACTCTAACTAATTCTAGTGATTTTATGATGCAGTTGGATTTCCTAGGTAGACAATAAATTTTCTGCAAATATAATAATTTTCCTCTTCCTTTTGTGTATATTCTAATTTTGGTTTTTGGAGATTTGTTTTCTTGTTACATATACTAGATCATGCATTGCACTATTACATGAAAGCATGGGTAGAAAATACTTTTTCCTTTTTATATAAGGGAATTACTGTAAGACTTTACTCTCATTTAAAAAAAATTTATGTCAGCTTCTGTGGTGAATATGGTAAATTGGCTCACTAAACATTAATTTCAGTAACCTCTAGAGTGCCTTTCTTTACTGTAGTGGTTAAAATGCTACAAGTATTTTCTTATGTTTCCAATATTCCTTTCTACCTAGAGTTCTGCATACACGTAAGAGTCTTCTAATCAGATTCATTCATCAAAAATTTGTTAAGTAAAGGTGAGGTATCTATGAATGCAGCCACATTTCAGTGTACTGATAGTGGCTTTCTGAATAGACAGAGATAGGTTAAAGTTCTTCTAGTATTCAGTCTTTAGATTACAAGGTACCAATAGGCATTATGAGAGGTGAAAACAGTCTTTACTGCTGTTCTTATTTGTTTTACCTGATTACTAATAAGGTTGAGGAACATTTAAAGTATTAATTGAAATGCTTTTCCCTGTGTGAATTGCTATTAATTTCCCTTGAACAATTTTCATTGGGTTGTTTGTCAGGTTCTTAATTGTTTCTAAAATTCTTTTATATATTTATCTTTTTTAATGATATACATTGTACATATCTTATCTAGTCCTATATTTTGTTTTCTAATTTTGTTTATGCTGCGTTTTGCTATAAAAATCTTTACAAAGTAAAATCTATAATCTATTTTTGCAGCTTCTTGATTATGTACCTTCCTCAGAAATTCTTCTGAATCCAACATTATTAAGCATTTAAAAATAATATTTACATGCTTTGTCCTTTGCTATAAAAATAATTAGCCATATTTTCTGGCTTGAGTAACACTTCTGTAAATTAAAAAAATATTTGTCTTCATTTAATTTAATGTTTTTCTTACTTTGGATTTTACCTTGACTTATAGAAATGTTGTACTTATTTTCAATATATGTTTTATATACACTTCTTATCAATTAAATCTTTATTTAAGGTATAACTTTAAAAATATTAAAAACAGTTTGGGGATTTAAGACATTCATGATTTTTATTATTGAATTATGGTATCATATTTGTTTCATATAATACTATGCTTTTGCTGAACCATGCTTAAGTGTTGTTTTTTCCTTGTTTTTCTTTCTTGATTTTGCTGGTTTGATAGAGTTGTCTTTGTTCTCTTTTATTCTTCAGTAATTGAGTATTAAAACTGATTTTTATTATTCAATATGTTATTATGTTTCCATTAAACAAATTGACTATAGTTTCTATTTATTCATCAACATTGATAAATATCTCTGAACGTAAGAGAAATGTTTGTACAAATATTTACTCTTTCTCCTATCTCTCATTTTATTAATTGTCCATTGTTTAATATCTGTAAGATGAACCATTCTCCATTATATTTCTCCATTTTAAACAATTTTGATTCATAACTTTTTAAAAATTCATAGTTAGGTTCGGCAATGTAGCAGGATACAAAATTAACGCCAAGAAATCTATGGCATTTCTATACACCAATAGTGAACTTACAGAAGGAGAGACTAAAAAGGCAATCCCATTTACCATCACACCAAAAAAATTAAGATACCTAGGAATAAACTTAACTAAAGAGATAAAAGACTTATACGTGGAAAACTACAGGACACTGAAAAAAGAGATAGAGGAAGACTTAAACAGATGGAAGAACATACCATGTTCATGGATTGGTAGAATCAACATCATTAAAATGTCCATACTACCCAAAGCAATCTATAGATTCAATGCACTCCCCATTAAAATACCAACGGCATATTTCACAGACCTTGAAAGAACTCTCCAAAAATTCATCTGGAATAAAAAAAGACCTGGAATAGCCACAGCAATCCTGAGAAAGAAGAATAAAGTAGGAGGTATCTCAATACCAGATTTCAAGCTGTATTACAAAGCCACTATTCTCAAAACAGCCTGGTACTGGCACAAGAACAGACATATAGATCAATGGAATAGAATAGATATTGACCCAAACCACTATGCTCAATTAATATTTGACAAAGGAGGCATGAACATACAATGGAATCAAGACAGTCTCTTCAATAAATGGTGTTGGGAAAATTGGACAGATACATGCAAAAAAATGAAGCTAGATTACCAACTTACACCATACACAAAAATAAACTCAAAATGAATACAGGACTTAAACATAAGATGGGAAACCATAGGTTAAAATATAGTTTTAGAGTTCACCAAATTATTATGATGAATCTTTAATTTTGTTTTGACAGAAAGAGTTACTGGGTGGAAGGTTTTTTATTCCCAAATGTTCAAATAGTCTTAATTTTGTCCTTATATTTAAATTATATTATCATCATGTTTCAAGTTATCCTATCTAATAAAAGAGTAATATGCAGATTGACCATCACTTCAACACACAATATGGCTGCCCCCATGTGGTCAAAGATGGCTGCCTCCCATGTGGACACAAGATGGGCACCACAAGATGGCCAGCAGGGGAGGGCAGTTGGGAGGCACCAGGCCTGCAAGGGAGGGCAGTTGGAGGTGATCAACCCTGCAGGGGAGGGCAGTTAGGGGTGACCAGGCCGGCAGAGGAAGGAAGTTGGGGGCAAACAGGCTGTCAGGGGAGCAGTTAGGCATCAATCAGGCTGGCAGCGGAGTGGTTAGGGGGTGATCAGGCTGGCAGGCAGAATCGGTTAGGGGCAATCAGGAAGGCAGGCAGGCGAGCAGTTGGACATCCCTCGAGAGGTCCCAGATTGGAGAGGGTGCAGGCTGGGCTGAGGGACACCGCCCCCCTCTGTGCACGAATTTCGTGCACTGGGCCTCTAGTAGCTTTATAATGGAATACTACTTACCACAAAAAAGAAAGAAATCTTACCCTTTGGGAAAGCAAGAATGGACCTGGAGAACATTTTGTTAAGTTAAATAAGCCAGTCAGAGAAAGACAAGTACCTTATGATTTCATTCATATGTAGAATCTAATGAAAAAAATTAACAAACAAAAATAGAAACAGACTTATAAAGAACAGACTGACAGCTGTCAGAGGGGAGGGGTTTGTGGGGCTGGATGAAAAAGGTGAAAGGATTAAGCAAAAGAAAAAAAAAACCTCATAGACACAGACAATAGTATGGTGATTACTAGAGGAAAGGGGTGTGGGGGGAGAAGAACACTTTATAAGGGGAATAAATGGTGGTGAAAGGAGACTTGACGGGTGGTGAGCACACAATACAATATACATATGATGTATTATAGCATTGTACACCTGAAACATATAACATATATAATTTTATTAACCAACGGTACCCTAATAAATTCAATAAAAAGTAAATAAATATATATAATAAAAATAAATAATTAAAAATAATTGGGTGCTGAACATTATATATACATATTTTATACAAATATATAGATATGATAAATAATAAAATAACATGTTTATACATATATTATTTTATTTAATCCTCACATATTATAGCTTCAAGATTATTTTGTAACTAAACTTGGTAAATATCACTGTACTCCCTAGTATTTACAATTAAAATAAATGCTTTGCAATTCTGACTTTTAGTTATTTGTTTTTCATACATTTTTCTATCTCAGACAACTTATGCAATGTATTTTTTTTTATTATGAGAATGAAAACCTATGTGTTCTTTTATTGTTGACACTATTACTGATGTCTCCTATTTCCCTCTGCTTTGTCCCCCTCCACCCAGCCTCTGACCCAACCAAACTTTACCACATTGTTGTCAGTGTCCATGGGCTACTCATATATGTATATAAATTCTTTAGCTAATATCTTCCAGTCTCCCCACTGGTCCTTCCCTCTGAGGTTTGACAGTCCGTTCCATATATCCATGCCACTCATCCTATTTTGTTGGTCAGTTTATCTTGTTCATAAGATTCCACATATAAGTGGAATCATATAGTATTTGTCTTTCCCTGCCTGGCTTATTTCTCTTAGCATAATAATCTCCAGGTTCACCCTTGCTGTCACAAAGTAAGCAATTTTTCATAGTATGCAATTTACTTTTTAAACAGAATTTGAAACATCAACACATTGTATCTAGATTTTTTTAAGCATCTGAATTGAGTCAGTGTGATCTTTACATTAAAAAAAAATGTTCCTTTCTTTATCATTGAGAAAATTGCTTATTTGATTATATCATTCTATCCCTTTAATGTTCTCTCTTCTGGGACATCTATTATAGGATATTGGAACAAATTCTTGTATGCTCTATACTTCTTTTTTATTTATTTAAATTCTTTATTGCTGAAAGCATTACATATGTCTCCTTTTCCCCACATTGACCTCTCCTGCCTGCTCCTGCCCCCACCCATCCCGGCACATGCCCTCAGACCCCAACTATCTGTGCCCATTGGTTATGCTTATATACATGCATATAAATTCTTTGGTTGATCTCTTAACACCCCCACCCTGACTTCCCTCTGAGGTTTCACAGTCTGTATGATGCTTCTATGTCTCTGGGTCTATTTCTGTTTATGTTGTTCATTATATTCTACATATGAGTGATATCATGTGATATTTATCTTTCTCTGACTAGCTTAGTTTGCTTAGCATAATGCTCTCCAGGTCCATCCATGATGTTGCAAATGCTAAATGTTCATTTTTATAGCAGCATGTAGATGCACCATAGTTTTCTAATCCACTCATCTGCTGATGGGCACTTAGGCTGTTTCCAATCTTAGTTATTGTAAATTGTGCTGCTATGAACATAGGGGTGCATATATCCTTTCTGATTGGTGTTTCCGATTTCTTGGCATATATTCCCAGAAGTGGGATCACTGGATCAAATGGCAGTTCCATATTTAATTTTTTGAGGAAATTCCATACTGTTTTCCACAGTGGCTGCACAGTCTGCATTCTCACCAGCAGTGCACGAGGGTTCCTTTTTCTCCACATCCTCAACAGCACTTGTGTTTTGTGGAGTTGTTAATGATAGCCATTCTGACGGGTGTGAGATGGTACTGCATTGTCGTTTTCATTTGCATTTCTCAGGTGATTAGTGACTTTGAGCATTTTTTCATATGTTCTTGGCCTTCCTTATGCCCACTTTTGAAAAGTGTCTATGTAGGCCCTTTGCCCATTTTTTGATTGGATTGTTTATCTTTCCTTTTTTACTTTGTATGAGTTCCCTATAAATTTTGGAGATTAAACCCTTATTGGATGTCACATTGGTGCACATGTTCTCCCATGCAGTGGGCTCTCTTTTCTTTTGTTGATGGTTTCCTTTGCTGTGCAAAAGCTTCTTACTTTGATGTAATCCCATTTGTTTATTTTCTCCTTAGTTTTCATTGTCCTAGGAGATGTATCCGTAAAGATATTGCTATGAGCTATGTCTGATATTTTGTTCCCTATTGCTTCTTCTAATATTTTTATGGTTTACCATCTTACATTTAAGTCCTTTATCCATTTTAAATTTATTTTTGTGTATCGTGTAAGTTGGTGGTCTAGTTTCATTTTTTTTGCATGTATCTGTCCAATTTTCCCAACACCATTTATTGAAGAGACTGTGTTAACTCCATTGTATGCTCTTGCCTCCTTTGTCAAACATTAATATTCTGGGTTCACTTTTCTGTTCCAGTGGTCTATGTGTCTCTGTTCTTATGCCAGTACCCAGGCAGTTTTGAGAACAGTGGCTTTATAATACAGCTTGATATCTGGTATTGTAATCCCTCCAACTTTGTTCTTTTTTCTCAGGATTGTTACAGCTATCAGGGGTCTTTTTTTATTCCATATGAATTTTTGAAGAATTTGTTCTAGGTCTGTGAAATATGCCATTGCTGTTTTAATAGGGATTGCATTGAATCTATAGATTGCTTTGGGTAGTATGGACATTTTAATGATGTTGATTCTACCAATCCATGAACATCATATATTCTACCACTTGTTTACTAGTATATCTTCCTCTGTCTCTTTTTACAAAGTCCTGTAGTTTTCTGAGTGTAGGTCTTTCCTGTCCTTAGTTAAGTTTATTCCTAAATATCTTATATTTTTGTTGCAATGGTAAATGGGTATTATTTTGTATTTTTTATTTGTTTGTTTGTTCATTTTAGTTTATCGTTCTGTGAGTTCATTATCGGTGTATGAAAAAGGCCGTAGATTCCTGGGTGTTAATTTTGTATCCTGCTATATTGACGAATTTATTTATCAAATCTAGTAGTTTTTTTATAGAGTCTTTATGATTTTCTATGTACAATATCATGTCATTTGTGAATAAGGACATTTTGCTTCTTCTTTTCCCATTTGGGTACCTTTTATTTCTTCTCTGATCGCTATGGCTATATGTTATATGTTTCTTCTTCTTTGTCATCTTTTTCACACCTTTATCTTCTTATTTGATATTTAAAAGAATATATTTACTTTATTTTAATCCATAATCATTTCATTATTTAGCTCATTTTTAGTGTTTATTTTGTCAATTTTATTTTTAATTTCAAATAGTTTTCTAATTTTTTCCTTTTTCCAGAACATTCTGCTATTTTTATGGATACATAATACTTTTTAATATTCTAGATTCCAATATACACAATTATTTCCCTTTAACCTTTATATTTCTAAAATCAGTATGCACTATGTTTGGATTAGATTTTTGTCCCTGGAAATTCATATGCTGAGCCCTATTCCCCAATGTGATTTTATTTAGAGACTAGGGGCCCGGTGCACGAAATTCGTGCACTGGGGGGGGGGGTGTCTCCTCAGCCCAGCCTGCCCCTCTCACATACTGGGAGCCCTCAGGGGATGTCCTACTGATGGCTTAGGCCCGCTCCCCATAAGGAGCAGGCCTAAGCCGCAGTCTGGCCTCCCTTTGTGAGAGACAACCAGGCTGATCAGGGAAAGGCACCAGCCCCATCACCCCGCTGCTAGAGCCACTGCAAGTCACCGCAGCCACCAAGGTGTTTTCATCAACATGGACTCCAGTCCCTTCACCAAGAAAAAATGACAACTTTCTTTAGGCATTTTCAAGATGTGTCTTTCATAGAATATGACATTTCTTTCTTTCTTTTTTTTTTTTTTATCCTCACCTGAGGATATGTTTCCATTGACTTTTAGAGAATGTGGAAGAGAAAGGGAAAGACAGAGAGAAACATCAAAGTGAGAGAAATACTTAGATTGGTTGCCTCCTGCATGAGCTCTGACCTGGGCCCCAGCCAGGGAGGAGCCTGCAATTTAGGTACATGCCCTTGATCAGAATCTAACCTGGACTCTGTGGTTGGCAAACCTAGGCATTATCCACTGGGACAAACTGTGTAGGGCAGGATATGACATTTCTTAGCCCTCCAGCAGCGGACCTTCGTTTTTTCCCCCAGGAGTGTGGTGGAAAAGCCCTAGATCACCTTTTTGGATTCTTATACCCAAGTTACTAAGAATATTACCAGTGTCATACAGGGAGCTTAGCCAATGAGCAGTCAAAAAATGTATTTCCTCTGTAGTTCACACCTATCTCCTGTGATCTCCGGCTCCACCCCTGGCCAAGTTCTCAAGCCTCTGTTTGAGGCTCAGGCCCTGAGCAGGGACCCCCAGCTGGTTCTGATCGCCTGCAGGGACCTCCAGCTGGTGCAATCCCCAGGCTCCACCCACGGCCAAGGCTGCAAGCCTCTGGCTGAAGCTTGGGCCCTGGGCAGAGATCCCCAGCTGGCTCCAATCGCCTGCAGGGGACCCCAGCTTGCTCTGCTCACCTGGTTCCACCTGCAGCCAAGGCCTAAAGCCTCTGTTTGAGGATCTGGCCCGGTGCAGGGACCCCCACCTGGCTCCAATCACCCGCAGGGGACCACAGCTGGCTCTATCGCCTGGCTCCATCCAAGCCCAAGGCTGAAAGCCTCTGGCCGAGGCTTGGGCTCTGGGCAGGGAGCCCCAGATGGCTCCAATTGCCTGCAGGGGACCCTAGCTGGCTCCGATTGCCAGGCTCCGCCCCAACGGCCAAGGCTGCAAGCCTCTGGCCGAGGCTTGGGCTCTGAGCAGGGACCCCCAGCTGGCTCCAATCACCACAGAGGACCCCAGCTGGTTCCAATGGCCCAGCTCCGTCCCCAGCCAATGCCGCAAGCCTCGTTTGAGGCTCGGGCCCTGGGCAGGGACCCCCAGCTGGCTTCGATCGCCCGCAGGGGACCCCAGCTGGCTCTATCACCCGGCTCCATCCAAGCCCAAGGCCGAAAGCCTCTGACCGAGGCTTGGGCTCTGGGCAGGGACCCCCAGCTGGCTCCGATTGCCTGCAGGGGACCCCAGCTGGCTCTGATCGCTTGTGGGGGACCACAGCTGGCTCCGATCTTCCCCTCTGATCTTTGGCTCCAATCGTCCAGTTCCAACCATGGCCGCTCTCCAAGGCTGCAGCCATCTTGATTGGGTGTATTTGCATATTGTCTTTCTGATTGGCTGGTGGGCGTGGCTGGTGGGCATGGCTTGTGAGTGTAGCGGAGTGATGATTTGCATATTACTGTTTTATTAGATAGGACTAGAGGCCCAGTGCATGATTGAATCATGCACGTGTAGGGTCACCTACACGCTTTTGCTTTCGATCGCGGGGGAGCTGGGTGCCTGTCCGCTGGTGCACCAGACCTTTCAGAAGCCTCCGGCTCAGCGGAGGCTTCTGAAAGGCCTGGTGCCGGAGCAGACAGGTACCCAGCTCCCCCGCTTTTGATGGTCCGTGGCGGGACGTGAGCTTGCTGCCCCAGAGGCCCCTTCTGTTCTGCAGCATAGCCATGGCGCAGACGCTGAGCTCGCGCTGCCACTGGCGACACGAGCTTAGCGTCCCGCTGGCCCAATCGGATACCCCAGCCACCCCGAGTCCCGCCCCCTGCGCCTCCCCCTGGCCCAATCGTGGGCATAGCGGAGTGATGGTAATTTATAGATTACCATTTTGTTAGGTAGGATAAGTCTTACAAAGAGGTAACTTATGATAAATGAGGTTAAAACTGTGGGTCCTTGATACAATAGGATTAGTGTCCTTCTAAGAAGAGACACCAGAGAAATCATCTTTCCTCTGACCACCATTTGAGGCCACAGCAAGAAGGTGGCTGTCTGCAAGACAGGAAGAGAATCTTCACCTGGCCCTGACCATGATGGCACCATGGCCTCAAACTTTCAGATTCCAGAACAGTAAAAATATAAACTTTAATTGTTTAAGCCAACCTGACTGTGGTAATGTGTTATGGCAGCTTGAACTTACTCATACACACTTTTAACAAATTTGTACATTAAAAAATGATTTAGGGATACATCATAAATGGTTTTCAGAATAAAAATATATTATTTATACTTTTAAAGTTATTTCCTATTTCTTTGATATTTTTCTTTATTTTTCCATAGGCAGTTTTTATGCTTGTAATAATAGTCCTTACATGCAATGCTGTTGGCTTTCATCAAAAGTCTAATGACTTTTTTCTTTCATATGTTTAAATGAAGATAAGTTGATACGGTCAATTTTCAAACAGACCTTCATAAAAGTGCATTACAGTAATAATCTATTAATGCCAAAAAACTGCTGAAAATATTATTTCTCTTCAGACTGTGTGAGAGTAAAGCAGGACAGTTGAGAATACCTAATGGAGAAAAGACATTTGACCTTTTAAGGTATACAAACACCTATGAATTACTGTAGTCACCTCAGCCTTCATTTTTATTGAATTTATTGGGGTGACATCAGTTAACAAAATTATCTAGATTTCAGGTGCACAGTTCTATAATACGTGTTCTGGGTATTGTATTATGTGTACACCACCACAAGTCAAGTTTCCTTATATCACCATTTATCCTCCTTTTATGTTCTTCTAGCCACGCCCCAGCTCCCCTTTTCCTCTGGTAATCACCATGTTGTTCTCTGTGTCCATGATTTTTTTTCGTTTCTTAATCTCCTCACATTTTTCACTCAACTTACCAACAACCCTCCCCTCTGATAGCTATCAGTCTAATCTCTGCATCAATGAGTCTGTTTCTATTTTATTCATTAGATTCCACATAGAAGTGAAATCATATGATAATTGTCTTTCTCTAACTGGCTTATTTCACTTAGCATAATACTCTCCAGGTATAGCTATTATGTTGCAAAAGGTAAGATTAAGATTTTCTTATTTTTCTTTTTAATGGCCAAGTAGTATTCCATTGTGTAAATGTACCACAGCTTTTTATTCACTAATCTACTGATGGGCACTTGAGCTACTTCTAATTCTTTGCTATTGTAAACAATGCTGCATTGAGCATAGGGGTGCATATATTCTTTCAAAATTGTGTTTCAGGTTTCTTTGAATATATTCCCAGAAGTGGAATCACTGGGTCATAAGCAGTTCCATTTTTAATTTTTTGAGGTAACTCCATACTGCTTTCCATAGTGGTTTCACCAATCTATATTCCCACTAACAGTGTACGAGGGTTCCCTTTTCTCCACATCCTCACCCACACTTGTTGTTTTTCTGTTTATTGATGATAGCCATTCTTACAGGTGAGAGGTGATAGTACATTGTGGTTTAATTTGCATTTATTTGATGATTAATAATGTTGTATAATTTTTTCATGTGTCTATTTGCCATCTGTATATCCTCTTTTGAGAAGTGTCTTTTCAGATTTTTTGCCCATTTTAAATTTGATTGCTTGTGGTATTTTTGTTGTTGGTTGTTTTTTTTGTTTTCTTTTGTTTTGTTTTTGGTGTTGATTTGTCTAAGTTCTTTATAATTTGTGGATATTAAGCCTTTATCAGATATACTACTGGAAAATATGTTCTCCTGTTAAATGGGATGTCTTCTCATTTTGTTGATGGTTTCCTTTGATGTGCACACGCTTTTTATGTAGTCCCACTTGTTAATTTTTAATTTTGTTTCCCTTGCCCCAACATACATACATATATATATCAGAAAAATATTGCTGCAAGAATTGTTAAGATTTTACTGCCTATATTTTCTTCTAGGATTTTAATGATTTGGGGTCTAGCATTTAGGTGTCTAATCCACTTTGAGTTTATTCTTGTTTATGGTGTAAGAAAGTGGTCGATTTTCTTTTTTTTGCCCATATTTGTCCAATGTTTCCAACACCATTTATTAAATGGACCCTCTTTATCCCATTATGTTCTTCAACCAAATTGTTCTTCAACCACTTATCTAATTTCTGTTATTGCTGAAGTATATATTTAATCCATAACAACTTTCTGTTCCATCTACCTGTCATTGCATTCTACTTCAACTTTCCTTTTAAATATTACAATTTTGGTTATATCCTCCACCCATTTGAATATTTCCAATGGTTTCCTTTTGCAAGGAAAAGAAAGAGAAGTTAACATCATACAAAGTCCTGTGTGATATAACTTCAATTAGGCTTCATTTCTATATATTCTTTCTTGCTGTCCTTGATGCAGCCTACTTCCTACCTTTTGTACTAGCCATGCTTTCTCTCATCACATGGATTTTAAACATGCTGTTTCTTTTACCAGTCACAGTCTTTCATCTTCACTTTAACTCAATTTTATGATCTCAGCTCAAATATCACTTCCCCTGAAAGAATTTTTAACCCTCTTAAGAAGTAAATTATTTTGCCTTTTTTTTTCTTGACCCATTCATCTTTATATCATAGAAATATGTATGATTATTTGATCAATGCCTGTTTCACTCCCAGAAATAGTAAACATCTTGATAACAGAAACTGGTTTCACTAACCATATTACCCCTGGCATCTAGCAGAAAATATGTACATAGGAACTCAATATGTATTTTATAAAATAACTAGAGGCCCGGTGCATGAAATTTGTGCACGTGGGGGTGTGTCCCTCGTCCCAGCCTGCACCCTCTCCAATCTGGGATCCCTCGAGGGATGTCTGACTGCCTGTTTAGGCCTGATCCAGGTAGGACTGGGCCTAAACGGGCAGTAGGACATCCCTCTCACAATCCAGGACTGCTGGCTCCCAACTGCTCACCTGCCTGCCTTCCTGATTGCCCCTAATTGCTTCTGCCTGCCAGCCTGATCACCCCCTAACCACTCCCCTGCCAGCCTGATTGATGGCTAACTGCTCTCCTGCCAGACTGTTTGCCCCTCACTGTCCTCCCTGCAGGCCTGCCCCCCCCAACTGCTCTCTCCTACAGGCCTGGGTCCCCGCCAACTGCCCTTCCCTGCAGGCCCGGTCGCCCCCAACTTCCCTCCTCTGCCAGCCTGGTCACCACTAACTGCCCCACCTGCAGGCTTGATTGACCCCAACTGGCCTCCCTTGCAGGCCTGCTCCCTCCCAACTGGTCTCCCCTGCTGGCCATCTTGTGGTGGCAATCGTGTGTCCACATGGGCTCAGTCAACTTTGATCACATGGGGGCAGCCATCTTGTGTGTTAGAGTGATGGTCAATTTGCATATTATTCTTTTATTAGATAGGATACAGGCCTGGGGCACGGGTGGGGGCTGGCTGGTTTGCCCTGAAGGGTGTCCCAGATCAGGGAGGGGGTTCCCTTGGGGCATGGCATGGCCTGGGCAAGGGGCCTGTGGTGGTTTGAAGGCTGGCCATGCCCCCTGGCGACCCAAGGGGAGGCCCTGGTATCTGGGATTTATTTATCTTCTATAATTGAAACTTTGTAACCTTGAGCGGAGCCAAGCCTCCTGCTTGCTCCATGGCTACAGCCATTTTTGTTGGGATTTATTTATCTTCTATAATTGAAACTTTGGAGCCTTGAGTGGAGGCCAGGGCCTGCCAGGGTGTGCGCAAAGATTGGCTTCCTACATTGCTGGGGAAACCCAAGCCTCCTGCTCACTCAGTGGCCGCAGCCATCTTGGTTGGGTCTAATTTGCATACTCACTCCTGATTGGCTGGTGTGTGTGGCTTGAGGGTGTAGCAGAGTGATGGTTAATTAGCATGTTACTCTTTTATTAGATAGGATGGAAAAATGAATAAATACATTAAACATGCTAGTATATATTATAGCTGAAGTAATTAACATTGCTTTACTTTTTGTTGTTTCCTTATTTGTTTTTACTTATCTATTGGATATGCCCAAAGTAGCTTGCATTTTGCTTCACGTCTTTTTCCTGCCTGAACTCTGCAGACTCATTTTCTTCTTTTGATCTAGAGGACTCTTACTTTTTCAGCAGCCCACTTTTTTCAAATATATATTTCAGATAGGAATTGAGAGGGAGAGAAAGATAGAAACATCAATGATGAGAGAGAATCATTGATCAAATGCGTCCTGCATGTCCCCTTCTGGGTACCAAGCCTTCAACCTGGGCATGTGCCCTGACCTGGAATGGAACTGTGACCTCCTGGTTCATAAGTTGATGCTCAAATACCGAACCACACCAGACAGGCTCAGCAGCCCACCTTGAAACTTGTTTGGATTTCAGATCCTTGTATTGTTTATATTTCCCATCACTGTACCCAAACATGCTTTTTTGTTTAGCAATTATTCTCTATTTGTAGGATGACTAGGGATGATAATATATCTTACTGTACATTGTAATAATTAGATGGTTTACAGACAAGAACCTAGTTTAGTTCTTACAAGCTAAAGAATAAAAATTTTGAATGGCGGATATAAAAAGAGTGATTATGCAATTTGGAACATCAATATAACATCAATTTGTTCTTATCAGTGGGACAGCATTATTGGGGACTTAATAAAAGCAAATACAGCATGAGAGCATTGGAAAGCATAGAGATAATGGAGAGGTGCTCCATAACGCATAAAAATATACAAGTATGTCAAAGGCAAAATCTGCCTACTGCATAATTTACCCAAGGGCTAGATCAGGAATAGAGATATTTATAGTTACTCATTCTTTAAGTATAAAGCCAAAAAACCATAATCTAATCATTACCAGCTTAAGTACTTAATAGTAAAATATTCAAAATCATCATTCTTCTATTAATAATGGCAGGTTGACCCAATTTTATAATCAAGAGCTCCATTACGTTATCAAAAGTGAAATATGTGTAAGTGTGATACTACGATCTAAGGAATTAGCCACAAGCCAAATGACTCACATCCCTATATATAGTCTGACTTAGGAAAATACTATTTAACATTACCTGCCATACCTGACATGTATGTTTTTAGTTTTTATTTGATTTGCATACATTGCAGTAAGTGACAGATACTTTTGACACTCTTGCTATCCACTTTATTTTTAACAGCTCAACTGTTGACGATATTTTATAGCCTAGGGGTCCTTAATTTCAACATGTTCATTCTCCCCTTAAGTCTTTTTTTACAAGTTTAATGAAACACGTTTTTAATTAGCAGCACACTAATGAATAAATATAATCAGATCTATGCCCCAATGCACAGCCCTAGTAAAAGAGTCTATAAGCTCAAATATAAAAATTTAAATCTTTTTTTTAATTACTTTATTGATTAAGCTATCACATATTTGTCATCAACCTCCCCCATTCCCTTCCCAAACCACCCCACACGCATGCCCCCCTCCCCCTGTTGTCTGTGATCACTGGTTAGGCTCATATGGAAGCACACAAGTCCTTTGGTTGATCTATCTCCCTTGTCCCCATCCTCCCCTACCTTCCCTCTGAGGTCTGACAGTCTGATCAATGCTGTTTTTGTTCTTCAGTCTATGTTGTTCATCTTTTCCCCTAGATTAGTGAGCTCATGTGATACTAGGAATACACTTATAGGAACCAAAAATGAGACAAGCAATAATAGTTATGCTGAGAGGCAAATGAATCAGTCTATAGTGAGTTTCTTTCTGGGCCAACAGTTCTTTTGAGTCCCAGTTTCTATGTCCAACACTTGTTTATGTGTTCATAACAGCAATGATATTTCAGTTCTGGATGGTGGACAAATGGTGGTAATGCAGGTCCGACCCTCTCTGGTTTGGTCCTGGGCAATCTGCAGTGACACACATCTGCTGACTGCTAGTATGGCAAGGCATGGTCAGCGTCTTCCATCTCTGGACTGTTTCTCTTCTGACTTCATGGCTGGAGCACTCCTGTCAATTCCTCTCTGTTGCAGGAATCCACATGGTCTCGGAGTTGTTTTCTGAAAATATACAAACATATTCTCGACCAAAAGTTAATAAAGGAATATTTTCTATAAATTTAACTTGTGATCCTTTTTCACTTTTTTTCCCCAAACGATTTTCCTTTGGCTTGTTTTGACACCATGTATTTTTTACCTGGGTGTCTTGCTGTTAGCATTACAAATGAAAGTTAATTTTCTAAAGTAAAAATTTTCTAGATGTAATTTATTTACAGGATATTTTCCCTTACATGATATTCTTCTACTATCCCCCCTTTTTTGGTTTAAATATTGGGAGGCTTTTGGAAATTTTATGCTGTAATCTTGATAGCTTTTAAATTTTACTTTTTGCACTAAAATGTGACTGCTTTAGGTTCATTATATGTTACACAATTTTACCATGAGATGAACTACCAATAAAAATTTTAGTTAACACTTTAGGAACAGCTTTTTGTCCAGTACAATTAATTTTTCTAGAGTATTTGCTTATTTTGATTGGCCAATTTAAATTAGTCTGAAAACTTGACTACTATTTTACTGTCAAATTTAATACTCTAACAACCATCTTGTTTTACCCTTTAATTATTAGTGGAGAGGATTATTTGCCTTCTAAAAATTTAAATCTTTATGTGAAAGCCAAATATTATGAATAAATAGTTGTTAAACACTCAATGTAAATAATCTTATCAAAATTAAAGCAAAAAAATGTTATTTCTTAAAAGGTGATTTCAGAGGTTCATCATTTAGAAATTGATTTGTATCAACTTTATTCCTTTAGTTAGGAGAAAGAGATTTTCTTTAAATAGGAACATATTAGCAAAAGCAGTACTGTAAAAAAGAGACATTAGTCAAGAACTACTATTCCTCAATACATGAAGTATAGTTCAGCAATAACTTAGAGTAAATTAATACCAAGGTTTGGTTAATAGAACACACAAAATTTCAAGTTAGGATATTTGTGTTAAATTCATGATTCTGTAACTAATTAGCTGTGTGATTTAGAAAAAATGAACTTTCTCTTAACCTTAGTTTTCCTTTTGTATAATGAAGAGACTGATATTTTTTGCAACTGTTCTTTGTATGGGATAATTGAATTTGGAAACAGATAATTACTGTAAGAAACTATGAAGATAGGATAATTTCTACTTTATTTTTTAATTTTTAAATAAGTTTCAATTTTTATTCCCCAAATATGTAAACTTTCAACAATGTTTCAAGTTTGGAATTTGGTCCTGAGAGTCAAAGACACTATATAATACTGTGGTTGCTCTTTAGAATAGTATAATTTAACCATTTAAATTTTATCATTTTAACTTTTTTATATGGAAATAATTTTAAACATAAAAAGTTGCAAAGATAGCACATTGTTGGTCAAATTGTTGCTGTTTCAGCCCTTGGGAGCTTTTTCATGTTGGCTCCTATGTCCTTTTGATATGCCTCCATTCCACGGCCCCCCTTTTTTTCTAATACTTTCTTACTTTCTGACACCACAGGGTATCTATGTTCATCTTTTATTTTCCTTACCCATTTCTGTGATTTAACAGTTATCCAAGGAGTATTGACTGGTTTCTTTTATTGGATAATGATATTTAGAAACTATGATCTGAGTTCTAGGTGTACTCATTGTTACTCGGGTGTCCACAGGTTATAGACCCTCTTGACAAATAGAGCTAGTATGTATACTAAGCCACACATTTACAGGTATCTACATTCATTTCCTATCCATTTTTCTATTGAAAAAATAGTTTTTACTGATATGTCCATTTCCAATCCAGCTCAACAGACTTTATTCTAGTCTTTGCTTATTTGTAACCCCCTTCTCTGACAGTTGAAAGCTTGTCTCTTACATATTGTTCTTTTTTCCCCCCAATCTTTAATTTCTTGATTAAGGTATTACACATGTGTCCTCTTCCCCCCACTAACCCCCCAACCTCCCCACATATTGTTCTTACATCTTACAACTCATTCAGTGATACTTGCTGATTTAGCTTCTTATGAATTCTTTTGGATTTTCTATGTAGACAATGATATCATCTATGAATGCAAACACTTTATTTTCTTTTTCCTTTGTCAATGATGTAGCTTTCATTTATTTTTCTTGCCTATTTTATTAGTTAAAATATCCTACATGTATTTTTAAAAAGTAAGAAGATAAGATATACTTGACTGTTGTTAGGGATACAATATTCTGTCTTCAGTATTGCCACAGGCTGAGCATTTTGCAGATATGTTATCAGGTGAAAGAAATGTATTTTCTATTCTAGTTTTTTGAGAGTTTTTATAATTATAAATGATGTTGAATTTGGCAAATATTTTGTCTGCATCCTTTGCAATATTTTTAAGTGCTTTTTCTTCTTTAAGGTGTTAGCCTTGTAAATGGCATGTGTAATTTTAAAATGTTGAAACAACCTTCCATTCTTTTTTATTGTTGAAACTATTACAGATATTCCCCATTATCCCCCTCTTTGCCCTCCTCCATCCAGCCCCCTCCACCCCACCCAAAGCCTTCACCACATAGTTCTCTGTGTCTATGCGCTATGCATATTATATTCATAAATGTTATTTCCCTAATCTCTTCCATTCTTCCTACATCCCTCCCCTCTGACATTTGTCAATCGGTTCCACGTTTCCATGTCTCTGGTCTTATTTTGTTTGTCAGTTTATTTTAATTGTAAGATTCCACATGTAAATGAAATTATATGGTATTTTTCTCTCCCTGACTGGCTTATTGGTTTAACATAATAATCTCCATGCTGTCCTGGCTGGTGTTTCTCAGTGGTTAGAGTGTTGGCCCACACATTGAAGGGTCACAGGTTCAATTACTAATCAAAAACACGTGTCCAGATAGCAGGTTCAAGCAACCAATTGATGTGTCTCTCTCACATTGATGTTTTTCTCTCTCTTGTTTTTCTTTCTCTCTCTGTCCCCCTCCCTCCCTCCCTCCCTCCATTCCTTCTCCACTCTCTCTGAAAAATCAATGGAAAAAAATCCTTGGGTGAGGATTAAAAATATATGAAATCTCCATGCTGTTACAAAAGGTAAGACTGCCTTTTTTTTTTACAGCCTGGTAATATTCCATTGTGTAAATGTACCACAGCTTTTTTTTTTTCTAGTCCTTCAAGCAGGACTTATTTTTATTTTATTTTTAAAATATATTTTTTATTGATTTCAGAGAGGAAAGGAGAGGGAGAGATAGATAGAAACATCAATGATGTGAGAGAATCATTGATTGGCCACTGGGGATGGAGCCCGCAACTCAGGCATGTGTCCTTGACCAGAATCAAACCTAGGACCCCTCAGTCCGCCAGCCAATGCTCTATCCACTGAGAAAAACCAGCTAGGGAATGCACCACAACTTTTTTTATCCACTCCTCTACTTATGGACACTTGGGCTATTTCCACATCTTGGCTATTGTAAATAATGCTGCTATGACCATAGGGGTGCATATATTAATTATGATCAGTGTTTCAGCATTCTTAGAATATATTTCTAATATTTGGAGTTGCTGGGCCAAAAGGTAGTTCCATTTTTAATTTTTTGAGGAAACACCATACTGTTTTCCACAGTGTCTGCATCAGTCTGCATTCCCATCAACAGTGCATGAATGTTTCCTTTTCTCCACATCCTGGCCAGCACTTGTTTGTCGATTTATTGATGGTAGCCATTCTGGCAGGTGTGAGGTGATATCTCATTGTGGTTTTAATTTGCATCTCTCTGATAATTAGTGACTTTGAGCATCATTTTTTCATATGTCTCTTGGCCATTTGTATGTCTTTTTTTGGAAAAGTGTCTTTTTCTCTCTAGTTTCTTAAAGTGGATATTTAGAAATATGATTTGATATTTTTCTACTTTTTTAATGTAAGCATTTTATTTTATAAACTAGGGGCCCAGTGCATGAATTTGTGCACCTTGAAAGGAACCGTGGGCTGCATGGTTGCCGTGGGCACAGGGGCGGGTCTTGGCCCAACCTCCACGACCCCGCCCAGCACCTTCCACTGCGGACACTGATCCCCTATCTACTGGCAACCCTGTTCCCGCCACCACCACTCCCACCCACTGTCGGCGTGAGGTGATTGGGGCCAGCGCAAGCCAGTGCTGTCAGTGGGTGCGAGCAGTGGCTACTGCCCCAATCGCCCCTCAGGAGCAAGGGGAGGTGGAGAAGCCCTCAGGGGCGATTGGGCCAGCAACCACTGCTCGCACCTGCTGATGGTGCTGAGCTATTGGCACTGGCACTGGGCTGACTGTGGGTGCGAGCGGAGCTGGCGCCTGCAGTGGGTGTGAGCAGGGCCAGTGCCGGCAGCAGGTGCGAGCACCAGGCAGGACCATGGTGTGCGGGAGCAAATAATTTTCAGTAACCACTAGAGGCTGGCCCTGATGACAATGACCAGAACTCCACCTTGGTCTGGCACCCCTACTCACCTGCTCTACCATCCCGCTGTGGCTGATGCCTGCCATGTTCCACGTGTGCCCCCCTGGTCAGTGCACTTCATAGCAACCAGTTGTTTGGTTGTTCCGCCATTTGGTCTATTTGCATATTTTTGCGTATTAGGGCTTTATTTATATAGATTTCCCTCTAACCATTTATTTAGTTGCATTCAGAATATTTGATATTTTGTATTTTAATTTTTTAATTTTAATGAATTAATCTTTTAATCATTATGATATATTGCATATCCATTCCAATGATGTGAACACCTTAAAAACAGACACATAGTATTGTTACAATGATTATAAGAATGACTCTTTATTCCCATACAAAAAAGATAATGGTTACAAAGATCTAACTCCATTTACCAAAATGTGCTTCTTCATTATCTCTATTTTGATTCTGGCCCTTTCCTTCTTCTACTAGCATCTAATTCTGCTTTTGCTTTTTATTTCTTCCTTAGATTAGAGTTTTACTTGCTTAACCTAGAGAGTTAGATTACTTTCTCAGACCCTCCTAGGTAAATAGTTTGAGGTTGACAGTTGAAGATTCAGGGTCATGAACAAAGGATCTGGAAGAATTTCTGATGTTTCTCTGCAGGGGTCTGTTATACAGTTGGAAGGGGCCTTTGTCAGAGTTGTGGTGTTAGCTGACAAAACATATATTATGATATTTTAAATATCTTTTTTAGGTTTTTTTCTTTATTGTTTTGAGTATTTTCATTTTAATCCAATCAAAAACATTTGTTTAATTCTCTCTTGAAGTTTTCATTTTGATACATGTGCTACTTGGAAGTATTTTTAATTCCAAATAATTGTGTATTTTCCTGATATCTTTATACTATTGATTTTTAGTTAATTTTGTTATAACTCAAAAACAAACTTTATGGTTTCTACTTTTAAGAACATTTCAAAGGTTTGTTTCTCACTCAGAATATATATTATCTTGGTGACTGTTCAATGTCAATGTTCACTTGAGAAGAATCTGTATGTAGCCTGCCTGTTGAGTGGCCTGTTTTCTGAGTATCAATTAGGTCAACTTGGTTAGGATTGTTGTTCAAATCATGTATGTTCTTACCATTTTTCAGCCTTTTTTCTATAAGTTTTGTCAAAAAGTGTTGAACTCTCCAACTCTTTTTTTGGATGGATCTATTTCATCTTTAAGTTTTATCAGCTTTTGACTCAGGTGTTTTAAAGCTCTGCTGTTAGGTCCCACCACATTTAGGGTAATTGTGTCTACTTGGATATTTGTCTCTTTATCATGATATGTCAAACTTTATCCCTGATAATATTATACTATTTCTTCATCTAATGTCTGCTTTATCTGGTATTAATATTCCAGATTCCTATTGGTTAGTTTTTATAAGGGCTATCTTTATCATTTTACTTCTAATGTATTTATGTCTTTATCTTTAACACAAATTTGCTGTAGATAGCATATTGATAAGATAAATTTGATAATTTGTCTTTTAACTTGTTCTTAGATCATTCATGTTTATTGTCATTACTTATATAGTTTAATTAAATTTCAGCATTTTAGATGTTTTCCATGTGCCTTTTTTTTTCCTTTTTCTTCCTTAGCAAAATTGACTATTTTTATTATTTTATTTCATGGCTCTATTGATTAATTATTTATATACTAGAGGCCCTGTGCATGCAAATTCATGCACTGGAGGCGGGGGTCTCTCAGCCCGGCCTGCCCCCTCTCACAGTCTGGGAGCCCTCAGCGACAGGAGGTGACCTGGTGATCAGGGGAAGGCGATGCCTCCATCACACCTCTGCTGCTGCTACTGCCAGCAGCGCAAACCTCAGCCGGCCCTGGTGACCTGAGCCTTGGGTGGCCCTGGGCAGCTGGGCAGCTGACATGCGAGGCTTGCCTGCTCCTTGGGCTGGCCCTGAGCGGCTGGAGGGGCTAAGGGGACTGGGGGACTCTGGCAGGCTGAGGGGACTGAGCACCACCATCTTTGAGGGCGGGGCAGTCAATTAGCATACTCCCTCCTTATTGGCTATGGGCTACCATCTTTGCAATGATGTGAGGGTCAATTAGCATATTCCCTCTTTATTATATAGGATTTTTTTGAAGTATGTTTTTATTTATTTCGGAGAGGAAGGGAGAGGGAGAGGGAGATAGAAACATCAATGATAACAGAGAATCATTGGTCAGCTGCCCCCTGCACTCCCCCTACTGGGGATCGAGCCCACAACCTGGGCATGTGCCCTTGACAGGAATTGAACCTAGGACTCTTCAGTCTGAAGGCCTATGCTGTATCCACTGAGCCAAACCAGATAGAGCTATTTCTACATTTTTTAAAAATCTCATTTATGATTGCCCTGCAGTTTATCTTTAATTATTTAAAGTCTATCTGCAATTAAAGTTAACATTTTTCATGTAATATAAGAACCTTAAAACAATATATTCCCAATCTTCATTCCCCTTCTTACTACTAGTATTGTCATACATTCTATTTTTACTGGTGTCTAAACCAGGGGTCCTCAAACTTTTTAAACAGGGGGCCAATTCACTGTCCCTCAGACCATTGGAGGGCTGGACTATAATTAAAAAAAAAAAAAACTATGAACAAATTCCTATGCACACTGCACATATCTTATTTTGAAGTAAAAAACAAAATGGCAAAAAAAACCCGCATGTGGCCTGCTGGCCATAGTTTGAGGATGCCTGGTCTAAACACACAATACCTTTCTACTTTGTTGCTTTCTATTGTTTTTATGCAGTAATATTTTATAGCAGTTAAAATTAGAAAAAAAAGAAATTTTATTTTACCTTTATTTTTTCCATTTTGAGTTTTTAAATTTATTTTTATAGAATGAAGTTTCTGTATGTCATTTATTATGCTTAAAGAACTTCACTTAACTTTTCTTAGAAACTACATCTGCTACCATTATACCCCCATTTTTTCTATTTTTATCAGCATGCCCTGTGTGTTTGTCCTGTGTGTAATATTATTTGTCTCTATATTTTAAAGCAGTTTAAATATATATCTAGAAATATACTTGAATGTTTGTGTGTGTTACTATTTTTTCTGAACTTCTTCACCAAATGGTTTGGTGTTTGTTATTAATTTTAAATTTTTTCACCTCTATTATTCAAATATTTATTCTACATTCTTTCTTCTTCTTCAAGGATTCCAATTGTCCAGCTTATTGTTCCACAGCTCTTGGATGATCTGTTTTCCCTCTCTCTCTCTCTCTCTCTCTCTCTCTCTCTCTCTCTCTCCCTTTTTTATCTCTCCCTCCCTCCCAATCTTTTTTCCCCCCTCTGTTTTGGTTTAGGTTATTTATACAGACCTATCTTCAAGTTTATTAATTCTTTCCTTGGCTGTATTAAATCTACTAATATGTCTGTCAAAATAATTCTTTATCAAGGATACTGTGTTTTTCATTTCTAACATTTCCATTTGATCTTCTAGTGATAACTTACATTTAGAATGGGAGTTTGTTTTGCAGTGGATTGTATTTTCCAATGTCAGCTCTATCCCTAACCTTAAGTCTTCTCTTTGTATTGTGTGTCAGCAAGCATATATATTTTGTATATTGTTTGTTTCTCATTATTTTTAGCTCAGTGGAGGTGTGAAGTGGAGTATATCCATTGTTATTTTGATTAAGCCTCAGTATTAAGCAGGCACTTTGTCCCTGGGACTCATGGAGTCCACTCTCACTAGTGTCTCTTTCCTGCCATAGTTCTGAACCCATCACCTATTTTTGCATTCTCTACTAATCCTTCCTCCTTTCCCCTTTCCCTGATGCAATCATATTTTATTAGTAGCCTAAGAATGACAGTGTTTGTTGCCCCTCCTACCACAAAGTAAGGTTATCATTTGGGAGGAAATAGAGAAGAGGAGTCTAGGTGGAGTTTCTAGTCCCATCTGCAGTGTCTACTGTTCCCATCCTTCCTGTATACATGAGACAGACTTTCTTAGTATTTACCCAATCTTGTGATCACCAAGTGGGGTCTTTGAAGAAAAAGCTTTAAAGATAATGTGGACTTCCTTTTTATTGGTAACCACAAGGAGCTTCATATTCTCTCGCAAATACACAGTTTGCTAACCTCCACCAATTTGCTAGTCATCCCAACTGAACTCTTATTGGTAATGGCTCATTGCATCTTGCCCAGATAATTTAGTGTTTGGGTCTCATCTCCCACAAAAAGTGCTGTCTCTCTCTAGATTCTGGGCCACTTGACTGTCTCAAGGCATCAATACTATAATGAATCGAAGAAAACTTGGGAGCTTGCTGTTGATCCAGACGTTTTATTGTAAGGTTGAGTAATTGTCTTTCAACTATCTTTTCCAAGTAGATACAAGAAATGCCGCTTTTAAAAATTTATTTTTAATTATTTTATTTAGTTGGCCTACAATCTTATATTACTTATATTAGTTTATGGTGTACAATATAGTGATTTGACATTATTATACTTTCCAATATGATCATTACACTAATTCTAGTAATCATCTGCCACTGTGTAAACTTATAACAATATTATTAACTATATTCTCCCTTCCCCTTTCCACCCATCTCCCCACCTCCACCCTACTGGTAACCATCCAGTTGGTCTGTTTCTATGAGTCTGTTTTTATTTTTTGTTTGTTTGCTTTGATTTTATGTCCCACTTATAAGTGAAACCATACAGTATTTGTCTTTTACTGCCTGACTTATTTCCCTTAGCATAATACCCTCTAGGTTCATCCATGCTGTTGCAAATGGCAAGATTTCATTCTTTTTTATTGCTGTGTACTCAATAATTTCTATTCGTATTTTTCAAAACATCAAGATTTATTGATTCCACATTTCAATCAGATGTGCCTAGGCTTTCCCTATGCTGGCATATCACTTTCTTTTTCTAAGGTATCAACTATCAATAAGCTTCATGTAGTTGTTCCACCTGGATGTCACCATCTATCTAACCAGCAACAATATCAGAAGGAAAACAGTAATCACTTCCTTTCCATATAGCTTTACATTTCCCAAAATCTATTCATTTGTTAAAATTAAAAAAGGAAATCCAAAAATATGCATAGTGTGTATCCCAGAACATATTATATTTGAAATTTTATGTAAATATGATTTTTGGGAAAATAACCCAAATGTAAATAAGGTTACTGGTATCTTGAATGCTGGCTAATTAAAGGCTGTTTGTAGTGCTTTGAGTTTAGTGATGAAAGAAGCAAACAAAAAAATTGGATTCATCTCTTAACAGCACTTATAAGAGTATGCTGTCCAGATCTGGATTTTGGTAATATATCTACAGAAGGAAAGTGGGGGCTGTAAAATCAGATCATAACCAGTCGTGCAGTCTTGGGCAACTAATTTAGCTATTCTAAGCCTCACTTATTATAATACTTACTAGTGGCCCGGTGCACCCAATTCATGTACAGGGGGGTTTCCCTCAGCCCGGTCTGCACTCTCTCCAATCTGGGACCCCTCGGGAGATGTCCGGCTTCTGGTTTAGGCCCAATCCCACCCAGACTGCTGGTTCCTAACCACTCACCTGCTGGCCTGCTCTCCCCCAACTGCCTTCCCCTCCTGGCCTGATTGCCCCTAACTGCCTCTGCCTTGGCCCTGCCACCATGGCTTTGTCTGGAAGGACGTCTGGAAGGTCTCCCAGTCTAATTAGCATATTACCCTTTTATTACTATAGATAGTACTTCTAATTTAGCATGGGGTGCAGTAACAGGTGAAATGCTATGCTCAAAATGAAATGAAATCAAGCTGTTTTCTGCTTAGAAGTGAATTAGGAGCATTACTGAGTCATATAGATAAGTTCTAAAGACAGTTAGTGGTGTTCTGGAGCCAGTTCACATAGGCTCATGTGATCAGATTATTAAATTTTCAGGAATTTTGTGAACTGTCTTTTCAATCATTAGTAGCTTGAAATTGTCTCCATAGTAGAGTACTTATTCTAGAAAATATTACAAATTAGAGCTCCTTTTCTCTTATTAACCTTTTGCACTCGCTTGCTTTTTTCTTGATTCCTTTATTCTAATGCTAACCATGTCGAGTCACACTCGACATCCGAGTGCAAAAGGATAAAGAGCCAGTTTGCTAGGATACCAAAGCATATGCCTGGGCAACTCAATCATATGGAGCCCATAAAGCCTGAGATGGATTAAACTTCTGAGCTCTCCACTTAACAGCTTATTCATGATCAGGAAAAACGACATCAGTTTGTTGATAAGTAAAAACAATGATGGATCATTAGTCCACCTCAGTCACAAAATAATAGCAATGTGCGTAGATGTATGACAAGATAATGCAGTCTGGCTTTTCCTTATCTGATGTTACTAAGCAACTTCAGGAAAAACTGCATTTACAAGAAATAAAAGAGGAATAAAATTTTATGAAGCTATATTGTTTATGTAAATTAACTAAAACCATAAAAAATATAGAATAAGGGCACAATTAGAAACATAGCATATTGTAAAATATTAGTCATCCCAATTTTTCAATAAGAGGAATTTTAATTTTGACAGTTTTAATTTAAAAAGATTTCTTATTGGATTTCAGGAAAATAATCCCCAAATAATATTTTTTTCTGTTAAGACAGTCTTTTTGTTTGCTCCTACAATAGATTTAGTACCATGATCATTATAAAAATTTTGGAATATACAGAAAAATTGAAGGAAAATAAATAACTTAGCGTTTGCTCATAAAGATAATCACTGTTAGTATTTTGGTTTGTTTTCTTCCAAATTTTGCTTTATTTTTTCTCTTTATTTTTGAAATTATATTTACTTTCCTTCTAGTTACATTAAATATACATCTGATCCTATGACATATAACATATACATATACATTTATGTACAAATTATTTTGAAATACATTAACATTATAAAAATTGTACATTTTTAGTACTGAAAGGGCAAAAAAGTACATTAAAGAAAATTATATTTTAAATAATAAAAAATGCAATCTAAATTATGCTAATTATATTAAAAGGATTTTAGGAAAATGAACCAAAATGATGACAGTGTTTATTTCGGGGTGGTTATTTTAAGTCCTTTAAAATGCATAACATAAAAATGCATACAATTATTGAGTATAATTGTTTATACAGATATTGAAGCATATTAAACATAAACATTCACAGGTATTTGATGAATAATGGTAAGAAAAGGCTTGTTAGAGAAAATACGTATCAATTGTAAATTATTCCTCTTGTTCAATTTTAGAAAAGTAATTTGATGTGAATTTCTACAATGCAAAAAATCACTTCAGTATTTTGACAATAAAATGGTTACTATATTCTTCTGCAATTTTACTTTTGTGGAATATTTAAACATAATATTTTGTCTACAAATTTTCCTGGCAGAATGCAATGATTGTTAACAAATACTAGAGCACAAAATTACTTGCTATTTTTCAATGGTCAAAAGCATATAAAGGGATTCTAAGTATTTGGGTAAATATTTTAAAATAATTAATTCACTTTCCAAGAAGATATAAAAATCAGTTCAGACCATAAGTGAATCTTGGAAATCTCAAATGCTGTGCCCAGTTAAGGCAAAGGCTACTCAACTCTTGCTAATTCTGTGGCTAGCTAAGCAACATCATGGTACACATCCCATTTTTCTTGGTCACCTTCTGTGGTAGGCAGAATTCTAAGATATTCCCTTCTCAAAGATTGCCAGGTGTGTCTGCAGGTATACACATAGACTTTCTCCTTGTTATTCAATGAAACACTAATCTAAGTACTGCTGCAAAGGGATCTTGTAGATGTAATTAAGGTGCCAAGTCAAATGAA
Organism: Cnephaeus nilssonii; assembly: GCF_951640355.1. Lineage (NCBI taxonomy): Eukaryota > Metazoa > Chordata > Mammalia > Chiroptera > Vespertilionidae > Cnephaeus > Cnephaeus nilssonii. The sequence continues at coordinate 66,515,654 of NC_137071.1, forward strand.
CTTTTTTTTTTTTAATCCTACCCGAGGATATTTTTCAATTGATTTTTAGAGAGAGTGGAAGAGAGAGGGAAAGACAGAGAGAAATCACATCCATTGGTTGCCTCCTGCATGAGCTCCAACCAGGGCCTGGGATGGGGAGGAGCCTGCAAGTGAGGTATGTGCCCTTGAGCAAAATCGAACCCAGGACCCTTTGGTCCGCAAGCCAAAGCTCTATCCACTGAGCCAAACTAGTGAGAGCTCAAATGAACTTTAGATAGAAAGGTTATGGAGGTGGGCCTAACCTAATCTCATCAGCCCATTAAAAGCTGAGTATCCAGCTAATGAGGCGTACACGTCATCTTCTGGGAATAAATTAAACATCCATATTTTTATCTGTTTTGTGGGGCTACATAGCCAGGTACTGTGGGAGTCTTCTAGGAGCCTAGAGTTATCTTTGCTGGCAGCTAGAAGGAAAACAAGAGCATCTGATTTACAATCCACAAGGAAGTGAATTCTACCACCCAGTGAGCTTGGGATAGGACTCTGAGCCAACATTAGCGTTTCAGCTCCAGCTGATACCTTGATTTCAGATTTGTGAGACCCTGACCAGACTATTCACCCCATGTCATGACCAGAATTATGACCTGCAAAATCTGTGAGATTAAAAAAAAAAAATTCCGTGATTTTAAGATGCTAAACTTGTGGTATTTTGTTACATAGCAATAGAAAACTAATACACAATCTAAGATGTAAGGCTTTCCAGTTACATATTTCCCATATCCTTTATAATACTCTGTGATTACAATCCCTAATCAAAATTCAGAATCCTCCCTACTCATTCTGATTGTTATGATTTGTTCCTTAGAAGCCCAGATCTATCTTTGCCAGCAATATTTATATTTTAAACTAGAGGCCCGGTGCATGAAATTCATGCATGGGGGGGGTGTCCCTCAGCCCAGCCTGCACCCTCTCCAATCTGGGACTCCCCAGATCCCAACTGCTTGCCTTCCTGCCAGCCTGATCACCCCTAACCACTCTCCTGCCATCCTGATCGATGCTGAACTGCTCCCCTGCTGGCCCGATTGCCCCTAACTGCCCTCCTCTGCTGGCCTGGCCCTCCCCAACTGCCCTCCCCTGCAGGTCTGGGTCCCTCCAAAGTGTCCTCTCCTGCAGGCCTGGGTCCCCCCCAACTGCCCTCCCCTGCTGGCATGATCGCCCCCAACTGCCCTCCCTTGCAGGCCTGGTCCTTCCCAACTGCCCTCCCCTGCCAGCCATCCTGTGTCCACATGGGGGCAGCTATCTTTGACCACATGGGGGCAGCCATCTTGTGTGTTGGAGTGATGGTCAATTTGCATATCACTCTTTTATTAGATAGGATAGCTTTACTGAAATGTTCATTCTATCTCTTTTCCTTAACTGAAACAGGCTAATTCACGGGATCACTTTTACCTAAAACCTTAATAAGGGGAGGATACTTATTTTTCAATATGCAATGAACTCAAGAAGATCAGGAGTTGGAAATAATACCAATAATAAAGAAATTTTACTTAATGGTATATGTGTCAATACTATTCTAAAACTTTGCGGCAGAAAATGTTATCTACTCAATACCATTTATTTTATGGTTTCATACTAGTAGAACACCAATATTGTTAGGAGAACAAAATTCTCAATGGAAACCTATATTTTTCAGCTTCCCTTGCAGCTAGATAGCCATGTGACAGAATGAGGTATAAGAGAAAGTTGTGTTGGACCTCCTGGGAAAGCTCTTTAGAAATGGAGAAAATTCCATTGGTATTCTTTTTTTTTTTTTTTTTCTACTTGCCCTTCTCCCTTCTTCTTGCCTGAAAGATAGTTGTATTACCTTTTTGGCAGAGATTTTAGAGGAAAGGAGCCATCTTACAAACATGAAAATTAGATTCACTTTCAAAGACTAGTGGAACTCAAAAACATGGAGATTTAAAACACTGATGGCAACATGAGTCACCACGCCGGCTCTGAATTTCTGAATTCCTAAATTGCCTACCTAGGTTTGTACTCTTATCAAAACAAACAAACATACAAATAAAAAACTGTTTGGCAATGTTTCATTCTATGTTTTTATTTTATTTATTTATTTATTTATTTATTTATTTATTTATTTATTTATTTAAATTTGATGGGGTAACATTGGTTAATAAAATTATAGTAGTTTCTGGTGTACAATTCTATAATAAATCTGTATATTGAATTGTCTGCTCACCACCCAGTCTGGTCTCTGTCAGTCATTATATATTTGACCCTCTTCACCCTCTTTATAAAAAGAAACCACTATACTGGAAACCACTATACTGTCCTCTCTGTCTATGAGCTTGTTTGTTTCCTTTGCTTTGCTTGTTTGTTGCATTGTGTTTTATATCTCAAATATGAGTGCAATCATATCATTCTTGTCCTTTTCCATCTGACTTATCCAATTTAGCTTGATACCCTCAATATTCATCCATATGCTAACAAATGACATTATTTTATCCTTTTTAAGGCTGGGTAGTATTCCATTGCATATATATGTACCACCTGTTTATTCAATCATCCACTGAAGGACACTTAATGTCTTGGCTATTGTGACTCGTACTGCAATAAACATAGGGATACTTATATATTTATGAATAAGTATTTTCAAAATTTTCAGGTAGATATTCAGAAGAGGGAATATAGATCTATTCTTAATTTTTAGGAATCTCCATACTGTTTTTCATAGAAGATACACCAATTTACATTTCCACCAGCAGTGTAGGAGAGTTCCCTTCTCTCTACATCCTCTCCAACACTTCTTATTTCTATCTTGCTGATAATTGCCATTCTAACCTATGTGAGGTGGTATCTCATTGAGGTTTTGATTTGCATATCCCTTATAGCTAGTGAGGTTGAGCATAATTTTATAAATCTGTTGGCCATCTGCATGTCTTTTTCAGAAATTTTTCCAGTTCTTCTGCTAAGTTTTTATATTGGATTGTTTGTTTGTTGTTGACTTGCATGAGTTTTTGTATATTTTGGATATTAGCCTTGATCAGAGGATAGTTTGAAAATTGTTCTCCCTTTTGGTTGGGTACCTTAGTGTTTCATTTATTTTTTTTTTCTGTGCAGAAGCTATTTAGTTTTATATAGTCCCTTTAATTTTAACTTTGCTTTTACTTCTCTTGAATTTGGGCTCCAGTTCACAAAAATCCCTCTAAGACCAAGGTCCTTAAGTGTAGTACCTAATTTTCTTCTATGTTTTTTATTGTCTCATGTCTTATATTTGTTTTAAATCCATTCCAAGTTAATTTTTGAGTATGGAGTCAGATAGCAGTCTAATTTTATTCTTTTGTATATGACTTTTCAATTTTCCCAACACCATTTATTGAAGAGCATTTCCTTTCTCCATTGTATGTTTTTTGGCTCCTTTGTCAAAAATCAAGTGCCCATATATGGGTGGGTATGTGGGTTTATTTCTGGGCTCTCATTTATATTTCATTGATATGTGTCTCTATTTTTCTGTCAGTGACGTAGTCTTTATTATTGTAGCTTTACAGTATAATTTGATGTCAGGGCATGTAATATCTTCAGCTTTGATATTTTTCTTCAGAATTGCTTTGGCAATTCATGGTCTTTTGTGGTTCTTACATATTTGAATATTTTTTGTTCCATTTCTTTGAAAAAATGCAATTGGGATTGCATTAAATCTGCATATTGCTTTAGGCAATATGACCATTTTTGCTATGTTAATTCTTCTAATCCATGAGCACAGAATATCTTTCCATTTCTTTGTGTCTTGTTCAATTCCTTTCAATAATGTCTTATAGTTTTCAGTTTACAGGTCTTTCACTTCCTGTGTTCAGCTTGTTCATAGAATTTGAAATTTCAAATGGCATTGTTTTCTTCATTTCTTTTTTGATATTTCATCTGTTGCATTCTTACATACTATGTTTCTTTAAATTCAGTTTTCTATTACATATTGCTGGAACTATTCTTAACTGATACAACATATTTTACATTAATTAATTAAGTAAACTAATACAATAACATTATATGATGAAATTGAGTGGAATTGCTATCCCTATTTTAGAGATGAAGAAACAGTCACAGAGAGTATATGTAATTTTTCCAATGTTACACAGCTATGGAAGAAGCCATCATTTGGAGCAAAGCAACTTGGTTTCATACTCCACAGTCCATATTCCAATGCTATACTGTCAATGGTGTTCCATTGGTAACACTCCTAAATCAATAGGTTTCTACCATCACGTAAATGCCTTTTTTTGAGTTTTATGCAATTTGACTATATTGACCTACATATAGCCACATTACTGTCATATACTTAGCTCCTATATAGTGCACATTTATTGAAGCCTTTGACATATGTTTTGTAATCTTTACCCCAAGTACAGGCCTTGCCATCTGTATGACTCTCTTGTATTCTTTAGGTTCACTACATTTTAGCCATGTATTTACCAAATCCAATATGTGCACCCAGTGATATTCTACAATGGTATTGCCTCTGGAATTCAAAACTTAGAGGTTTTATTTTGTGACCACAATGCTCTGCTCATATATTCTCTCATTTATTGTTCCCAATATCCTTGTTCCTCTAACTCAGGTCACTTAAGACTTCTATATTTCTCCCACCTGTCAACTATCCATCCTTTACAATTCATTTTCATATTCCATCTAGATTCTTCTACTTACCTTTCAATCACTCTTGTACCAATATATTCAAATCCATAACTTGAATGCTATTATCTCAGCAGAACTCAACTTCTGCAATCTTCACACTGCCTACATACAGGCTGGTGATTAGTAACAGAAAATAAAGTATGTAATTATGAAGAAGAACCAATATAAATCAATAGTCTAGAAACTTATCTTGAATTTTTCTTTTTCTATAGTCTTTCAAATTGTCTCCATTTTCCACAAAATTCCAAACTTTTCATTATATTATTACTTTTACCAGACACCTTTCCTTCTGCAATAGAGAAAAAATTGAATACACAAAATAATATTTCCCCTCTACCAAAGCTATTTATGCATACCATCTTAAAATATTCCATATACCATTTCAGCTCATTGCCGAGTTAAAGGATTTGAAACGGACTCTTAAAAATTTTCTCTACTTACTTGACCCCAAATTTTCTCTAATGTAGTGGAATTTCAGTTAAATTTCCAATGTCCTTTTTTAATTTTATTTAAATGTAGTTATATTAAAATATACTTTTTATAATATATTTTTGTGGCTGTCTAATTATTTTAGTGTAAATTAGTTCCTTTATTATTTTCAATTTCATTTGTTTATTTTTTATTGAATTCAGAGTTTAAAGGTTGAGAGCATGATTCTACATTACTATCTTTACTAAATTTTGCAGGTCTTTTGAAGTTTTAATCTAGAAAGTTTTCTTTCATTATTACACTTGTGATCAAACATTTTCATTTATTCTTCTTGTACTAGATCTCATTCTTTTTCTTTCATACTAGTGGTCCAGTGGACGAATTTGTGCACATTGAAAGGGAATTAATTAGAAGAAATATTTTAATATCACTATTTACCCTTTAACTATAATAGAAGTGTCAACCAAATTCATGATCGGTAATGACAGATTGAAACACTTGCGTGCTATTGGCACCAGCGTGAGTCAACTTAGCCTTTTATAAATATAGAATAAACTTGCTTAATTAAACCTGCTTTCTGATTTAGCTAAACTTTTTCCAGCCCAGTGAAGAACCCCAACTTCTCTTTCAGGTCATTGTCAGCAACTCAGCAGTAAATATCAACATGAAGCAGATTATTATTGTAGATCATGCAGAGAGAACAAAGGGTAAAATATTTAACTGCAGCAGTGTTTGCCTATATTCTGTACAGTGAGAAAACCTGAAGTCATTTTCAAGGTCCACCATTTCTTACATCTTTTCAGACGGGTCAAGTTTCTAAGCTTTCTAAATCTCCCTTTTCTGGCTAATGAAAAGAAAATAGGATTCCACCGAGTCACCTATCTTATGCCACCCTGCTAGCAGTTCTCAACCTGTGGGTCGTGACCCACAGGTTGAGAGCCACTGCTGTAGAGCCCAAGACCATCGGAAAACACAGATATTTACATTATGATTCATTAACAGTAGCAAAATTACAGTTATGAAGTAGCAACAAAAATAATTGAATGGTTGGGGGTCACCACAACATGAGGAACTGTATTAAAGGGTCACGGCATTAGAAAGGTTGAGAACCACTGCACTTGGGGGAAGCCGAGTGCTGCTTTGTGGGTGCCAGGTCCACGGTGCCATTTCTTTGTAAATGGCCAATGTGTGTCAAGGCAGCTCATGCATTGAGCATCTGCCCCCTGGTGGTCAGTGTGCATCATAGCGACTGGTCGGATGGTCAGACACTTAGCATATTAGCCTTTTAGATATATAGATTTGCATACCACTAACTTTACATCAATCTCTTTATTATGTAAGACTGCATCTCAATATCGTTGATTTATTTGTTTTCTCACTCAATTATAACTTTCATAGCCTCCAATACAGATCTCATTACTCATTTGTTTTGTTAATTCCCCTGCAAGTCATCCTATTCTTATGTTAATCAGTTGTCTACTCATTTCAGATTGTTCTATCTTTTTAGCTTTTCACTCCATTTTAGAGGCTTTGAATGTAGTTTATTTTTATGGATATTGTAACAATGTTCTACTTTTTCTGGTTATGATAGGAAATTATTTACCAAATGTATATTTTAGCCTCTATATTTTTGGAAGAATAAATATTTTTTTCATAGGCTCCATGTTATTTCTGTCATTGTTTTTATGCTACTTCTCTACTCATTTTTAAATAAAGCTACTATGATATAGTCCCAGTACTGGGCATTACATGACTGCACTCTCATTCCACTCAGCACTGGGAAAATCCCTTTTTTTCAATCTACAATGGGAAATAACTTTGATATATTCAGCTTCTGGTACAATATTAATTCTATTACCTAAACTTTGTATACTTTACTGGAAAAAAAGTTTTTCTTTGTCCCATTAATGGTCCTCTGATAATCTAAAAGAAAATGACTGTATTTGAAAAGTACATTCCCCAGCTCACACCTTTCATCAGGCTCTTCTTGTTATTGAGTCCTTCCCACCTCCCACCTCCAAGGAAATAAAAAATCTGAGATTATAAGATTCCAGACACCAGAATTTATTTTTCCTGTATGAACAACTCAGTTATTTTCATTAAGCTTCAGTCTATGAATTTGTTACAAGAGTACAGAAAACAAAACAGGCAATAAAAATGTGGCTTCTTCAAAGACAGTGTGAATTACAAGGGTATTGTGTAATACATACAGACCTTATGTAGCTAAATCTCTTCTTTCATCATGGTGTGCCCTATCCAAATACTTACAAGATAAAATCTAATTCTCTTAGCTTAAAATTCAAAGGTCACCTGAATAAGAAGGATTCATCCCCATATCAACACTTTTACTCATACTGCTCCTCTCTTTCTTTCCTCTCTGCTTACCACTTTATTGTGTATATTAAGTGAATAATAGCAATGTTGTTGGATTGTTGTTGTTTTTTTGTTTGTTTGTTTGTTTTGGTGTGTGTGTGTATTATTAGAATACCGGTTTTATTTTTTTAACTTTATTTTTATATTTGACACTGTTACAGATGTAGCCATACCCCTTTGCCCACCTCCATCCAGCCCCTGACCTCCCTTCCTTCATTATTAAGTCAAATTACAGAGCCTATTATTGTTGGCAATAGTCTATCTTTCAAAATGAATTTTCCACACTCTATATACACTGTAGGACACAAGCTCCATGATAGCAGAGACTGTGCTTAACTCATTCTGCTTTCCTTTTTATTCTTTCTTATTTTCCAGAGCCTATGAAAAACTGTCTTATATTCATTTTTATCTCAGAGGCATAAAATAATTCTTATATAGATATATCAATAAATACTTGTATAATATATAGATATATATTTATTGACTAAATGAATGCCTCTATTACAGATACAAAAAACTTTTCATATTATATATCTTTGGGAACTAAGCTATAGCTTTTATCCATTTTTCTACCTACTATAAAGATAAATCACTATCAAAATTTTAGGTGGCAATTATTTTTTTCTATAATTAAGAAAGTATTGCAAGTAAGATACATATACAATTCTATGTCCCTGTTAGACTTGGTAAGTGCTACTGATGCACTGAAAAAGTAGAAAAGAAAGTAAATAATGTTTTGATTTTTTTCAATCTGGTCTTGGCCAGTGTGGCTTATTTGGTTGAAGTGTCCCCCATGTACCAACAGGTGGTGGGTTCAATTCCTGATCAGGGCACATAAGGTTACAGGTTGGATCCTTGGTCCAAGAGAGTGTGGAAGGCAGCCAATTGATGTTTCCTTCTCTCTCTTTCTCTCTCTCTCCCTCTTTCTTCTTATCTCTGAAATCAATAAAAAATAATAATGAAGAAATATGTCTGAAAATTGCTCAGGTAGAAAGTTTGGTTTTCTAATATTTTTGTTATTTGTTTTAAATATTTAAGGAACACTGTAACACATTTTATAATGTGTGCTCTAGAGAGCACCCCACCATAGATTTAAAAGTTTCTTTATTGATTGATTTGAGAGTGAGTGAGAGAGAGATAGAGATAGATAGAGAGAGAGAGAGAGAGAGAGAGAGAGAGAAACAGCAATTTGTTGTTACATTTATGTATGCATTTATTGGTTGTTTCTTGTATGTGCTCTGACCAGGGATTGAACCCACAAACTTGGTGTATCCAGATGATACTCCAACCAACAGAGCTCCCCAACCAGAATCAAAGCTGGATTTTAATCTGTTCTCCACTACTAGCAGAAAATGTGACCTCAGGCAAATCAAGGAACTTCTACAATCTCAGCTTTATCATTTGTAAAGTGCATATTTCTACCAACCTCACAAGATTTTGTGAAGAACAAACAAATTAATAAATTTAATAACTTTGTAAAAGTCATAAACAATATTTAGATCTGAGATTATCATTGTCAATAAATGGTCAAAATAAGAAATCCCTGTAAAACAAAGGGATGTGATACCAAGTGCCATGTTATACCTTTTTAAAATTCTAAGTGGCAAGAAGCAGAAAGCTTATTAATATTCAGTTGCTAGATAAAATTCAGGGTGCCCAGTTCAATTTGAACTTCAGATAAGCAATGCATATTTTTGTTTAAGTAAATTATATACATGGGCTCTTGTCCCCAACATATAGGAAAGACACTGCCAAATATCTGTCAATCAGGAATTTAATTACTGAGAAATAATAACAAACTAGTTACCTTTTCAAACTAGTTTTTTTCTACTACTTCTTATTAATGATATCTAGAAAGGAGAATGTAGGGAAATTTGACATATGGTAAACATGGGGGAGATGATACATTTTATAGTGTAGCAAATGTTGGGGTTCCATTTTTTATTTTAATTTATGTGAAATCCTTAAACATCAAACATATCTACCTTCCAGCAGAAGAACATAATCATTTTCTAAAGTTTAAAATAAATGATTTCTGGCTTATTCACTGTTTTAGATTATTCAATAGGGCAGATAAAGTGAGTAGAGAGTGGAGACTTATGGTGATTTTATAATATGTTAGAACTAAGAATAGTGCTGGGAGTAAATTTTTCCACAGGAACTAACATAATCCTAATGTTTATTGACAGATCCAGAGATAAAGAAACATCGATCAGATGCTCAAACTTCAGAGGAAAGGTAGGGGAGGGTGGGTTTAAGGGGGAGAGGTCAACCAAGAGACTTGTAGGCATGCAAATAAGCATAACCAATGGACACATACAACAGAGGGTGAGGGTGAGGGCAGGATTGAGGGGGTGGCGGGGGGCAATGAGGGGATATCCACACATTTGTAATACCTTAATCAATAAAAAAAGAAAGGGAAAACAAATTATTTGTGACAAGTGACCAAAACAGACTGATGTCAAAAACAAATGCTCAACAATTGATTTCGTTTATAAGCTACATTCTTTTAGGAGAAAAAAAAACACACACACACACATAAAAAACATTAGAACAATATGGGGGAATTCTTTGTGCATGTGAAGGTATTAAATTATTTTTCATTTTTTATCACCACTATCTCTTTAACTCATAAATTTTATTTTGCTATCTCTTCTGCCAAGTTAGCCAGTGTCCGACCAAACATCATATCCTCTTGCTTTACTCATATGCACTCCTTTGACAAGAGTCTATCTTAAGGCTCAGTCTTAAAAAAAATCTTGGTTTTAACACAATATACAAACTTGATTCTGAACTTAAAATTCACTTCATTCTTCCAAAGTCAAAACTTAAATGAAGAAATGAATAAATATAGTCATGTAAATTTCAAGTTCTTACATTTTTGTTTAGGATTTATAAATCATTAAACAATAAAAATTCTAGGTTTCTATGGATTTAATAATTTATTTTCTACATGAATTCATAAAGTGTTGGCAGATTCACTATGTCTCCTACATACATATAATCTAAGAAGACAGCATAACTCTCAGTTGGCCATGTCAAGTTTATATACATTTGCTTCTGTATCCTGCAAGAGAGAATTTTTAAACACCCCTATATAGATTTTATATTTTGATATGATGGTTTAATTCACTACCTTTTGATTCCACTCTTACTACCTGGTGTCCTTTGGTAAGTTACTTAACATCTTTGAGTCTTTGTTTCCCCATTAGTAAAATGGGTCCCCAATGACTCAGTGTCTCCCTGTACCAACTTTGTATACCCTCAAGAGAAAAGCTGCTTGATTTTGGACTAGACAATGTAATAATAGCTTCTTCAGCATAATTTCAAGTCAGTCAGTCCAGAAAGTTATCAATTATCCAGAATATTTGACTGAAATACCTCAATCTTACTAACTTCTAAAGACCATGCCCAGTGCACACACTCCCTAAGTTTGCCTTTATTCTTATTGGTGGGACATTTTTACTAAATAAATTTAGATAAGACTCTGTTTTTATGTTCAGGCATCAAACTAAAGTCACCATAATATATTAACACTTCATTGAAATTTCTCTACTTTCTCATATACAATATATGAAATATCTATATACACTGAGAGGGAAGATTATTATGATCTCTGAACGCATAATAATCGGGCCACTCAGTGTATATCTTATATAATAACAGGCTAATATGCAAATTGTCCCCTTGACCAGGAGTTAGGCCAGCAGGCAGACCGGCCAACCACCCATGTCCCCTAGCCCTGGCCAGGCTGGCCGGACCCCACCGATGCACGAATTTATGCACTGGGCCTCTAATATATATACACACATACACACTGAGTGGCCAGATTATTATGCGTTCAGAGATCATAATAATCTTGCCACTCAGTGTATATAAAGAGCCAAGGCCCATAACAACCAAGACTTGACCAAACACCAGAAGTTAGTGCTGGGTTGCCATGGCAGCTGGTGCTGACTCAGCAACCCAGCACTGACTGCCAAAGGGGCTGCGGATCAGGCCCAGAAAGAGGCCTACACAAGGAGAGGCAGGGTCTGATCCCCAGCCTTTGTGGCAGTTGTTGATCAGCCATTGACTCTCTCCTGGCTTCGCCAACAGCCACACCTATGTTCCTCTCTGGGCCTCCTTGGGGGCTGCTGATCACCTCTGCCTCTTTTATCAGGCCCAGAGATAGGCCCAGAGACGTTGACTGGCATAGAAACTGACCAATCAGAACCAAATCTGGGTGAAGTGCCAGGAGCCAATGGCTGCCTAGGAGGTGGAGCTTTTGACGCTGACTGGCATAGAAACTGACCAATCAGAACCTACTCTGGGTGAACTGTGAAGGCAGAACCTAAGGTGAGAGCTGAGGAGGGGTTTTAAGGGCAACAGCTATTTGGTATAAGGTGTAAGAAAGCTGTTCAATTTTTTCATGACTGGTTTGGTAGTATAGTGGATATGGCTGGCTACCAGTCCAGATATAGGGATTATGTGTTTTTGTTTGACAAGAGCATCTCTTCCTGCTGAAAAAGGCTTCCCTCCCCCCATTTAGCAAATCTATCTATACTACTAAAAGGGTAATATGCTAATTAGACTGGGTCTACTGGCCATCTTCTGGATGTCCGACTTCCTTCCAGATAAAGCCAGGGTGTTGGGGACCAAGGAAGAGGAAGTTAGGGGTTATCAGGCCAGCAGGAGAGGGCAGTTCTGGGCGAGATCAGGCCAGCAGGATGTTAGGGGCAATCAAACTGGCAGGGGAGGGCAGTTGAGGGCGAGATCAGGCTGGCAGAGGAGGGCAATTAGGGGCCATGAGGCAGGTTGATGCAGTTAGGGGTGATCAGGCCAGGCAGGGAGAGCAGTTTGGGGCAACCAGGCAGGGAGGCTGAGGCAGTTAGGGGCGATCAGGCAGCCAGGCAGGTGAGCAGTAAGAAGTCAGCAGTCCCAGATTGCAAGAGGGATGTCTGACCTAAATTGGCAGTCAGATATCCTCCAAGGGGTCCCCGATTGGAGAGGGTGCAGGATGGGCTGAGGGAACCCCCTGCCCATGCACAAATTTCATGCACCGGGTCCCTAGTATGTGTGTGTGTGTGTGTGTGTGTGTGTGTGTGTGTGTGTGTGTGTGTGTGTTTTGGTGTGTGCTGTTATGAATTCATTCACTCATGCATAAATGAGAGCTAAATTTTCTTCATACAGAAATCACTGGTATGTTTTTGAATTTTAGTAGGTGAAAAACAAAGTCAACATTTTAACCAAGCATTTCTTTCCAAGGACCAAATGTCACATATTTTCTTTTTTTTTTAATATATTTTATTGATTTTTTATAGAGAGGAAGAGAGAGAGATAGAGAGTTAGAAACATCAATGAGAGAGAAACATCGATCAGCTGCCTCCTGCACACCCCCTACTGGGGATGTGCCCGCAACTAAGGTACATGCCCTTGACTGGAATCAAACCTGGGACCCTTGAGTCCGCAGGCCGACGCTCTATCCACTGAGCCAAACCAGTTTCAGCAGAATGTCACATATTTTCAATTGATACTTTTGTTTTTGACAAATCAGTGGTTTGCACTAAAGATAAACCTGTTCATTATTATCAACTATAATAAAAACATTAAAATCAAACACTTGGAGGCTAAATAGCATGCTATTAAACAAGGATTGGGTTACTAAAGAAATCAAAGCATAAATAAAAAACATCCTAATAACAAATGACAATGAAGACACAACGATACAAAATCTATGGGACACAGTAAAAGCAGTCTGAGAGAGATGTCCATAGATCTACAGGCCTACCTCAAAAAACAAGAAAAATTGGCAATAAATAATATAACCCTACAACCCAAAGAATTAGAAAGAGTGCAACAAGAAATGCCCAGCGTAAGCAGAAGGAAGGAAATAATAAAGATCAGAGTGCAGCTCTAGCTCGTTTGGCTCAGTGGATAGAGCATTGGCCTTCATACTGAAAGTATGATTCTGGCCAAGGACACATGCCTTGGTTGTGAGCTTGATCCCCAGTAGGGGGCATGCAGGAGGCAGCCAATCAATGATTCTCTCTTATTGTTGATGTTTCTTTCCCTCTCTTCCTCTCCCTTCCTCTCTGAAATCAATAAAGAAATATATTTTTAAAAAAGGTCAGAGTAGAAATAAATGAAATAGAGACAAAAAAAAAAAGAATACAAAAGATTAAAAAAAACCCCACCAAGATCTGTTCTTCAAAAAGATAAACAAAATTGATGAACCTATAGGCAGGCTCACCAAGAAACAAAGAGAGAGGACCAAAATAAACAAAATCAGAAATAAAAGAGGTGAAATAACAACTGATCCCACATAAATATAAAAGTTCATGAAAAAAATATTATGAACAACTCTATTCCAAGAAACTGGACAACCTAGATGAAATGGATATACTTAGAATATACAACTTCCAAAACTCAATCAGGAAGAATAACAAACTCAATCAGGAATAATAACAAATTTTGGCTGGTAACTACCAAAGAAATTAATCAAAAATATTCCAGCAAACAAAAGCCCTGTTTCAGACAACATTACAAGGAAGTTCTACCAAATATTCAAAGAAGAACTAAAACCTATCCTCAGACTATTCCAACAAAGAGACTTCCAAGCTCTTTCTATGAAGCCAGCATTACCCTAATTCCAAAACAAGATAAAGACACCACAAAGAAAGAGATCTACAGGCCAATATCCTTGATGAACATAGATGCTAAAATCCTCAAAACAATTCTAACAAAATGGACTCAGCATTATATTAGAAAGATCATACAGTATAACAAAGTGGGGTTTATTCCGGGGATGCAAGGATAGTACAATAAATCAATAAATGTGATACATCACATAAACATATTGAGAGACAAAAATCACATAGTCATATCAATTGATGCAAAAGCATTTGAGTATATGCAACACACTTTCTTGATAAAAACTCTCAGCAAATTGGGAAGAGAGGGATCATACCTCAACATAATAAAAGCCATGTAAGACAAACTTACAACCAACATCGTACTCAATGAGCAAAAACTAAAATAATTTTCCCTAAGAACAGGAACAAGACAGGGATGCCCACTTTCACCACTCCTGTTTAACATAGAACTGAAATTGCTAGCCAATGCGAACAGACAAGAAGAAGAAATAAAAGGCATCCAAATTGTAAAAGAAGTAAAACTGTCATTATTTGCTGATGACATGATATTGTACATAGAAAATCCCAAAGACTCCATCAAAAAAAACTACTAGATTTAATAAATGAATTTGGCAATGTAGCAGAATAGAAAATTAACACCCAGAAACCTATGGCTTTTTTATACACCAATAATAAAGTCACTAATCATCTGAGAGATGCAAGTCAAAACAACAATGAGATACCATCTCACACCTGTCAGAATGGCTATCATCAACTAATCAACAAATGACAAGAGCTGTCAGGGATGTTGATTTATTGATGATAGCCATTCTGGCAGGTGTAAGGTAGTACCTCATTGTCGTTTTACTTTGCATCTCTTTGATAATTAGTGGCCAAGAGACATATGAAAAAAATGCTCAAAGTCACTAATTGAGGTCCTCTGCTCATTTATTTTATTTTATTTTTATTGTCAAAGTTTTATATATATCTCATTTTTCTCTGATTGATCCCCACCCCACCCATTCCCATCCCGGTCAAGCCCACACCACCCGTGTCTGTGTCCATTGGTTATGCATGCATACAAGTCCTTTGGTTGCTCTCTAACCATCCCCATCTTTTCTGCCATTTGTCTCTGGATCTATTTCTCTTTATCAGTTTATGTTGATCAGTATATCCCACATATGAGTGAGATCATGTGATGTTTATCTTTCTCCAACTGGCTTATTTTGCTTAGCATAATGTTCTCCAGTTCCATCCATGCTGTTACAAAGGGTAAGAATTCCTTCTTTTTTACTGCACCGTAGTATTCTATTATGTAGATGCACCACATATTTTTAATCCACTCATCTGCTGATGGGCACTTAGGCAGCTTCCAAATCAATCCACAGGCAGCAAAATCTCAGACATATACTGAAGCAATTTCTTCACCGATACAGCTCCTAGGGCAATGGAAACTAAAGAGAAAATAAACAAATGGGACTACATCAAAATAAAAAGCTTTTGCACAGCAAAATAAACCATCAACAAAACAACAAAAAGGCCCACTGCATGGGAGAACATATTTGCCAATGTTTTCACTGGTAAGTGTTTAATCTCCAACATTTACAGGGAACTCATACAACTTAACAAAAGGAAGATAAACAACCCAATAAAAAAATTGGCAATAGACCTAAATAGACACTTTTTGAAAGAAGACTTAAGGAAGGCCAAGAGACATATGAAAACACTAGAGGTCCGGTGCAGGAAATTTGTGCACAGGTGGGGGGTTCCCCCAGCCCAGTCTGAACCCTCTCCAATTCGGGAGCCCTCAGGGGATGTCCGACTACATGGACTATTTGGATTTTGTATTCCACATGGTCCATGTACCATATTTGATTTTACAATTTGAAAAAGTCGAGGACACTGGTCTTCATCCGGAATTTCTGCCTTAACTATACGGTCAATGTCATATTCTGTTTGTAATTTGGATTCATTATCTAATATCAATAATATGTGAGCATGAGGCATTCCACATTTCTGAAATTCAATGACATGAATTTTAGCTATTACTTTGCCAAATAAATGTAATTTACATATATCAATTAAAAGAACATTAAGCTTAATATTAAAAACTCTTGCTACTAAGTCAGGTCTGTTTTCAACTTTTTGACAGCATTGTAAATTGTGAGTAATATCTGCCCATTTGGGGTTGCATGTCATGGTTATGAATAAATCAGGCTTGCCATACTTTGTTACAATTGCCATAGCATCCTGATATTGCTGCTGCATATTTCTGTTACTACCCTCAAAAGATTATGGAAGTATTATCATTTTACCAGTCAGACATCCCTCCCACAATCCAGGACTGCTTGCTCCCAACTGCTCACCTGCCTGCCTGCCTGATTGCCCCTAACCACTCTGCTGCCAGCCTGATTGACATCTAACTGCTCCCCTGCTGGCCCAATTGCCCCTAACTGCCCTCCCTTGCCAGCCTGGTCACCCCTAACTGCCCTTCCCTGCCAGCCTGGTCTTTCCCAACTGCCCTCCTCTGCAAGCCTGGTTCCCCCCAACTGCCCTCCCCTGCAGGCCTGGTTGCCCCCAACTGCCCTCCTCTGCAGGCCTGGTTCCCCCCCAACTGCCCTCCCCTGCAGGCCTGGTCCCCCCTGACTGCTTTCCCCTTCAGGCCATCTTGTGTTGGCCATCTTGTGTCCACATGGGGCAGCCATCTTTGACCACATGGGGGTGGCCATCTTGTGTGTTGGAGTGATGGTCAATTTGCATATTACCTCTTTATTAGATAGTATATGCATAACCCATGGACATAGACAATAGTGCAGTGAAGGCCTGGGTAGGGGGCAGGAGTGGGGTGGAAGAGGTGAATGGCGGGATAAAAGGAGGTATCTATATATTTTCAACAATAAAGATAAATTTAAAAATTAATGGCAGATAAAGCATATGTTAATGTGTATAGCAGCTTTATTCATAATATCCAAAACCTGGTGGCAACAAACATGTCCTTCAATAGGTGGATAAATAATAGGTCTAGTATATGCATATATTGCAATGCTTTTCAGTGCCAAGAGCAATTAGCTATTAAGTGTTAAAAAAGCATGGAGGAATCTCATGTATTTTACAAAATAAAAGGAACCATACCCCAAAAGGCTATATACTTTAAGATTCTATTTACCAGGTATACTAGTATGTAAATTTGGGAAAGGAAGAATAAAGGAACATGGAACTGATCTGTGTTTGCTAGGGGTTAGTGGTGGGGTGAGTGTTTATGTATAAAGGAGCAGCTTAAAGGATTTTTAAGAGTGATGAGTTTGTTCTATATAATGAATTTGGTGGTAGACTTGATAAATGCATCTGATTGCATTTATGAAAAATCAGATAATTGTACACCACAAAGAGACAATTGTACTTTATGCAAATTAAAGTAATTATTTTAATTTCTTTGTTAGTATTTTCTTGGAATATATTTTTAATTCCCTATTTTATTTTCAACATTTTTGCTATTATATTTTAAGGTTTTCTCTTACAAATTGCATGCATTTAGATTTTTTTAATGTGAAAATATTTATCTTTTAGGAGAAAAGTTCAAACCATTTATATTCATTTTTAGAACTCTTAAGCAATTAAACTTACACCTTCACCTGCTTTACAAACTGAAATATCTTTCCATTCAATCTCCCCACTACTCTCCATTTTCTGTTTGTCTGTTTTTAAATTCTCCTGGATTTTAAATAATTTAAAGTGAATGAATGACACATTATAAAAGCAGGAACAACAAAGGAAAGATTAACAGTAAGTTAACATGACCCTTGTCAGGCTACTTTGGAAATAGAGTGTGCTACTGGAAGGGCCAAAACTATATATTATTCGCCTACTATTTCTCATTGTACTCTAAGTCCTAGACCTATTTTATATTGCAGAGGGAGCAAAAAATATTTTCTTATTTAACTAAAGAAAATGGTTGAAAATGATGTGA
Source organism: Cnephaeus nilssonii (assembly GCF_951640355.1). NCBI lineage: Eukaryota > Metazoa > Chordata > Mammalia > Chiroptera > Vespertilionidae > Cnephaeus > Cnephaeus nilssonii. The sequence goes on from NC_137071.1 coordinate 66,533,708, forward strand.
TTTCAACTTTTAATTTAGAATGAAATTATATCCACGTATCAAGAGGAGATTTATGCAGGCACATAAATACATTTAGAAGATTGTCATGTGGTTTCAGACTGCTAAATGTAAGTACACAATAAAGGTACTTCTGAAAGACAGGTTTATGGGAACTAATTATGGACAAAGCTTGTCTAATAACTATTAAACTCAACTTAAGATGTAGGTATAGGAGTCTGATGAGGTTGATAATTCCATCTGTCTCAGTTCTCTACCTTTAATATTAAGTTATTGGAGGTTAGAATTTCTTTACGTGCTGCCAAGGAAGCTTTCTGACCATCACACCTCACATTCAATTGGGAATTCATCACCCTCACCTTCAGTTTGTCATTTTATATCTCCAACACATCTATAATCACTGGCCACCATCTTTTCTATATCCCACATCACCTACTCTGTATCCCTTTTCCCCCCATCCTCCTATGAATTGCCAAAACACCTGAAATATTGCATTAACCAAAGTATTCCCTTCTATAAATAAGTACATTTTGATAGTTCACCACTGTTGAAAATGTTAATAATTGCTCCACTACTGCACTTAACAAGGGACTATCAGTTCTCCACCTACCTTCAGTGATAAGGTCCTTTTTAACACCTGGATGGTAGGTAAACAAGCTCCAAAATTCCATTTTAGAGTATGTTTCCTAGGAATATGTTTGGAACCAGCTGCTATTGCTTCCATTCCTCTGGAAACAGACTCTCAGGTGATTTATTTGATAGTTTTTTTAGAAAAAGAATTGTGAGGAATGGAGGAAAGAAGGATTGGCACTTTAAACATGTCCCACATTGAGGCAAGAGGGTCACACTTTTGCGTTCTAGAATCATGCAATGCTGCCAGTGATTACTCAGAAGACCAACTCTCAGTAAAAGCCATAAATACAGGAGTTTTGGTAGTCACCCTGGCCATATAACAGCCAAAAGAAGGCCTACTAGCAATGAATTAGCCCAAGTGTACAGAATCATGTAGGTCCAAGAAAACCTTACTAGCTGCCCACTCAGTGTGGCTCAGTGGTTGAGCATCAACCTATGAACCAGGAGGTTAGGTTTTGATTTCTGGTCAGGGCACATGCCAGGGTTGCAGGCTTGATCCCCAGTAGCGGGTGTGTCAGCAAGCAGCCTATCAATGATTCTCTAATCACTGATGTTTCTATCTCTCTCTCCATTTCCTTTACTCTCTGAAATCAATAAAAATATATTTAAAAAATAAAAATAAGAAAGTTTTATTTTAAATTCTATTATGATCCATACCTTTCTCAATTGTTCAAAACATTTTATTGATGTATTTAGTTCAAAGATGGTTGTTACATTCTTAAGAAAATTATTCACAAAGACACATATAGCCATTCTTATTTGTCAGTTTTAACATGTGTGATTTATTTTTCAAAATTAGATGGGTCATCAAATTTCTCTGTTTAAAGACTAAAAATATTGAACAAATAATTTACCACTTAGTTTTTCACCAAGGAATCTAGTTTATTAGATATCAAAACTGAGTTTTGTATCATGAAGAAAAACTTAATATATTGATAGTCATCATACAGTAAACAAACAAACAATAACCTGATTGGATAAATTTAGTGTTTTCAATTTTTGTTGTTGTTGATCCTCACCCAAGGATATTTTTTCATTTTTAATTATTTTAGAGAGTAGAAGGGATATGGACAGACAGAGAGAAACATTGATGTGAGAGAGACACATAGATGGTTGCCTCCCACCTGGGGATGGAGCCTGCAACCGAGGTACTTGCCCTTAACCATATTGAACCCATGACCCTTCTAACCACTGAGCAACAAGCCAGGGGTCTAGTGTTTTACTATTAAACAAAATAATGTTGGCTCTACACTAGTTTTTGAATGGCATACAGGGTATGGTGGTGATGGGGATTGTAGTTGCATTAAAATTAAACACAAAGACCAAGCAAGAATAAAATAACTTTCTAAAAAAACTGATTAATTATAAGATAATATTTATAAAGCTTTAATGGTGCTATAGAATTATTAAGGGAACAGTTCTCACCCAGAAGGAGTTTGTCATGCAAATGATTTTTAAAAATTTAATGTCTGAGTAACAAAATCTACTTGATATATTACCGTATTTTCTGGCATATAAGACAACTTTTTAACCCAGGAAAATCTTCTATATGCCCAGTCATTTTATATGCCGGAAAATACTGTATTAGTCAAACTATAAAGTCTGGAAATGATTGCTGCAATATACAGGATTACTAATAAGACTCTCGCTTACACAGTTGCTTCTAGGGATCACAGGAAATTAAAGAAAGAAATGTTTTTTGACTATTCAAATACATGGGTAGGGCTGAGTCATCTTAATATATGTCAATTTGTAAACCAGTGTGAAATTTAGCCACTCCCCTATAACCTAGGCTGTCTTACCAAGGCAGCAAGAATATGATTGGATTAGAAAAGAACCTTTGCTTCATGGTTGGTTTTGATAAGGCTATGTCTATTGACATCGCATTCTTTCCCAGAGTCCTGACTTGAAATTTTACACTTTGTTAATCATAGTTTATTTACTCTTTATGCCAAATTAAATTTTAAGTAAAATTTTACATATTAATATTATAAAAGAAATGTTCAGTATTAGAATTTATATATTTAAATTAGGGTAGGTAGATAAAGATATAAACATGTAGGTAGAGAGAGAGAGAGAGAGAGAGAGAGAGAGAGAGAGAGAGAGAGAGAGAGAGATCATGTTATTCAACAAAACTGTACCCAGAAATTGGCTGATTAATATTAAGCGCTGATTAAATTATGAAAACACACACAGAAACAGATATATCTATGACATAATCTATCAATCTTTTACTTAGGGATAAGGCTTATAACCTTTCTAAAAATTGAAACAAATAATTAAAGATGATTTTGAAATAATACTAGAGCAAAATATTAATTTTTGAGTTTTTTAAAGCAAGTTTTGAAGATCCTCATCTTTATCTTACCTTTCTAAAATCATGAAAATTATTTGCATAATTACAACTCAACTTCATGGTTATATTTTATTGGTTTTCATAATATTAATTTAAAGCAGGTGATTAAAATTAATAAAAAAGGTTTAAACAGTTTTAGGAACAATCCCAACTGACTCTTGGAAATTATGCCATTCAATGGTTGGGAACATAGTTAAAAAGGGGATTTATTATACTCTGAGAACAAATAGAATATGTTTTATACAATCAATGGAAAGTGCTAATTAATATGGCAAAGCGGTTAAGTGACAGTTGGCTAAGATGGTCTTTCATACTTGATTTCTATAGGAAATAAGATAGATGAAAATATTCAGATCAACCATAATTTCAACAATTTGCTTTATTTCATTCTAGTATTTTTCTACATTTATATGTCTTTATTTATTTTTGATTTACAAAATTGGAATGTGACTGGTCACTACTAAAATATATTAAGCACAATTTTCACTAATATAATAATAGCTTAGAGCTTTATTTTAAAGATTATAAAGTTTAAACTTGACATAATTATGCTTTAAACACTGAGCAAAGAGTAAATCAAATATAAAAAGAGAAAGTAAAAATAATATGGTTATGCCCTAGCCAGTGTGGATCAGTTGCTTGGAGTGTTGTCCCCATGCAACAAAAGGTGATGGGTTTGATTCCAGGTTACAGCACATAACCAGGTTGCAGGTCCAATCCCTGGTCAGCACATAGGGTATGAGTTGCCTACCGATAGATGTTACTCTCTCCTCTCTCTCTCTCTCTCTCTCTCTCTCTCTCTCTCAATCAATCAATAAAAAAAGAAAAAAATCAGGAATGTTTAAAAATAGGTCATGGTTAGTCTTAGACACACAAAAATTATTTCTGTGTACTAGAAAAAAATGAAAATATCAAGTATTAAGAGAAGCTGAAGCTAAGCACTCAAATGGCTCCAAGTCTGCATGTTCCAATGGCATCTGAGTGATCAGCTCCTATGACTTATGGGCACTAAAAGTGCTCTACTCATAACTGAGGCCTGAAGCCACATTCATGGCTTGAAGCTGAAGGCTATAATGGAGCTCTCCTGCTTATAAAAACATGTTGAAAAATGTTGGCAATTGCTGCCCGAATAAGCATATTAATAAATGTATACATCATGACCAAGTGTGGTTAGTCCCTGGATTCAGGGACAGTGCAGCAGTACAAAATGCAATAAACAGCATTAATAAGTGAAAGAAGAAAAGTATATATTTATATCAAGAAATTTTAAAAGAAATTTGATAAAATTCAATACACATTCCTGCTGAAAACAGTAAATTACTACAGATAAATATGATATGTTGAAATTCTGTCATGAAATATCATATATGATATGAAAGGAAACATGTTGTAATTGGTTGACTTATATACCTTCAAATTCATATGTTGAAAACCTAACCTCCTGTATCTCAGAATGTGACTGATTTGGAAATAGGGTCATTAAAAGTGTAACCAGATAAGTTAAGATGAGATCATAAGGGTGAGCCAAGTTCAATATGCCTAGTGTCCTTATTAAAATAAAAGAAATTTGGACACGATGACATCTATAAAGAGAAGGCAATATAAAGAGGCCCAGAGAGAAGATGACATCTATAAGCCAAGGAGAGAGGCCTGAAAACAGATTCTTCCCTCATAGCCCTCAGAAGGAACCAAACCTGCTGACAACTTTTTTGTTGTTTGTTTTTTGATTTCAGCCTCCAGAAGTGTGAGACAATAAACAGGGTGGGACAAAAAATAGGTTTACAGTTGCAAATTAAATACAGTTTATTCTGGTACTATTATTTATTAACTAGAGGCCTGGTGCACAAAATCTGTGCACTTGCGGAGGGGGGCTCCCTCAGCCTGGCCTGCACCCTCTAGCAGTCTGGGAGCCCTGGGAGGATGTCCGACTGAGGGCTTAGTGGGCCTAAGCATTGCCATGAAGGTGAGAGAGGCTCCCACCACTGCCACTGTGCTCACCAGCAATGAGCCAGGCTTCTGGCTGAGCTGCGCTCCCCTGTGGGAGCACACTGACCACCAGGGGGCAGCTCTTGCATTGAGTGTCTGCCCCCTGGTGGTCAGCTCACATCATAGTGACCAGTCATTCCACCATTTGGTCATTTGCATATTAGCCTTTTATTATGTAGGATATGCTGTAAATGAGGACCCCTAGAACCATAAGAAATGCAAAAAACTCACTGTTAACTCATTCTCAAATTGCCCCCACTTAAAACCAAATCACCCCCCTGTGGGGCATGTGCTGTACCTTGGAAACCACTGGGCTTGACACTTTTCCTCTCTGAGCTTCATTTCTGAATACATACACATAAACCATGGGAATTGTAATCTCTTCTCCGCCTACCTCACTGGGTGGTCATGAGGAGGTTCTGAGCTAATAAACCTAGAAATGTTTCATCAAGTAAGTGATGTCTAAACCGGAAGGGATTGTTAATTTTAAGCCCAAGTGTACCCTCGCAGGTAGCAGGTGATGATTAGGGGAGGAGGACATGACTATTTCCTGGGACTGTAGCTAAGGAAGCTTTGCAGAGGGTTCCGCAGGCCTCTGAGGGGCAGGCTCTGGCTAGCAGCCCTATAGCAGTGGTCATCCCTGGAGGTGCTGGTTGGGGGCAGGGTGTTAGGGGTCACTAGGGGTGCTGCAAGACCAAAGGTGGAGTAACTGTCAAACCTTCCCGCTTGGCGCCATTCTTTAAATTGTACTTGGCTTTTTTGCAGCTGTACGGCCGGGCCAGGGTGGAGCCAGGCGGGCTAGGAGGGCAGGTTTAGCTGCGCCCCCAGTGAGGTTCAGTGAGCTTCCTTTGCAGAGACTGTGCTGCTGCTGTTGGGGGGGGGGTCTAAACCTAGGGGGCTGCTCAGGCCTACCTCCACCCTGGTCTGGAGTTGTAGGGAGTAGAGGCGTGTCCGGCCCCAGCGGAGGGGGCCCAGCAGCACCAGGCCACTGGCCCCAGGTGCCTCAGGGGAGCTGACAGGTGGTCGCCAGCGTGCTATTGTGTTTTTTTTTTAATTTTTATTGATTTTTTACAGAGAGGAAGAGAGAGGGATAGAGAGTTAGAAACATTGATGAGAGAGAAACATTGATCAGCTGCCTCTTGCACACCCCCTACTGGGGATGTGCCCACAACCCAGGTACATGCCCTTGACCAGAATCAAACCTGGGACCCTTGAGTCCGCAGGCTGATACTCAATCCACTGAGCCAAACCGGTTTCGGCCAGCGTGCTATTGTTGTGGGTGCCCCTGGCAGGGGTGGTGGGGGAAAAGATCAGGAGTCAGAGGTGTGGGCTGCAGCTACCCCCAAGGCTGGGTCTTCTCCCCATCCAGTCAGCATCCCTGTTGCCCCTGGAGGTGTGGGGATTGGGGTAGGGTGTCTGTCTGTCCCCCCTGGGTGTGGGGGCTGGGGTAGGGTGTCTGTCCTTCACCCCCGCGGTGTGGGGGCTGGGGTAGGGTGCCTGCGCAGGGAGATTGGAAGAACTCCCTGTGGCCACTTCCTATTCCTTCTTTGCTGTCTGGGCTCTTGTCAGGTGCTCTCCTCAACTTGGCTCCAGTTGCCTGCCTCCTGCTGTGCGTGCATCAATACACAATTTGGTCATTATTGGGACACCTTAATGGGCAATTAGCATATTACCTCTTTATATGTATAGATATTGTTATACTACATTTGTCCCACCCTATATTTCTGTTGTTTAAGCCATCCAGATTGTGTTTTGTTACAGTAGCCCTAGCAAAGTAATACAGATGCATAAGAAATTTTTTCTTTGCTGTTTACAATAGTAAAAATTTAGGATCTATATAAAATATATTAAAGTAATAACAAATTGCTTGTATATTCATAATATAGAATACTCTATAGCATATTCAGGAAAAATTAATGTAAAAATATGTTTATATGATGATACCATTTATATAACACTTAGAAACATGCCAATCAATGCAAAAAATATATATGAGAATGATAAATGTATTCTGGATAGTGGCAATGGAATGATCTAATAAGGGTAAATACACGATAAGAATTATCTTTATTTTTGGAAGGATGGAGAACATGGCGGCTGAATAGAGACGTGTTCTGAGCCTGGTCCTGGGGCGGAGAGTAAGAACAGCTGAGGTTCGCAAGGTGAGTGTCTGTTGGCAAGCTAAGGGACAGCTAAACTCTAGGAGAAGGTGGGGAAGTGCTAGGCAGAGTTCCCCTGACCCTGCAGCACCCACAGCGGCTGGGTCCCCTCCCATAGCTGCGGGCTCAGAGGGGGAAACCTAGCCATCTTGCAAGGGAAGGAGGATTTTATTGGAAGCCTGACTTTCCGCGACAAAGGCAAACACTGAACAACTGTGAGCACCAGAGTACCTGTCCCCAAACAGCGCAAACACACGGATTCAAAGGAACTCTTCACTGCACCAAGGAAAGGTCAGATTTCCCCTGGGATAAGGTGAGATTTCGCTTGGGACTGCAGCGGGAGAGGGAAACGCTTGAGCTGTGCTAGCTGGAGGACCAGGGAAGTCTGTGCCTAGAAAAATCCGCGGCTGTTGGGGCTGCCGTGATCCGTGAATGTGGAAGGGGGTCCTCTGAGCTGCTAACAGAAGGGATCTCTAAAAAGCAAGCCATTTTGATCTGACGAGGAGGGTCAGACTAAGAATTTTCAAAGGAGTGCAGGCTGCTTAGTCTTGCGCGCAGACCCAATGTCCGCACACTTGGGCTTTTTCCGATTCTGATTACTAAGCCCAATACATAGGAAAACCCAGTTGGGGAATACCCTGAGAGACTGCAGGGGGAAGTTGTTTCTCCGGAACCTGGGGAGCAGAGCTGGGAGTGACCATGGGAGAGGCAGCTCTGGGGCGCACACCTCCACAAACTGGTAGTGAGTGCCATAGGGACAAAAAAAAAAAAAAAAAAAAAAAAGCTAGAGAGGCCTGGAAGTCAATCCAGAAACACTGCCACCCAGGTGCTAAAACACAAATTGTCTCTGGTGCAATCAAAAATAAATATGAAAAATTAAGACACCGCAGGCTTAAACATCAGGACTGGCTTATAACAGTGAGGAGCAGTGGAACGAAGGGAACTGGAATACAGCCCAGACTGGGAAACAGGCATACCAAACAGAACAATAGAGGAAGTGAATGACCACCACTAATGCACATTTTATTATTCTTATTTTTTATTTTAATTTTTTTATTTTAATTTTTTTTATTTTAATGTTTTACTTTTTTATTTTCATTTTTTGCATCTTTTACTTAAGAAACTAAATTTTTGTCTTTTTCCACACTCGATTTTCACCTTTTTACTTATTACATTTTTATTTTCAATCAGCATTTTATTACTATTATTTTACTTTTTTTTTTTAAGTATCATTTGATTTTCTCTTTGTTTTATTTTGGGATTAGTGTCCTACATTCTATTTGCATCTTTCCTTTAGCATCGTTTTACCCTATCTCAACGCTAACTTTATGCCATTACTCTCTTCCTAAGCTTTCCCATTTTAGTCTCCTGTTTATCTTAACCCTTTCTGGCTTTAGATTTTCCTACTCTTTATGTTTACCCTCTGCTAAAATCTCACCCTACTTATATATCTAATTTCCAACCCCCTGCTCCAAGACCATACACACGTCTCTCTATGCTACCTTAAATAAAAAAAAAAATTTGTTTTTCTCTCTGGCCTTTTGTTGTTGTTTGCTTGAATATTGATTAGATTGAATTTTTATGCTTTTTTATGAGATTGTTTTGCTTATTCTTTTAGCTTGTTTGTTTGGTTCTTTGGTTTGCTTTGTTTTTGTTTGTTTTTTTTACTTCTGTTTTCCCTTGCCTCATTTGATATTAGTTGGTGTTGTAGTTTGTATTAATTTCCAGGTTCATGTTGCTGGCATTTGCTGGGATTAGTGGTTGTTCTATTGGAGTTTACTCCCCATATATATAGTTTGTTCCCCTTTACTCTCTTAGTATCGTTCTTGTCTCTCTTACTTTTTTTCTTTCTCTTTTCTTTTTTTCTTCTCTTTTCCCAAGTTCATTTTCACCCTCCTTTTTTTGTTCTTTCTTTTTACTCTTCTTCTTCCTCTCCTATCCCCTAATTTGTCTTTCTCTGGTGGTCACCTTTATTGGAGGTTATTAATATCATGAATACAATTCTGTTCAGTGCCTTGTGTGTTTTATCTGGTTGTGTTGTATTTTGTACCTTAAAATCAACGCAGGAGAGAGAGAACTATATAACCAGACATCTGGAGAAGAGAGACCATGGGGAGACAAAGAAACAGCCCCCATAGGAAAGAAAAGCAGGCATCACCAGAAAAGGAAGTAAATGAATTAGAGACAAGCAACCTATCAGAGAAAGAATTCAGAGAAATGGTCATAAGGTGGCTGAAAAGAATGGACGACAAATTTGACAATATGAGTAAGAACCAAGAGGAAACGTAGGAGAACCAAGAAGAAAAGAAAAATGACATTGCTGCTGTAAAGAACTCAATAGAAAGCATCAACAGTAGACTAGAAGAAGCAAAGGACCACATAAGTGAGCTAGAAGACAAGTTGGAAAAAAATACCCAAATAGAACAGCTTCTAGAAAAAAATAAAATTAGAAAGCATGAGGAGAGCCTGAGGGAACTTCAGGACAACACAAAACAAAACATCCGAATAATAGGGGTACCAGAAGGAAATGAAACTGCGCTAGGAATAGAAAACCTGTTTGAAGAAATAATAACAGAAAACTTCATTCATATAGGGAAGAAAAAACCCACATAAATCCAAGAAGCTCAAAGAGTCCCAAGCAAAATGAAACCCAAAAGACCGACGCCAAGGCACATTATAATTAAATTGGAAAACACCAATGACAAAGTAGGAATCTTAAAAGCAGCCAGAGAGAGACAGAACGTTACATACAAAGGAACCCCCATCAGACTAGCAACTGATTTCTCAACAGAAACTCATCAGGCGAGAAGGGAATCGAATGAAATATACAAAGTCATGCAAAGGAAGGGTCTGAATCCAAGAATACTGTACCCAGAAAGGCTATCAATCAAAATTGAAGGTGAAATAAGGAGCTTCACAGACACAAAAGGACTAAGGGAGTTTATCACCACCAAACCAGCAATGCAAGAAATGCTAAAGGGTCTGCTGTAAAAAAAAGAAATAGGAAGCAAAGAAGGAACACAGGGGAGAACAGTATGGAGTTTCCTCAAAAAACTGAAAATGGAACTCCCATTTGACCCAGTAATCCCACTCCTGGGAATATATCCGAAGAAACTGGAAACACCAATCAGAAAGGATATATGAACCCCTATGTTCATAGCAGCACAATTTATAATAGCTAAGATTTGGAAACAGCCTAGGTGCCTGTCAGCAGATGACTGGATCAGAAAACTGTGGTACATCTATACAATGGTGTACTATGCTGCCATAAAAAAGACGGAATTCTCATCATTTGCAGCAACCTGGATGGAATTGGAGAACATTATGCTAAGTGAAATAAGCCAGTCAATGAAAGAAAAATACCACATGATCTCACTCATTTATGGATAATAAAGAACATTATAAACTGATGAACAAAAAGATAGATACAGAAACAGTAAAGCATCAAACAGACTGTCAAATTACAGGGGGAAGTTTAGGGAGAGGTAGAGGAGATAAGAGATCAACCGAAGGACTTGTATGCATGCATATAAGCATAATCAATGGACACAATACTCTGGGGGGTGAGGGCATGTATGGGTGTGGAGTGTGGGAGACAATGGTAAGATATGTACACATAAAATGCCTTATAAAAAAAGAATTATCTTTATTTTTAATGTATTAAAGTATGAAGCAAATATGGAAAAGTGTTAAGATTTGAGAAAGCTAGGTGTTTATTCCAAATGTATCTTTATTTTTCACTATTTTTTAAATCATGAAGAGCATATGCTATACATTATTCTCATATTAAACCTTACAATACATTTCTAGAAATAAAATAGCTAGGTTAAATCTTGTGAATATTTTTAAGGCTTTTGATATGCATTTTCAAATTGCCCTCCTTACATTTGTACCAATTTGTACTTCAAATAATAGTGTATGGGAATTAGAGTTTTATGTACTTCTGATCATAAAGTTATTATTATTTATTGATTTCATAATTTAATTGATGGAAATGGGAAATATTATTTTAATTTATGAATCTGCATTAGTTTTATGATTAGTAAGATTTAATGGCTATGTGCTTTAAGAGACGTCACTTGCATATTATTCGTGCATGGTCAGTAAATATCTTTTGCCCAGTGTTATTCCTCTTTATTGACATTTCATTTATGTTCAAGAAATTGTCATATTTCTGCTTAAAGTTCTATGAATTTTGACAAATATATTTATCCATGTAATTACGACCAAGGTCAAAATAAAGACATCCCTATCATCACGTAAAATTCCTTTATTCACCTTTGCAGTTATTTTCAACTTCACCCCAGGCAACCATTGATCTAATTTCTATCACTATTGATTAATTTTTCTCTATTTGAACTTTGTGTTATGGAAACATATCATATGTGCTCTTGTTTGTGTGTCTTTTATCTCTCAGTCTAATGCTCCATTTTTAAATTTGTATGTTTATTTTAAAATAAATGTATTGTGGTAACATTGTTTGATGGTATTATAAAATTTCAAGTGTAAAACTTAGAACATAATTGTTATAAATATTTTTTGAAAACTTAAGCAAAAGAAGGTAATTCTTGAAAGATGGTTATTGAGGTAGAAATATATATTTTAGATCTTCCTGAATCACAACATAAAAACAAACATAAATGAATATCTATATCAAATATCAACAGGTGATATTACAAGGAAACTGTACAAAAAGTTTCCTCCCTAACTCAGAAGTATGGGTTAGTAAGAACAAACCCACCAAGGACCATGAAACCTAAATATTATCAATATCATGTGAGAAGCAGCAGAATGAAACAGAATGCTTTCCAACAAAGTTGGTAACAGGAGAATTCAAACATAGCCCCAACAGGTGTTCACTGAGAACTCCAGTGGGACATTTTGAAAATAGAAGTTTTAATTGCCAGGGGTTTTGCCCACAGCAATAATGGTTAAGTGCAAGAATCCTATGGTAATTGCTGAGGGGCTACAGCAATCTAACCCCATGTACTGTCAAAACTCCTCTGCCACATCTCCCTTCCATGACAGGGCTCTCTACTGAGGAGGAACTGCTAGAAATGAAGTTAAAGTTCAGCCAGAAAAGCATAACAAAGACAACGAAAAGAAAATTTTCAGATAAAATGGAAGGGAAGAAATGAGGCAGGCAATGTCTGAACAGAAGCATTTATGTTTTTAACTCTTCACACAAACAAAAGAAGGGTGATATTTGCAATGTTGGAAAAGCTATCATGAACCATGTCTCCTTCTAGAGGTTTAGGGAAACTATATTCACATAAGAAAAGTAACAGGAAAGTAATAAGATCAAATATTATACAAAATCCTACCTAATAAAAGGGAAGTATGCAAATAACCATCACTCCGCTACGCCCACGATTGGGCCGGTGGCAAGCTGGGGGAAGGACTTGGGGTGGCCAATTGGGCTGACAGGAGGGCTGACTTGTGAGTCCCCGCCCCCCGTTCCTCCTGCTGGCCCCAAAGGCCTGCACTGAGTAAGGACTGATGGAGCTGGCGAAAGGCGCTGGTGGCAGAACTCGGGGTGGCCGATTGCGTGGCTGCCAGCACCAGTTTTCCGTCCGCAGCAGTTTTCCTCTGGCCACCCACCAATCGGAGCGCCTCCTGATCGGAGTTCCTCTCGGGGTGGCCGATCGTGGTGGTGGGAGGCACTCCAATCGGCAGGTGGCCAGAGGAAAACTGCTGCTTGAGGAAAACTGGTGCCGGCAGCCAGGTGAAGGAAGGTCTATTGCATGAAACTTCGTGCAACGGGTTTCTAGTTATTAATAAAATAGAAAAAAAATCCCTATAACTGTCCAGTCTTCTGGATGATATAGATCCCAAATATCTGTGTCACAAAGCAAACAGATAAGTAAGGGTCTTTTACATTCTTTCAGATAGGTCATGTTTTCATGAGGTGAATTTTCTATATATGTCTTCATTAAGCATCATTAGAATATGAGCAGTAGAAATTCCACCCAGATTCTGCCAATAGGCTACATACTCTTACGTGATAATGATGTGATATTTTGTTTATCTATATGTTTGTTTATCTATATTTATTTTAATGACAATTTACAGTGCATCTTTAAAGGAGTGTTATACACTACATTAAATATCACTTTAATGTAGTTGTATAAGGCAAAGGGGAGATAGAATTAAAGTTTATGAATTGCTAAAATATGTAAGTCCTTAAGCAACTGTTTTAATTAATAAATCATTAATTACTTCATCAGTTATCAACTCTTCAAGAATGATTATAAATATCTTATTTTTAATGGATTAAATGTTATACCCCTTTGCCCATGGTCTGAAATTGTTTTTTTATTAGGAATTTGAAAACAAATACTTATTTTATATTTTAATAAAGTTTTTAAACTATCTCAGTCCAAATAATCACAAAAGGATTTGAGCAAATGTGTTTATTCTAAAATATCAGTACTTGAAGAAATAAATTTAGAATGCTTGCTTATAAATTGCAAAACGTTAATGCTATATATGTAAATTATGTTATATAAATTATTTGAAATTGGTGAATTGACCATTAAACAACAATTTCATCTTGTTGAACCTAAATAGAATGGAATAAAATCTTAGCCATGAATTAGAAGGCTAACAGTTTCTAATTTATTCAGAAAGTAGAAATGGTTGAAAGTTTGCAGAATAACCATAATGCATGCAATGTATTAGCAAAAACTCCCTTTTAAAATATTTAACATTTTTAAAACTAAGTACAGATTCTTCTTGGGGGAATTAGAAGAATTGAAAGAGTTACTTTCTTGAATAACTGTGATAGAATTGGGTACATTTTCATCTTTGAAAATTCCTTGTAGTCTCTCAAAAAAATTAACAACATAAAGAACAGGATACTGGGACTATAATCATTAAATAAATAAATAAATAATAGTCTATCAGTTTTTAAAACAGTGAAATCACTTTAAAGTGACTGAGCTTTGGACTTCACAGTGGAAAACTGTCCCATCTTTTATTTTGTGCAATGTTTTCATGCAATTTGAAAAGATTATAAACTCTACAATTTGTTATTGCCTTAGTAATTTTTTAGCAATATGTAGATGAGTTCAGAATGGAAACAAATGCACTCATATTCTTAAGCCGCTCAACTGACACACATATTTGCATGTATATCCTACTGGCAATACTTAAACTTGTCTCTAATTCCCCAAAAAGAGCCTCGTAAGTGGTAAATGCAAAACCTAACTATCTTTCCAACTGCCTACAATTAGGACATCTTAAAAGAAAACAAATCAAAAGCACTTATGAATGTTAAATTGACTTTGGACATTCAAATGACAATCATCTTTGATTGCCATTTTATTTTGAATTGTAATAAAATTTTAATATACTTATAGTTACTATTTATAAGTCCTGTAATAACTGTATCTTTACCAATATATCATTTATTTTAGTACATTTTTTTCCATCACCGTTTATCCCCACTATGGGCTCCTATACCTCCACTCCCACCCCTCCCCTCCACAATCACTATAAGGTTGTCTATGTCCATTAGTTCTTTCTGTTTTTTTTTTCTCAATCCCTCTACCCATATCTATACTAATAAAAGAGTAAGATGCAAATTGGCCATACCTTCATGATGCCCAACAGCCAATCAGGAGTGAGTATGCAAATTAACTCAACAAAGATGGTGGGTTAACTTGCACATGCAGGCGCTGAGCAGCCGGGGACCTCTGGGCAGTGTGGGAGGGCAGAAAGGCAGCCCCGAGCCAGAGAGAAAAGGCTGCTCTGGCCAGAGCTAAGGTGGTGCCAGCAGCCAGGTGAAGGAAGGCCCGTTCTTGCATGAATCTTCGTGCATCAGGCCTCTAGTTGTTTAAATATAATCCTAGACATTTTCAAGAATCTAACTTTTGAGTATTGTAAGAGAAAAGTTAAAATTCAACACTTTCTCCCACTTTATAACTATCACTTTATAACTATCAGTTGTAAAGAATAACTTTGCTGATTGAGCATTCTTGTTTGATAGTTTCTTGTATCACTCTCTCCTGGCCTACAAGGTTGCTGCTGAAAAATCTACTTACAGCCTTATGAGGGTTCCCTTGTTTGAGAAATGTTTTTCTCTTTCTGCTTTTAGAATTCTCTTTTTGTCTTTGATGTTATATAGTTTTATTATAATATGTTTGGGAAAATATTATTTTGAATTGATTTTGACATGACATATTAGCCTCATATTATTAGATTAACAAATTTTTCCTAGGTTTTGGGACTTCTGAGCCATTATTCATTTAAATAAGCTCTTACCCCTTTTTTCTTATCTCCTTGTGGAACTGTAATGATGCATACATTATTTCTTTTTATGGTTTCCCATAATTCCCATAGGCTTTTTTCTTTCCTTTTTAATCTTTACTTTTAAGTATTATTATTATTATTTGCTCTTCTTGATTGCATAATATCAATTGTTCTGTGTTTTTTTTTCTCACTGACTGTCTCTTATGTTTGCTGAAGTATTCTGTTGAAATTCTCTATTGAATTATTCAGTTCAGTCATTATATTCTTCTGATCCCAAATAGCTGTTTTTTAAAATGTCTTTTCTCTCATTTTAGAACTTCTCATTTTGTTCTTGTGTTGTTGTTCTGATATTGTTATACTGTTTATTTGTGTTTTCCCTGAACATCTTTGAAACAATTATTTTGAAATCTTTGTCAGTCATTTTCTTAATCTCCATTTATTTGAGACCAGTTACTGGAGATTTATTTGGTAAAGACCAGTGGTTTGCACAAACTTAGGTGCAGAAGCCAACACAGGTAGTGACAGGGACCAATTGCAGACTCACTCATAATGATAGAGGCTCAGGCAGGTGGTAAAGGCTAGTACTGACTATGGGATCACTGGCAACTGTGGAAGCCATTGCTGTCAACGTCCTTTCCTGTGACTCCCATTCTCTCCTCAAGCATACACTAAACACTAGTGATGGGGATTTAGCTTGAACTGTGCAGATGCATAGCCTAAGTCACTGTCTATAGGTGGATATGATGGTGCTGGCTAGTGATAGTAGGCAGGTCCTGATATGGGCTCATAAGTAGCTGCAAGGCCCTTGGCTGTTGGCTGGCTCTCTGGTGGCTGCTCACTCTCCCCCTGGTCATGTACACTGTTGTGGGGGCCAGAGATAAGGGACTGACTGAAGCTGTGCATGAATAGCTGGAGGGAATAGGTTGTCACAGTGGTGCAGGCCAATGACAGGGCCTACCTGGGTCTATAGGCAGATATAGGTCCCCTGGATGTTGTTGCACTCTCCTGTTGCTAAACCCTCTCTCTTTGGTTTTACACACTGCAGTATATACTGGTGATGGGACTCAAGCTTGGAGAAGGCAGTCATATAGCTGGAGGGGCTAGTTAAAAGTGGTCATAGTAGTGACAGCCAGTGACAGAGTCAGGGCCTGAACCAACCTGTAAGCAAGGTGCCCTGGCTGTCCGTAAACTCACCTTAGCTACATATTCTCGCCCCAGTTATGCACACTACAGTGGAGGCCAATGATGTTGTCAGGCTGGTGACAGGCAAGTTCAAACCCAAAAGCATTATCCCTAACGGTAGGCACAGTGATTAAGGTCTATCAGGGGGGTACTAGACTGGTGTCGAGCACCCACAAATCTGCAGAAGCTTGTGATGTGTTGCGAAATTGTGCATCTGAAATCTGAATAATTTTGTTAATCAGCGTCACTCCAATTAATCCACTAAAATAAATAAATAAAATGCCACAGAAATTTTGGAAAGTACTTTGACAGTTTCTTAAAATGTTAAACATAGCCCAGCTGGCGTGACTCAAGAGTTGAGTGTCCAACATGAACCAGGAAGTCCTGGTTCCATTCCTAGTCACGGCACATGCCCAGGTTGTAGGCTCAATCCCCAGTGTGGGGTGTACAGGAAATAGCCAATCAATGATTCTCTGTCATCACTGATATTTCTCTCTCTCTCCCTCTCCCTTCCTCTCTTAAATCAATAAAAATATATTTTATAATGTTAAACATAAATCAAAGGATCTCTTAGCCTTTGTGACAACATGGATGGACCTAAAGATTATTACGTTAAGCAAAATAAGCCAGTCAGAGAAAGACAAACACAATATGATCTCATTTATATGTGTAATTTAATGAACAAAATAAACTGATGAATAAAACAGATTCAAGGACATTGAAACGTGCAACAGACTGACATATTTCAGAGAGAAGTTGGGGTGGGAGGAGATTAACCAAAGAACTTATATGTACATATGCATACCCCATGGACAAAAAATAGTACTGGGAAGACCTAGGAAGGGGGTGGGAGATAGGAGAAGGGGGATCAATGGTGGTAAAAAGGGGACATCTGTAATATTTTCAGCAATAAATATTTTTTAAAATATTAAACATAAATCTACCATACTGTCTGGCAATTATACTCCTAGGTATTTATTAAAAAGAAATGAAAGCATATGTCTATACAAAAACTTGAGTTCAACTGTTCTAGTAGTTTCATTTATAATATAACCAAATTGTAACAAATCCAAATGTATATCAACAGATGAATAATAAAATAAATTGTGGTATATCCATACAATAGAACATGACTCAACAATGAAAAATAATGGACTACTGACATGCATCATGACATAAATTAACTTCAACATAATTATACTGAGTGAAAGAGGCCAGAAAACATAAAACACATTCTGTATTATTTCATTTATGTAAAATTCAAAAAAAATAAAATATAAATAATAATGATAAGAAGCAAATCAATGTTTGTCTGGGGACAGAGGTGATGGAAAGGAAAAATCTTGGAGATGGAACTTCAAAAAGATACAAGGAAAATTTGGGGATGATGAATATGTTCATTATCTTGACTCTGGTGTTTATTTCCACATTTACCAAAACATCCTATATAACAAAAGCCTAATATGCAAATCCAAATATAAACCACAATGAGATACCACTTTGCACCTACAAGGGTTGGTAAATAATTTTTTAATTAAAAAAAGAAAATGACAAATATTGGTAAGAAATTGGAGCCTGTTAATACTGCTTGTGGGACTATAAAATTGTTCAGCTGCTATGGAAAATTTGTTTTGTGGTTACTCAACAGGTTAAACATAGCATTACCAAAAGCCCCAACAATTCCACTATCATCTATATAACCAAAAGAACTAAAAATAGGATTCCAAACAAATAATTGTACATGAATGTTCATAGTAACACTATGCATAAGGCCTACAAGCAAAATAAGGGAAGAAATCTATCTGTCAACAGATTAATGGATAAACAAATTATGGCATATATGTCCAATGACATGATATTTTCTCATAAATAAGCAATGAATCCCGATACATGCTACAATGTGTATGACTTCAAAAACATTATGCTAATTAAAAGAAGCCAGACAAAAGAGTATACAATGTATGAGTCCACTTATATGAAATATTCAGAATAGGAAAATTTATAGATACAAGACATAAAGGTAGTTGCCAGTGGGTAGAGGGAGAGGAGAATAGGTAGTAACTGCTTATGGGTATGGAGTTTTCTTTGGGATTGAAAAAAAATCTGAAATTAGATAAAATACTTGCATAATATTGTGTGTGTACAAAAGGCCACTGAATTGTTCACTTTACAGTGTTTAATTTTATGAATTTTGCCTCTATAAAAAAGATACAGATATCTATATATGGTCATTTATGATGGAATATTGCTGGTATAATATATAAGGGACTGGAATCAGCATTTTCCCCTCAGGATCAAACAACTGAGGGTCAGAGTAGGAAGGAGAAATACGGATACTGTATGTTCTTTGTGATGCTTGAATGCTTTTCCATGTGCATATGTTATCTTTAAAATAAAACATTGAAATGATTTTTTTAAATAAGTGAAGATCAGAAGTTCTCTAAACTTAGAGTACATTTGCTGATAAATGTACTCTTCGGATAAAAAAAAAGAAGGGTAAGAGAAAAAAAAAGACCATTTCTAGCAGTAGTGAAGAGGTTAGATGAAGGGAATGTGATTGAACAGACTTTAAAGGAAGTTTAGAGACTGACAATGGAATATAACAAATATATACATTGGCCACCATGCAGTGTAGGAGCTGGAAGAAAGTTAAGAAGATCACTTCACCCTACATATTTTACAGCAGCTAAATACGGCCATAGTCCAATAATGGAAAACAAAAACAAACAAAAAACAACAATAACAGCACATCCCTCACAGAACAAATACAGTATAAAATATAAATTTTAGCAAACATTTTTGAGCAACTACTAAAAACAAGACAACATGCACTATTAAATGAAATAATCATCAGCAGCATGTTGAAATAATTCATATCAGGTGTGTCCACTAGAATCAGGCTATAGCAGTTGTATTTCCAAAGTCAATTACCTTTAAATTAATCTTATAGTCTAATATTGTAGTTTCCCAGGAGTGCAGTGTCATCTAACACTGCAAGGTGAAATCGTGCTTAAAAGTAGAGTTACTATGCTAAAATTTCACCATCAAAATAATATTCATAGTTCACAATGGAAATGCATCTCTTAAGGGAACTTCAGTGGGACTGGCTTCTTTTGTAAGGCAAAGATTCTGTTATAATGGGTCCCCTGCCTCATGGACATAATTAAAGTGTAAAGCTTTCTTCAAAGCGAGTTCACTAATTCTCCATGATTAAAAAATGTTTTTACTATGTGCATATTTCTACTGTGCAATATCAGCAGAAGTTGTCCTTGTTTCCAAAAATAAGCATCTTCACCTATACACTTGAAAAATGATGCAGTACATACCCAGAGTAATGATAAATAGTTCAACTTCACTGTGTGGTCAGAAAAGGATGCATTGGACTTGAACAAATTAAGCAACCTTAAATTAAAAACAGGAAAACCCACAAAAAACAGAGATTGTTAATGGGCAAAATATTTTAGCACCAGATGAAAGAAAAACAAAAACCAATTGCATTCTTTCAAAAGTATTCAATTTAAGGTTGGATAACATTCATCTAAAGATTTCCTTCCTACATATTAATAGTATAAAAGACCCAGGCTGTGATAACTGTAATTCAGAGCTATTCTGTATTTGCTAAATGGAATATGACAGGGATCTGTAACAGTGCTATACTACAGAAAATAATTAGCTGACAAGTAACTTGATAATTCTACCACTGAGAAGAAAGAACTGAAATCAACCTTCATTTTAATTATGTGGTAAGGAAGAAGTATAAATACCTACATAGATAGTAATCAGAAAAATGGAAATACATTTCTGTTATTGGGTAGATAGCAAGCTAGTTTTTTTTTAATATGCTCACCTCTTGTATAGTAAAGATAACAAATTAGTTACTGTATTTCCATCAAAATATCACCACACAGTAAAATGTTAGAGAAAAAATGAACTTTTTATCTAATGTAATACTATACTTCTTTTCTCTGTTGGTATTCAGGCTAATTGGGCAAATTTAAGGAATTTCCTTATGAAAATTCTTCTCTGGATATTAAGATAACTGCATCATGGCAATTTGACAAATTATTACAAGCTTCTTTTTAAAAAATGTCAATTATAGTTTACATTCAATATTATTATTATTATTATTTTTCTTCATTTATATGTGGAATCTAAAGAACAATATAAATAAACAAACAAAACAGAAACAGACTCATAGATACAGAAAACAGACTGATGGTTGTCAGAGGTGAGGGGAGTTGGGGGACTGGGTGAAAAAGTTGAAGGGATTGAGAAGCACAGATTGGTAGATACAAAATAGTCATGGGGATGTAAAGTACAGCATAGGAAATATAGATAATAATATTGTAATAACTATGTATGGTGCCAGGTGGGTACTGGAAATATTAGGGGAAATACTTTGTAAAGTATAGAGGCTTCTTTCTAGGCACAAAGCATTAGAGCCTTTGTAGTAATACTATGCTTTTGCATTCTGATTTAAATTCATTGGCTGCTGCCTTTGTAATGTTGAAGGAATAGGACTTCTCTGAATTTTAGATATTAAATATCTACCATGAACATTTAGATTGTGCCTATGCAATCAACAGTAATATTGCACTCACAGAAATTTGGGTGCACCCAATCAGCTGCAGTGTGCATACACAGCAAGCAGCAGAACTGGCAGGTGCCCAGGGTTCTCAGCTGTTCCTATCTGGTCTGTCGAGCTGCAAATTAAGGACAAGTTGCTGAGCCACAGAATACTCCAGGCTGAAAAATCCTGCAGTGCTTTGTGAAACAATTGAAAATTTGGATATTCAGATTGAGAAAGGTTGTGTGTAACTGAAACTGCAAGAAGTATTTTTGAGAGTTGAGGATTCCAATCACTGGGTCTACCTAGTGCTAGATGGCCATATCCTGTAATTTCAAATTTGATCTGCAAGCCTATTCTTTAACTCAAGGTAGTGAAGAGCATGATGGTATAGTTGCTTTTTGCCATAGCAATCCTTTAAGATGTCCTAAAAATCATGCTGCTTTCATTTCTTGTCTTTCATCCATGTCCCTAATACCTCTAGATTATGAGAAGTGACAAATCCATAGTTTGAGGGAGAAAACTATTTTGAGATTAGCTGCCTTACATTATTTCATTCACTCAAGTTCTTCATGATTTGCCTTATATGACAAGTACTATGCAAGATAAAGCTGTATCACATGATGAAAATACCTGAGTCTTATAGTCCCTGACAGACATGGCAGAAATGGACTGGCACTTAAGACTTCATCAGGTTTTCATAGCACTTAATCCACTTTCCAATTAGGACCAATAGGATTGCCAAGGTGGGAAAATAGGAATTCTACAAACCTATCGAGGCAAGAAGAGAGCTGCCTATCATTGATATAACCTCCTTTTTATGACATTTTTAAAAAGTGTGCAAAGAGAAAAAAAGAAAATTATGTTATCAGAACAATGGATGGTATGAAAGAACAAAAGGAAGCAAGAAGGTAATGCAGGTGGCTAGAATCAGTAAAAACCACAGTGGATAGATAATATGGTCTGACTGAATGTGATATAACCACCTACTATTTTAAAAAAAGATGATAGGGAAGATTACTGCTTTAATGATGGAAATGCAGAGTTTCTTAATGACTCCTTAGAGAAAGGGGAAGTATTTATGCCACATGAGGCAAGTTTAAACAAAGAAGGAAGATGAAAAGAAAAATTAAGGAATCTAAAATTAAGCACCATTTCCCCCTCTGGGTGGTAGAAAAAAAATCCTAAAGATATTAATAAAGAATAAAATCACAGAAGTTTTAGGAAAGTAGGAACTTGTCAAAAAAGCCAATGAATATTCAGAAAGGGCACTCAGTCATATAGAATTTTGTAAGTTCAGTCTGAAAGGAAGCAAAGACATTTTGGGATGAGCAGGCAGTGATGAAACCAACTCTCTAGATAGGCATAAAAAATCATATATTTCCCAGAATCCCAGGCCAAATGAACAATGTGAGAAAGACAAGATTGGCTAGAGAGGATTTCAAGTATGTGGGGTGAATAGAGGGACTCAAGTCTTCTTATTTTATTAGATTTATTCTGATCCAGAGAAATGTGTTAACACAGTAGCTGGTAGTCTCAAGAAAAGTAAGAGGGAGGAGCAAACATAAATGTTAGCACACAGCTTTTTCTTTGGCAAGTCATATAAGAATGTTGCAATTGCAAAGACCATGGAATAAAATCAGTGTGTCTAAGGCTCAAGGTCATGTGCCTTTATATGTACCCATTCATTTACAACTCATTCTCTGCTGCTTACACCTTTACCTTCTTAATTCTGAGTCTTGTTCCCCAATGGATAATATAGATCACTATCTCCTATTAAACTAATACTCAGATAAATGAATGATCCAATGAGCTATTTGGATAAAAGCCAAATATACATAATAAAAATTTTATACATGAAATTAAAATTTCAT
The DNA here is from genome assembly GCF_951640355.1 of Cnephaeus nilssonii. Classification (NCBI taxonomy): domain Eukaryota; kingdom Metazoa; phylum Chordata; class Mammalia; order Chiroptera; family Vespertilionidae; genus Cnephaeus; species Cnephaeus nilssonii. Next base: position 66,556,715 of record NC_137071.1, read on the forward strand.
ATATAAACCAGATAGAGAATAAACCCAAGTATGCTTACTGGATTTTACAAAGGGGTTCATATTTTCTAATGAAATGTGACAGTTTACATATAGGATGGCCTTACAAATTACTCCAAACCTAAGGACACAAAAAAACATTAAAATAGAGAATTGAATGCATTTTAATCCTACTAAAATATGGTGTCAAGGAAACATAATTATGAGAAAATATGAAATTAATGAGAACATTAATTTTACATTTGAAGATCCAAGAGAACTTTTTTTTTTGCACCTGGATTTATGTCAACTGAAAGGTGAAGAAAATACATATTTCAATCACAGGAGTGCTACAAGAAAAAATAAAAAAAAATACTGTAAAATTTACATAAAAACCTAAGCATTATACACAAAAATATTATGGAATATGAAAGTTCATTATTAGTATTCATAGGTTACTTATACCACAGATTTCTTTTAACAAATAAACTTAGAAAGGGTGGAGGGAAGAAAGTTGTTTCTTTGCCTTATGAAGTTTTTTTTGTTTTTGACACTTTATTTTAAAACATAAAATAGTTCTTTATTAAAGAGGTTATTGTTTAGATTTAATTGTGTCTCTCATAGAATAATTTTTTTCATTGTGTATGTTTAAGTTTTACAAACTGTTAATTTGATACACATGTGGCAAAATGATTATCACTATAAGATTAGCTAACACCTCCATCTTGCCACACAATTACCATTTTTTTTTTTCTGGTGAGAACATTCAAGATCTACTCTCATACACTTTTTTAAAAATTGAATTTATTAGAATGACATTGGTTAATAAAATTATATAGGTTTCAGGTGTACAGTTCTTTAATACATCATATGTATATTGTATTGTGTGTTCACCACCCCAAGTCAAGTCTCCTATCACCATTCAACCCCCCCATAGCCTCTCTACCTCTCCCCACCCCATTCTCTCTTGTAAGTACCATACTTTTGTCCATGAGGTGTTTTGTTTTGTTTTGCTTAATTCCTTCATCTTTTTTACCCAGTCACCCAATCCACCTGCCCTCTGATAGCTGTCAGTCTGTTTAAAGTATCTATGTTTCTGTTTCTATATTGTTAGCTTATTTTATTCATTAGATTCCACATATAAGTGAAATCATATGCTACTTGTCTTTCTCTAACTGGGTGATTTCACTTGGCATAATCCTATCCAGGTCCATCCATGCTGTCCCAGAGGGTACGATTTGTTTCTTTTTTTATGACCAAGTAGTATTACAGTGTGTAAATATACCACAGCTTATTTATCCACTCATCTATTGATGGGTCCTTGGGCTGCTTTCAAATCTTGGCTATTATAATTAACTAGAGGCCTGGTGCACGAAATTCAGGCACAGGGGTGTGTGTCCCTCAGCCAAGCCTGCACCTTCTCCAATCTGGGACCCCTCGAGGGATGTCCAACTGCCCATTTAGGCCAGATCCCAGTAGGATCAGGCCTAAACAGGCAGTCAGACATCCCTCTCACAATCCAGGACTGCTGGCTCCCAACTGCTTGCCTGCCTGCCTTCCTGATTGCCCCTAACCACTTCTGCCTGCCAACCTGATCACCCCCTAACCACTCCCCTGACAGCCTGATTGATGCCTAACTGCTCCCCTGCCAGCCTGTTTGCCCCTAACTGCCCTCCCCTGCAGGCCTGGTCACCCCTAACTGCCTTCCCCTGCAGACCTGGTCACCCTTAACTGCTCTCCCCTGCAGGCCTGGGTCCCCCCCAACTGCCTTTCCCTGTAGGCCCGGTCATCCCCAACTTCCCACCTCTGCCGGCCAGGTCACCCCTAACTGTGCTCCCCTGCAGGCTTGATCACCCCCAACAGCCCTCCCTTGCAGGCCTGGTCCCTCCCAACTTCCCTCCCCTGCTGGCCATCTTGTGGTGGCCATCTTGTGTCCACATGGGGGCAGTCATCTTTGACCACATGAAGCAGCCATCTTGTGTGTTGTACTGATGGTCAATTTGCATATTGTTATTTTATTAGATAGGATAGAGGCCTGGTGCATGGGTGGGGACTGGTTGGTTTTCCCTGAAGGGTGTCCCGGATAAGGGTGGGGGTTCCCTTGGGATGTGGGGCGGCCTGGGTGAGGGGCCTGTGGTGGTTTGCAGGCCAGCCAGACCCCCTAGCGACCCCTGGTATCTGGGGTTTATTTATCTTCAATAATTGAAACTTTGTAGCCTTGAGCACAGGCCTAGGTCAGCCAGGAAGCTTGGCTTCCTCCATTGCTGAGGGCAACTCAAGCCTCCTGCTCTCTCTACCTCTGTGGCTGCAGCCATTTTTTTGGGATTTATTTATCTTCTATAATTGAAACTTTGTAGCCTTGAGTGGAGGCCTGGGCCTGCCAGGGTGTGCAGAAAGCTTGGCTTCCTCCATTGCTGGGGAAACCCAAGCCTCCTGCTCTTTCCGTGGCCACAGCCATCTTGGTTGGGTTAATTTGCATACTCACTCCTGATTGGCTGGTGGGCATGGCTTGTGGGTGTAGCAGAGGCATGGTAAATTTGCATATTACTGTTTTATTAGATAGGATTCTGCAGTGAACATGTGGGTGTCCAAACTTTACAAAAATCTTATAAAACTAAACATCCCCCAACAAATACTCCAATTCAAAAACAGGCAAAGGACCTGAATAAACACTTTTCCGAAGAGGACATACAGATGGCCAATAGACATATGAAGAGATGTTCAACATCACTAGTCATCTGATAAATGAAAATTAAAACTAGGGGAATGGGGTATGGGGGAAGGTGGAGGTGGGTATGGGGGGATAAATGGTAATGGACAGAGATTTGACCAATTTGGGATAGTGAACACACAAAAAAGTGTATAGATGATGTATTGTAGAATTTTGTTATAAGAAAAACAAAATTATATAGTTTTGGAAACTATATAATTTTGTTAGTCAGTGTCACCCTGATATAGTCAATAAAAAGGGAAAAAAAAGAACAAAAGCGAGGTATCACCTCACAATGGTCAGAATGGCTATCATTAATAAATCAACAAACAACAAGTGTTGGCAAAGATGTGGAGAAAAGGGATCCCCCATGCACTGTTGGTAGGAATACAGACTGGTGCAGCCACTGTGGAAAGCAATATGGAGTTACTTCAAAAAATTAAAAAATGGCTCTGACTGGTTTGGCTCAGTGGATAGAGCGTCAGCCTTCGGATTGAAGGGTCCCAGGTTCAATTCCGGTCAAGGGCATGTACCTTGGTTGCGGGTACATCCCCAGTATGGGGTGTGCAGGAGGCAGCTGATCGATGTTTCTAACTGTCTATCCCTCTCCCTTCCTCTCTGTAAAAAATCAATAAAAATATATTTTAAAAAAATTAAAAAATGGAACTGCCTTATGACCCAGTGATTCCACCTCTGGGAATTTACTTGAAGAAACCAAAACAATTATTCAAAAGAATATACATTTTTTTTAAAAAAATCATTCCAAAAGTACATAAAAGTATCAAAAATAGTACAAAGAACTGCTACATAAATTTTACATAGATTTTTTAAATTTTTAAATTTTGCTTCACTTGCACCATTCCTTTTTTATATACTACCTACTTACCTGTCTATCTGCATTCACAACCAGAATAATACAAATGTTCTGTTCTCATATTTATTTTCATAAGAAGGTTTCCTTGAGTGTTAATTTTCATATCTGTAAAATTGAATTCAATAGTGACAATCTAAAATTAGTTACCTTATTAGATATGCAATAAAACTTAATTTATCTTCCATCCGTTTTTTCTTTCACCTTCCAGATTGTAAATTACTGTACGGTAAAAACAAATATCTATTGTTTATTTTTTCATCCACAAGGTCTTTCACATTCTAAATGCTCAATGAATATTTGTTAAATGAAATTGTGCAGATACAGAGTTAATACTTAATAATTATAAATTATTTTGTAATAAATTTATATGCATGTGACTGTGCTCCCTGGATATCAAATAGACAAGCTTAAAGGACTTTAAAGAAATGTAAAATGAAATGTTATTCTTCAGTAGAGATATTATAAAATACTTTCTTCAAGCCTAGAAAATAAGGAGATTTCAGAGAGTAATTGGTCAGGGAAGACAATTTTATTTTTTTCTCATGAACTAGAAAAAAAAATGTCAAAAAATTTGAAAAACATACATTTTTTAAACAAACATCTTTCAAGCAATATTTGAAAGTAACATACCTTTTAAGAATATTTTATTATTGCACTCTTTTTTAGTTTTTAACTTTTTTATTTTATATTTTGAGATTTGAAAAATAGTACAAAGATCCCCATATACCCTCCACCCAGATTGCCCAAACTTCAGTATCTTATATAACCACAGTACACTTACCAAAATCAGGAAATTAATATAGATACAATACTACTAGCAAATCTACAAACCTCACTTCACTATTGCCAATTGGGCAATATATGTTTTTGAATCCAATCCAATATCCCAAATTGCATTTAATTATCATGTTCTTTTAGAATCCTCCAATAAAGGACAATTTCTCAGTCTCATTTTGTGTTTCATGACTGTATTAATTTTGCAAGGGCTGCCATAACAAAGTACCATAGTCTGGGTGGCTTATACAAGCAACATTTATTTTCTCACAGTTCTGTAGCCTAGATTTCTGAGATCAAGGTATTGTTAGGGTAGATTTCTTCTGAGTCATCTCTCCTAGGTCTTCCAATGTGTTCACATGGTCTTCCCTCTGTGCCCTCTCTGTGTCCTAATATCTTCTTTTAAGGACACTAGTCATATTAAATTAGAACCCACCAATAAAATTTTATTTTACTTTAATTACCTGTCTAAAGACTTATCTCCAAACACAGTCACAATCTGAGGTACTGATGGTAAAATTTCAACATATGAATTTGGTGTGTCGGGGGTCACAATTCAGCCCATAACAATGACTTTGACATTTTTGAAGAAACTGGCCAGTTATTTTGCAAAAAAAAAAAAATACTTAATTTGGGTTTACTTAATATTTCCTCATGTTTATGGTGAGGTTATGAACTTTTTACCACAGAAATTAAGACTGTGCCCTTCTTAATGCATCATATAAGAAGGTACATAATATTGATATGTCTTAATATGGTGATTTTAACTTTGATTACTTGGTTAAGTCAGTGTCTCTCAGGTAATTCCTCTGTAAGGTTACTGTTTTCTCTTTGTAATTGATAAGTACTACACAAATATTTTATTGATTTTTTACAGAGGAAGCAGGAGGGATAGAGAGTTAGAAACACTGATGAGAAACATCAATCAGCTGCCTCCTGCACACTCTCTACTGGGGATGTGCCCACAACCAAGGTACATGCCCTTGACTGGAATCGAACCTGGGACCCTTCAGTCTGCAGGCTAACATTCTATCCACTGAGCCAAACCAGTTAGGGCTCATTACATTTTTATCAACTAATTTTAGCATACATTGATAATTCTGGACTATTGTAATCATCACATTCCAAATGACAATTTTCTAGTTCCATCATACCTTTTCCATTTATTAATTGGAATGCTTAAAAAGAGCTTTATTTTCCCCCATTTATTATTATTTAATTATTCACATCCATCGGTGGACTCCTGTATATTCATTTTATTCTACAGATTACATTCCATTGCTAACGTTATATATTTTGTTGCTTACATTGTTCTAATATTGGGCATTGGAGGGTCTTTCAAATTGACTTTTGTGTTTTTTAACAAGTTTCCCAATATTTTTTTAGCATTTCTTTACTTTCTTCCATAGCAAGATGGCCAGTCTCATTTAGCACTTTTTGTGACCCAATCCTGGCATCAGGCATTTCTCCAAGAAGCGCTATTTCCGTGTAATGAAGAATTTTAATATCCAAGCTCTCCATTACTATTATTGGCAAAGAAAAACCCATACCTCCCTGTAGCAACTGGTATGTAAGAGGCTTTGAAAAAATGAGCATTTTAATTAACAATTCATACTCTTCTTCTATTTTACATACATTTCCTTTTCATTGGACCAAAATTCGAAATAATATTGTGGGATCCAATCACATTGTACTAATGTAAAGCACATTGTTTCCTCTTCCCAAACTCTAGAAACTTGTGTATCTTTAATCAGCAAAGAATACATGCACTATTCAGCAGTTATTTTCCTACAAAGGGGATTGTCTGTCTCATATAAAATAGATTTACTATTGTGTGCACAATATACAGCTTAAGAATTTTGAAGGAGTAATAATACAACCTTACATGTCTCATTACCTATTTTGTCACCTGTAGGATTCTTTACATTTTTTCCTAATGAGAACTAATCCCCAACTCTCTTCACAGCTCTTTTTATAAGGCATGTTGAGTTTTGTAATACCACAACAAAAGAAAGCCATGTGAGGGGAAAAAAGGAAGAAGAGAAAAGACAATGTTTACAGAGGGAAAAAAATCCCTCTCCTTCATTGTGATGTTCTGTATGCAATCCTAGATTGGCAATCATGATATCATCCATTCATTTCTTGATGAATATAACATGTCATTTATGAACACTTCCAGAAGTGCCCTGATAGTCATCAAAGTAGTATTTGCCAGATATTTGAATAAAGACAGATTACTTGGAAAGCAAAGGCTATCTGGCTTTCACCAAGACTTCTGGCCACTTACTAATATCTTTATCTTTCTAAAATCTCAAGAAGATTCAAGATTTCCTGAACAGAAGTCTCAGGTGTTCGTTTTTGTATACTAGCCCAGATTCCAAGCCCTTCTGCCCCCAGGCCAGGGTGCTACAGAGAAAAATTATTTTTGTGTTCATCAGAGCTCATTGGGCATTCTCAGAGATAGATATTTTTTCAACCAAGCAAAAATTTCCAATTTTATGTTAAATTTAACTTATCTTCCTTTTGGTAAACAAATAAAGGACATCATTTTTGACAACAGTACAATATGTGGACTCCACAGAAGCTATGAAAAAAATTTATCTAATGCTTTAATTAAGAGGTTTATTTTTCTTACTAGAGGCCAGGTGCATGAAATTCATGTGTGGAGGGGGTGTCCCTCAGCCCAGCCTGCACCCTCTCCAATCTGGGACCCCTCGGGGGATATATGATGTCCAGAAATCGGATATCCCTCTCACAATCCAGGACTGCTGTCCCCTAACCGCTCACCTGCCTGCCTACCTGATTGCCCCCTAACAGCTCCCCTGCCAGCCTGATGGACACCTAACTGCTCCCCTGCCAGACCAATCACCCCCAACTGCCCTCCCCTACCGGCCCAATCGCCCCCAACTGCCCTACCCTGCCAGCCTGATGGCCCCCAACTGCCCTCCCCTGCTGGCCTGATCACCCACAACTATCCTTCCCTGCTGGCCATCTTGTGGTAACCATCTTGTGGTGGCCGAAATATGGCGGCCATCTTGTGATGATGTGGAGGTGGTCATCTTGTGGTGGCCATCTTGTGGCAACATGGGGGTGGCCATCTTGTGACGATGTCATGCGACACCACCTAGGCTTTTATTATATAGGATAGGCTGTGTGTAAGAAAACCACCATGTTTCTCTTTCATACCGCTGTATGGAATACAGCAGTGTTTTGGATTCAGTCGTATTGTATCTGAAACCGAAACTTGACTTTTAAAAGAGTATTGGGAGCTTTTGGAAGATTCCTAATCGTTGTCAATTCTGTTTTCTCCTTTTTTTCCTACATCTAGCAGAGTACAGTTTCTAGGACAATAAATTAAGGAGTGCTGTAGGAGAACAGGAAGAGTGAAGTATGTTATTTGGCTACTTTGCAATTTGATTTTTAACTTAATTAATTCTCTATATTTCTCTGCATCAGGGGAGCTCTGCTTCTATCAGGGTGTCTATTTCTCCAACAGATGATTTTCTTAATATACACATATGTCTGTATTGGTTACCCAAATTTCTTTCTTTTTTTTTATTGTTGAAAGTTTTACATATGTCTCCTTTTTCCCCAATTGTCCCACCCCCAGCCATTCCCACCCCAGGAAAGCCTCCACCACCCCAGTGTCTGTGTCCATTGGTTATGCTAATATGCATGCATACAAGTCCTTTGGTTGCTCTCTAACCCCCCTCCCCTAACATTTGTCTCTGGATCTATTCTTGTTCATCAAATTATGTTGATCATTATATCCCACATATGAGTGAGATCATGTCATTTTTATCTTTCTCTGACAAGCTTATTTCATTTAGCATAATGCTCTCCAGTTCCATCCATGCTGTTGCAAATGGTATACGTTCCTTCTTTTTTATAGCGACATAGTATTTCATTGTGTAGATGTACCATAGTTTTTCAATCCACTCATCTGCTAGTGGATTCTTAGGCTGTTGCCAAATTTTAGCTATCATAAATTGTTCTCCTATGAACATAGGAGTGCATATATCCTTTCTGATTGGTGTTTCTGGTTTCTTGGGATATACTCCTAGAAGTGGGATGACTGGGTCAAATGGGAGTTCCACTTATAACTTTTTGAAGAAACTCCATACTGTTTTCCACAGTGGCTGTACCAGTCTGCATTCCCACTAGTAGTGCAGGAGGGTTCCTTTTTCTCCTCATCCTCACTAGTACTTGCCATTTGTTGATTTGTTGATGATAGCAATTCTGACAGGTGTGAGATAGTATCTCATTGTTGTTTTGATTTGTATCTCTCAGATGATTAGTAACTTTGAGCATGTTTTCATATGTCTCTTGGTCTTCTGTATGTCCTCTTTTGAAAAGTGTCAATTTAGATCCTTTGCCCATTTTTTGAATGGATTGTTTATCTTCATTTTATTAAGTTGTATGAGTTCTCTGTAAATTTTGGAGATTAAACCCTTATCGGAAATATCATTGGCAAATACGTTCTCCCATGCAGTGGGCTTTCTTGATGTTTCGTTGATGGTTTCTTTTGCTGTGCGGAAGCTTTTTATTTTGATGTAGTTCCTTTTGTTTATTTTTCCTAAGTCTCCGTTGCCCAAGGAGCTGTGTCTGTAAAGATATTCCTACAACATATGTCTGCTATTTTTCTGCCTATGGAGTCTTGTAGGATTTTTATGGTTTCCCATCTTACATTTAAGTCCTTTAGACAGTTAGATTGCTCTTTTGTATGGTGTAAGTTGGTGATCTAGTTTCATTTTTTTTGCATTTATTTGACCAAATTTCCCAGCACCATTTATTCAAGTGACTACCTTGACTCCATTGTATGCTCTTGCCTCCTGTATCAAATATTAATTGAGCATAATGGCTTGGATTGATTTTTGGGTTCTCTGTTCTGTTCCATTGATCTATATGTATGTTCTTGTGCCAGTACCAGGCAGTTTTGAGAACCGTGGCTTGGTAAAAATGCTTGATATATGGTATTTTGATTCCTCCAACTTTGTTCTTCTTTCTCAGGATTGCTGTGGATATTATGGGTCTTTTTTTTTTTTCCAGATAAATTTTTGGAGAGTTCATTATAGATCTTGGAAACATGTCTTTGTTATTTTAATTGGGATTGCATTGAATCTGTAGATTGCTTTGGGTAGTATGGAAATTTTAATGATGTAGATTCTACCAATCAATGAACATGGTATGTTCTTCCATCTGTTTATAACTTCCACAGTCTTTTTTTCAATGCCTTGTAGTTTTCTGAGTACAGGTCTTTTACATCCTTAGTTAAGTTTATTCCTAGGTATCTTATATTTTTTGGTGCAGTGGTAAATGGGAATTTTTTTTTCATTTCTCTTTCTGTGAGTTCATTATTGGTGTATAAAAAGACCATAGATTTCTGGTTGTTAATTTTGTATCCTGCTACATTCCAAAATTCATTTATTAGGTCTAGTAGTTTTTTGATGGTGTCTTTGGGGTTTTCTATGCATAGTATCATGTCATCTGCAAACAAGGACAGTTTCAATTCTTCTTTTCCAATTTGGATGCCTTTTATTTCTTCTTCTTGTCAGATGACTATTGCTAGTACTATATTGAATAAGAGTAGTGAAAGTGGGCATCCCTATCTTGTTCCTGTTCTTAGGGGAAATGAGTCAAGTTTTTGCCCATTGAGTATGATGTTGGCTGTAGTTTCATCATATAGGGTTTTTATTATACTAGGTATGATCCATCGATTCCCAATTTGCTGAGAGTTTTTATCAAGAAAGGATGTTGGATTTTGTCAAATGCTTTTTCTGCCACGATTGATATTATTATGTGATTTTTGTCTATCATTTTGATTATGTGATGTATCACACTTATTGATTTGTGGATATTGTACCTTCCTTGCATCCCCGGAATAAATTCCATTTGGTCATGGTGTATGATCTTTCTAATGTAATGCTGAATCCTATTTGGTAGGATTTTGTTGAGGATTTAAGCATCTATATTCATCAAGGATATTGGCCTGTAGTTCTCTTTTTTCGTGGTGTCTTTATCTGGTTTTGGGATTAGGATAATGCTGGCTTCATAGAAAGAGCTTGGAAGTGTGCCTTTCTCTTGAATTTTTTGGAATACTCTGAAGAGGATAGGTTTTAGTTCTTCTTTGAATGCTTGGTAGAACTCCTCTGTAAAGCTGTTTGTACCAGGGCTTTTGTTTGCTGAAAGATTTTTGATTGCTGCTTCAATTTCTTCAGTAGTTATCAGCCTATTCAGGTTTTTTTTTCTTCCTGATTGAGTTTTGGGAGCATGACCATTTCGTCTAGGTTGTCTATTTTGTTGGAATAGAGTTGTTCATAGTTTTTTTTAATAATCCTTTGTATTTCTGTGGGATCAGTTGTTAGTTCAACTCTTTCATTTCTGATTTTGTTTATTTGTGTCCTTTCTCTTTGCATCTTGGTGAGCCTGGCTAGAGGTTCATAAATCTTGTTTATCCTTTCAAAGAACTAGCTCTTGGTTTTGTTGACCTTTTATATTGTTTTTGGTTTGTTTGTTTATTTTTTGTTTTGTTTTTTTCTCTATATTGTTTATTTCCACTTTGATCTTTATTATTTCCTTCCTTCAGCTTATGCTGGGCTTTTCTTGTTGCTCTCTTTTAACTCTTTGAGTTGTAGGGTTAGATAATTTATTACCATTTGTTTCTGTTTTTTTTTTGTTGTTGTTGTTTTTTTTGAGGTACGCCTGTAGAGCTCTGTACTTCCCTCTCAAGACTGCTTTCACTGTGTCCTGTAGATTCTGGATTGTTGTGTTTTCATTGTCGTTTGTTGCCATGATGCTTTTTATTTCTTCTTTGATCTCTTTGGTAAGACAATCCTTGTTTAATAGCATGCTATTTAGCCTCCAGGTGTTTGATTATTTTTTTGTTTTTATTGTAGTTGATTTCTAATTTTATGCCATTGTGATCTGAGAATGCTTGATATGATTTCTATCCTCTTGAATTTGAAGAGACTTTTCTTGTGTTCCAATATGTGGTCTATCTTTGAAAATTACCCATGTGCACTTGACAATAATGTATATTCTGTGGCTATGGGGTGAAATGTTCTGAAGATTTAAATTAATTCCATCTGATCTAGTGAGTCATTTAAGATTGATGTTTCTTTGTTGATTTTTTTGTTTAGAGGATTTTTCTAGTGGTGTTAGTGGGGTATTAAAGTCCCCTACTATGACTGTATTGCTGTCAATCTCTCTCTTGATATCCTCCATAAGTTTTTTTTTTGTTTTTTTTTTATGTCTGTGGGTGCTCCAATATTGGGTGCGTATATGTTTACCAGAGTTATATCATCTTGTTGAATTGCTCCCTTTAGTATTATTAAGTGGCCTTCCTTATCTCTTGTTATGGCCTTCACTTTGAGGTCTATTTTGTCAGATATAAGTATTGTGACCCAGACTTTTCTCATTTCCATTCACCTGAAAAACCTTTTTCCATCACTTCACCATCAGTCTGTGTGAGTCCTTTGTTCTGAGTTGGGTCTCCTGTAGTCAGCAGATATATGGGTCATGTTTTCTTATCCAGTCATCTACCCTATGTCTTTTCATTGGGTCATTTAATCCATTTACATTTTAAATTATTATTGATAGGTAGTTGCATGTTGCCATTTTTATTTTTTATGCCTGTGTTCCTTCTTCCCTTCCTATTTCTTCTTTTTAGAGCAGACCCTTTAGCATTTCTTGCATTGCTGGTTTGGTCCTTTTTTGTCTATGAAGCTCCTTATTTCACCCTCAACTTTGATTTATAGCCTTGCTGGGTACAGTATTCTGGGATTCAGTATCTTGCTTTGCATAACTTTGTATATTTCATTTTATTCCCATCTGGCCTGATTTGTTTTTGTTGAGAAATCATATGATAGTTGTAGGTAACTTTCTGTCTCTCTCTGGCAGCCTTTAAGATTCTTACTTTATAATTGGCATTTTCCAATTTAATTATAATGTGTCTTGGTATCAGTCTTTTTGGGTTCATCTTGTTTGGAACTATGTGAATTTCTTGGACTTGTGTGAGTTTTTTCTTCTTCCCATTTCAGGGAAGTTTTCAGTCATTATTTTTTCAAACGGGTTTTTTATTCCTTGCTCAGTTTCCTCTCCTTCTGGGAACACTATTATGCTGATGTTTTGTTTTGTGATGTCCCAGAGCTCCCTTAGGCTCTCCTCCTGTTTTTTAGGTGTTTTTTTTTTCCTAGATGCTGCTCTGCTTTGGTATTTTTTCCTACCTTGTCTTCTAGCTCACTGATGCAGCCCTCGCTTCTTCTAGTCTACTGTTGATGCTTTATATTGAGTTATTTATTGCAATGATGTCATTTTTCATTTATTTTTGTTTCTTCTTCATTTCCTCTTGGTTCTTAGAGATATTATTGAATTTGTCTTCCATCCTTTTCAGAGTCTTTATGACCATTGCTCTGATTTCTTTCTCTGACATATTGCTTGTTTCCATTTCATTTACTTCCATTTCCGGTGATTCCTCCTTTTCTTTCTTATGCAGGCTGTTTCTTTGTCTCCCCATGATCATTCTTCTCAGGATGTCTGATTATGTAGCTCTCTCTCTCTCCTGCATTAACTTAAATGCACAAAATACAACATGACAAGACACAATACATAGGGCACCAAACACAAATGTATTCATGATACTAATAACCCCAATAAAGGTGACCACCAGAGTAAAGAGTATTATGGGACAGAAAAGAGTGCAAAAATGATATTGAGGAAAGAAAAAATGTAAGAGAGAAAAGAAAGAGAAGAAAAAAGAAGGGGAAATATGTATGTATATAGGGAGAAAACTCAAAAAAATCTAATAAAAAAATGCAAACAACAAACACCCAGAGATGAATGCAAACAACAAACAAAAACTAATCCAAAAAAATGCAAACAACAAACACCCAAGCAACAAACACCCAGATGGATCTGAGGAGGCAGAGCTTTCTTTTGGTGATATCTGACCTTTCCATCCACAGATTGGCTTACCAGCTGTGTTTAATTCACCAATTCCGGGTGGGTGTTGTTCCATTCAGCTGTTCCTTCTATCTGCTCTGTGAGAAGGTGCAGGGCCCATCTACGTATTTGGCACCACTTTGGACAGGTTGTGGTTGTGGGGTCCTGAGTGGTATCTGAGGTGTCCCTGGTTGAAGTTAAACCTGGGCTTCAGATCACAGCCAGTCTACCCTTCAAGATGGTGCAGTCTCTGCAGCAGAGCTGGCTGCTCTGGGAGAGATTTCTGCAGCAGTAGAGGCTGCCCGGCTAGGGGAGCCTGGTCCGCCAGTCCCTAACAGTCCTGTGGAATATAGCTGTCCCTCACTCATAAAGACAGACACTCCTCACATGTACACACACTTTCCTTTAATTCTCTAACTCACAGACTATCTTGCAGCCTGCCGTCCAATTGGCAGCCATCTTGGATCTACACTCTCATCTCTAATTCTTAATGCAACATCTGTTCCCCAGCCTTTTTCACCATGTGGGAAAAGAATAGGATACATCATTGCATCTAATGTAGAAAACAGGATACTGATTTGTTTCATTTTAGTGGCATTTGGTTTATTGGGATCTGGTTTACAATGAATGAGCAAGTCCCTTTCAAAATGAGTTCCTCCATCTTTGTTGCTGAATATGATGGCAACTTTGGTTACACAGGGATAATTATATCTATCTGGATCAGTATTATGATCATATTTAATCACCATTGTTACTTCCATGTTACGACATCACTCTCTTTCAGCTTCAGAATGTTAACAAAAACAACGAAATTCACAATTGACAATGACAGATGGAAATGCACACGTGTGATTGGTGCCAGTGACAGCTTTATATGTATTGCGCATGCGTGAGTCAACTTAGCCTTTTATAGATATAGAATAAACTTGCTTAATTAGACTTGCTTTCTGATGTAGCTAAACTTTTTCCAGCCCAGTGAAGCAACCCAACTTCTCTTTCAGGTCATTGTCAGTGACACAGCAGTAAATATCAACACAAAACAGATTATTATTGTAGATCACGCAGGAAGAACAAAGGGTAAAATATTTAACTGCAGCAGTGTTTGACTATATTCTGTGCATTGAAAAAACCTTAAGTCATTTTCAAGGTCCACCATTTCTTATTTCTTTTCAGTTGGGTCAAGTTTCTAAGCTTTCTAAATTTCAATTTTCCAGCTAATAAAAAGAAAATAGGATTCCACAGAGTCTCCTATCTACCTACTCCAGGACTTCTGTGAGGATCAAATGAGATGAGGCATAGGAAAACGCTTCACTGACATTTGGTTACAGTGTAAAATGTTTCCACCTGGCTGTTCCTGGGCTGAAGAAACTGCAAGGAGGCTAGTTGCTAGGGCGAGAAAGCCAGGTTCTGCTACGAAATGTCATTACCTGGACGCTCAAACACTTAACATTTTAGAGATATAGATAGATTAGATATAGATATAGATATAGATATAGATATAGATATAGATATAGATATATGAAGATATTTTTCCTCAGTGAGCCAATGTATCCACAAAAAGCCAAAAATTCCTAGAGTCTAACAAACTGCAAGGCAAAAGAAAGATACTGGAGTTTCCCTACATTGACAGTTTTAAGCACAAGCTGAATGCTTACCTCGATTGAGCCTCAGGGTGGAATGGTGGGTCACCAGCCAAGTGGCTCAGACAGGCTGGCTGCTGAGGGGACCTTGGAATTTCACTGAACAAGCAATCTTACCTGGAGAACTGAAAGGATGAGGAACTCCCAACTATGATGGAAGAGTGCGGGTCACCAACTGGCAGGGCAGCAATAGGCTCTTGACCTCGTTAATTTTCCATGTTGAGCAGCACCTCCCTATCAGAAACACTGTCACTTCAGTGGAGGGATAGTCTTTGAATTAAGCCACATATGTCCTGAGCCTCATGACCTCAGTCCTGTTCTTACAATCTGGAACCGTGTAAATCTGGTCCTATGTTGTCTTTCCACCAATTTGTAGCCATTTAAAAAAATTTATACATTAGTAACAAGTACCTGTTTATTTTACTGCTGTTACTCAGTGCTAAAAATTGGGCTATGTTCATTTTACCTTTTTTCACTTTCATAACACCCAAAATAAGGTAGGCAATATTATCTCAAATGTACAAATGTGAAAACTGGTGCTTTTTAAAATTCTGAACTTTTCCCAAATGTACAACTTCCTTTTTTTTAGGTCCAAGAAATGTTAACAAGTCCATACATTTTATTTCATGCTAGAATAGAAAAAAAAAACAATGTTATTGGAGTTTTCTAGTGCTGTATAACAAATTACTATAAATTCAGTGGATTTAAACACAGTTTCTATGGGTCAGATGTCCTGAAAAAGGTTACTTGGGTCAACTGCTCAGGGTCTCACCAAGATGAAATCAGTGTGTTCTCTGTGGTTTTAATTTCATTTGGGCTCAATTTCTTCCTCAAAGTTCACAGTTTGTTGGAAGAATTCAGTTCCTTGGGTCTGTGACTATAGAACTTATGGTGGCTGACTTCTTGGATGATGGGAGGTCAAAGGAGATTCTTTTTTCAGAAATGGCTCAGTCCCTTTTTAAGGGCCCACTTGATTAGGCCACACCCATCTAGGCTAATATTCCTTGTGATTAGCTATAAGTTAACTGGTTAGTAATATAATAATGAGAATAATATCTAATTTAGTTTCTGCCCATACTCAAGGGGTGGGAATCATACAAGATGTGTAAATTAGTCTTAGTGATCATCTTAAAGTTCAGTCTTCCACACTAATCATCTTAATTTTCTAAGGTCTGTTCTTGATTTAACACTGAAAGTCCCATATACCCAGGAAAAACCTCCATTCACTGCCAAACTGGTACATTTGGTCATCTTACTAGTGTAAAATGAAATCTCTCAACGAGCAACCTTTATGTACTATACCTAATGAAAGTCCAACTATAAGGAACCTGAGTTTATTTCTGTTTTCCTCTGAAACAATGTTTGTAAATATCAATGTTCAGAAAATGTACTTTGGTCAGATGCCTCAGAGTCAGCATCATAGAAAAAAATATATATCTCTTGGGACATATACCACCCATGTATACACCAAAGAATGTTCACAAATAGAACATTATGGAAAGGGAAGAAATATCACATTTTCAGAGTTCCTTATGAATGTGATGTGTGTGTGTCAATTAATAAATAGAGTAGTATCTCATTGGTGTTATATAAAACTCTAAGTGTAGACAATGATGGGTAAATACAACCCTGCTTTCAGAACAAATCTAATTTAAATTTCAAACATCACTAAATAGCATAAAATTTCCCTTTTCTTCCCTCAAAATTTGTTTTACACACTCCTACCTAAATTCAGTAAACATGGTACTTAAAATAAGAATACAGTTGTAGAATAATTAATGTTGAACTGAGTACAGCATTGAATTGCATCTTATTAGTACTTTTACTATATTCTTGATTTTTCAGGCAAGTAAAATCAAAAGGCAAATGTGAATTCTTGATTTAAAAAAATGAATTTTACATATGTCTCCTTTTTCTCCCATTGACCTCCCCCTAGTCACCCCACTCCCTGGCACATGCCCTCATACATGTAATACTTTAAACAATAAAAAATAAATTAATTAAATTTTAAAATACACACATTTGTATACAAGCACAGAAACACAATGTTAGGACCCTTACAACACTGGGGTTGTTAAGAAAATAAAAGCTAATGGAGAGAGAAAAAAAGAATTTTATATTTTGTTATGCACTTTGCTTACTTCCCATGATTGGAAACTTTTTTTATAAATCAAAAACAGAAACCAAGACAATTGTGTGTTTTCTGTTCATTTATTTCTACTTACATTGCTTTACATCATTTAAAAATGGAATGCAAATTCAAAAGTATCCAGAATATTTGTTCCCACTGTGGAATGTAGCTTTTCAGCTTCTGTAGAATGTTGTTGTCTGGAGTTATCAGCATTGAAATGTGATATTTTGTATTATTTTTTGTCTATTTGAAAGGATAGATAAATAGCCATTGTTCTTAATATTTGATTCTAGCTTGAACTTCTCTCTCTTTCCTCTACCTTGGAACAAATTTGTTTGAGTAAAAAGACAGTCGTTAGGCACCCACTTATTATAAGTGACTGCTAATTCTACTTTACATAGGTTTTACTATCAGATCAAGAAATTTCTTCAGAATATTAACAGACTTAAACAATTCCACTCAAGATCTTGATGGTGACTGGCAAGAAGGTATAGAGGGAGAGAGTGTGAGAGAGTCAAGGAGAGATAGAGGAGTGTGTGAACGTGTGTGGGTGTGTGTGTGAGTGAAATAAGGACAGTAAGGTCCTGCAGGTCTTCCAAGGGGATGCCAATCCGGGCAGTCTTAGATGGCAAAACCCCGCTGCCACCACAAACACTCCAGGGAGGACACTAGCGGCACAAAGACCACGTCATCTTGAAGAACAGAACTGCTTGAGACTAGGATCCTAGCCTTGCCACCACCCAGTCTGGTCTCAGTAGCAAACCAGGACCCTACAGCCACTCTGGTGAAAGACCTGAAACCACAGCTGCAGACACAGGGACACCAAGACTCCATGCACCCCGGACATAGATTTCTGTGAGTCTCAAAGCCAATCCCCCTCCCCTGCCACCCCTGCAGCAGCTGCATAGGAACTGCCAGACCCTGGACGCACAATCAGGCTTTCTGCCCACACACAGCAGTGGCAGCTCTACCTGACTTTGAGCCTTGGTGTTGGACATGGGAAGTTTGTTTCCTGCGACCATCCTCTGCACCCAGGCAGGGAGACTCTGCTGAATTTGACCCTAGGTGCAATATTTAAGGAGACTGTTTTCTGTGACCAGATCCTGCGACCACTCAGGGCAGGGGGACAGTATTGAATTTGAGCCTGGACATGTGAACACGGGGAATTTGTTTCCCGCAACTAGGCTCCGCACCCAGGCAGGGAGGCTGTGCTGAATTTGAGCATAGGTACGCAACTTTGGGGAGATTGTATTCCATGACTAAATCCCACACCCACGCGGAGAGACATCACTGAATTTGATCTTGGGGGTGCGAACCCTGGGAGTTTGTTTCCCATGACCAGACACTGCACCCAAACATGGAGACTGTGCTGAATTTGAACCTGAATGTGAAAACTTGGGGAGTTTGTTCCCCACGACCACACCCCATGCCCACACAGAGGGCAGTGCTGAATTTGAGCCTGGGTGCATGGACACTGAGAGTTTGTTTTCTGCAGTGCACACATGTGTGACCAGACTCCACACCCACACTGAGCGAAAGTGCCACCTGACTTGGATTCAGGGCAAGCGCACACAGAAAGCTGTTTTCTGCAGGGCAGGAGTGGATCTCCTGCCAACACAGTGTGACTGTGCAACCCGGTCTCCCAAGCAGATCGAGGACCTTGAATCTCCACGCAAGAGGCAGCAATGAGCACCAGTGACTAGACTCTGTTTCTCATCGCATGCTCCTGGGATCCCTGATTCCCAGGACATTCACACAAAGAATGGGCTGAAGAAACTGCAAGGAGGCTAGTTGTAGTTTATTTCTTGGTGCATGCACACACAGGGACTCCAATTCTTGGTGCATGCACACACAGGGACCCTGATTCTTGGTGCAAGATAGCACCAAGCAACAGAGACTCTGATACTCGATTCTTGGGGGAGACACAGGGAGCCTCTGACTCCTGACATGCACTACAGGACTTTGATTTTTGGCACACGCCAGGAGGTTCTCTGTTTCAATATGGTACAAGCAGGGTCCCAGATTCTAGGTGAGCACATGAGGCCACACTAAGTGCCTGTGACTCTGACGCAGGGCAAGTGTGGCTCCCACCAACCCACAACAGCTGCACGTCTTGGTGTCAGAGCTCT
Organism: Cnephaeus nilssonii; assembly: GCF_951640355.1. Lineage (NCBI taxonomy): Eukaryota > Metazoa > Chordata > Mammalia > Chiroptera > Vespertilionidae > Cnephaeus > Cnephaeus nilssonii. The sequence goes on from NC_137071.1 coordinate 66,575,889, forward strand.
TCAGTGACACTTGGGGGGTGCAAAACTCCCACTGCACATGGCCCAGGCGCCACAACTCAACATTTGAACCTTCTGGTGATAGTCAGAATGGGGAGACAATGAAATAATCCCCAGAGGAAAGAAAAGGAGGAATCACCAAGAAAGGAATAAGTGAAACGGAAGCATGCAACATGACAGAAAAATAATTCAGAGCACTGATAATACAGTTCATACAACGGATGGACGAAAAAATCAACAACCTATGCAAAAATCAGGAATAAATGAAAAATAATATAGCTACAATCAAAAACACCATGGAAGGCTTCAACAGTAGACTAGAAGAAGCATAGGACCGAATTAGTGAGTTAGAAGATAAAGTACAGAAACAAGCCCAATCTGAACAGCCACTAGAGAAAAAAATTAAAAAGCAGGAGGGGAGCCTAAGGGAGCATTGGGACAATGCAAAACGAAATAATATACATAATAGGGCTGCCAGAAGGACAAGAAGAGCAGCAAGTGTTAGAAATTTTATTTGAAGAAATAATGACAGAAAACTTCCCTGATATGGGGAAGAAAAAACTTACACAAGTACAGAGAGTCCCAAGCAAGATGAATCCCAAAGACCCACACCAAGACACGCCATAATTATAATGACAAATGTTAACGACAAAGAGAGAATCTTATAGGCTGCAAGAGAGAGACAGAGAGTTACCTACAAAGGATCCCCATCAGATTATCAAATGATTTATCAACAGAAACACATCAAGCTAGAAGGGAATAGAAGGAGATATGCAAAGTGATGCAAAGCAAGGGACTGAATCCAAGAATACTCTATCCAGCAATTCTATCAATCAAAACTGAAGGGGAAATCAGGAGCTTCGCAGACAAAAAAAGGCTAAGGGAGTTTATCACTACCAAGCCAGCAATGCAAGAAATTCTAAAGGGAATGTTGTAAAAAAAGAAATAAAAAGGTAAGAAGGAACACAGGCACAAAAAATAAAAATGGCTATAAACAAATACCTTTCAATAATAACTTTAAATGTAAATGGACTAAATGCTCCAAGCAAAAAACATTGAGTGGCTGAATGGATAAAAAAAAAAAAAAAAAAAGCATGACCCATATATATGCTGTCTACAAGAGACCCAACTCAGAACAAGGGACTCACACAGACTGAAAGTAAAGGGATGGAAAAATATCTTTCAGGCAAATGGAAATGAAAAAAAAGCTGGGGTAGCAGTACTTATATCTGACAAAAGAGACCTCAAATTGAAGGCCATAACAAGAGATAAGAAAGGCCACTTCATAATACTAAAGGGATCAATACAATAAGAGGATATAACCCTACTAAATATATATGCACCCAATACAGGAGCACCCAAATACATTAAAAAACAAAACAAAACAAAACAAGACTCCTGGAAGATATCAAGGGAGAGATCGACAACAATACAATCATAGTAGGGGGCTTAATACACCACTGACATCACTGGATAAACCCTCTAGACAAAAAAAATCAGCAAAGAAACAGTGATCCTAAGTGACTAACTAATCAGATGAATTTAATTGACATCTTCAGAAGATTTCACCCTAACGCCCCAGAATATACGTTCTTCTCAAGTACATATGGGACATTTTCAAAAATAGAACACATATTGGGCCACAAACAAAGTCTCCCCAAATTCAAGAAGATTGAAATCATATGAAGCATCTTCTCAGACAACAATGGCATAATATTAGAAATAAACTACAATAAAAACAATCCAAAACACTCAAACACTTGGAAGCTGAATAGCATGACATTAAATATTGATTGGGTTACCAATGAGATCAAATAAAAAATTAAAAACTTCCTGGAAACTAATGACAATAAAAACACAACAATCCAAACCCTATGGGACACAATGAAAGCAGTGCTGAGAGGGAAGTTTGTAGCTCTACAGGCCTACCTCAAAAAACAAGAAAAAATGGTAGTAAATCATCTAACTCTACAACTCAAAGAATTAGAAAGAGAGCAACAGGAAAATCCCAGAGTGATGAGAAGGAAGAAGAAAATAAAGATTAGAGCAAAAATAAATGACATAGAGATACAAAAAAAATAAAAAAGATCAATGAAACCAAGAGCTGGTTCATTGAAAGGATAAACAAGATTGATGAACCTCTAGCCAGGCTCACCAAGAAGCAAAGAGAGAGGACCCAAATAAACAAAATCAGAAATGAAAGAGGAGAAATAACAACAGACCCCACAGAAATACAAAGGATTGTTAAAAAATACTATGAACAACTCTATTACAACAAACTAGACAACCTGGAGGAAATAGTCATATTCCTAGAAAAATACAACCTTCCAAAACTCAATCAGGAAGATTCTAAAAATCTCAAGAGGCTGATAACTATGGAAGAAATAGATGCAGTCATCAAAAAGCTTCCAGCAAACAAAAGCCCGGGGCTAGATGGCTTCACAGGGGAGTTTTACAAAACATTCATGGAAGAACTAAAACCTATCCTCCTCAGACTATTACACAAAATTCAAGAGGAAGGAACACTTCTAAGCTCATTCTATGAAGCCAGCATCACCCTAATACCAAAACCAGATAAAGACAGCACAATGAAAGAGAATTATAGGCCAATATCCGTCATGAACATAGATGCCAAAATCCTCAACAAAATTCTAGCAAATCGGATCCAACAGTACATCAGAAAGATCATACACCATGACCAAGCAGGATTTATCACGGGGATGAAAGGATGGCACAATATCCGCTAATCAAAAAACGTGATACATCACATAAACAAATAGAGGGAGAAAAATCACATAATCATATCAATTGAGACAGAAAAAGCATTTGACAAAATCCAACACCCTTTCTTGATAAAAACTCTCAGCAAGGTGGGAATAGAAGGATCATACCTCAACATCATAAAAGCCATATATGATAAACCTACAGCCAACATCACACTCAATTGAAAAAAACTAGAACCATTTACCCTAAGAACAGGAAAAAGATAGGGATGCCCACTCTCACCACTCCTGTTTGACATAGTATTGGAAGTACTAGCCATTGCTATCAGCCAAGAAGTAGAAATAAAAGGCATCCAAATTGGAAAAGAAGTAAAACTTTCCTTATTCACAGATGCCATGATACTGTACATAGAAAACCCTAAAGACTCCATCAAAAATTATTATACTTAATAAATGAATTTGGAAAGGTAGCAGGATACAAAATTAATGCCAAGAATCTATGGCATTTGTATACACCATAATGAACTTACAGAAAGAGAGACTAAAAAAGCAATCCCATTTACCATCGCACCAAAAAAATTAGGATACCTAGGAATAAACTTAACTAAGGAGGTAAATGATCTATATGCAAAAAACTACAGGACACTGAAAAAAAGAGAGAGAGTAAGACATAAACAGATGGAAGAACAGGGATTGGTAGAATCAACATCATCAAAATATTTATACTACCCAAAGCAATCTATAGATTCAATGCAATCCCCATTAAAATACCAAAGGCATTTTTCACAGACCTAGAACGAACTCTCCAAAAATTCATCTGGAATAAAAATGACCCTGAATAGCTGCAGCAATCCTGAGAAAGAAGAACAAAGTAGGTGGGATCTCAATACCAGATATCAAGCTGTACTACAAAGCCACTGTTCTCAAAACAGCCTGGTACTGGCACAAGAACAGACATATAGATCAATGGAATAGAATAGAAAACCCAGAAATCAACCCAAGCCACTATGCCCATTTAATATTTGACAAAGTAGGCAAGAACACACAATGGAGTCAAGACAGTCTCCTCAATAAATGATGTTGAGAAAATGGGACAGATACATGCACGAAATGAAACTAGACCACCAACTTACACCATACACAAAAATAAACTCAAAATGGATAAATGACTTAAACATAAAAATATTAGAGGAATCCACAGGCAGCAAAATCTCAGACATATGCAGAAGGAACTTCACTGATACTGCTCCTAGGGCAATGGAAAATAAAGAGAAAATAAACAAATGGGACTATATCAAAATAAAAAGCTTTTGAACAGCAAAATAAATCATCAACAAAACAAGAAAGCAAACTGTATGTGAGAACATATTTGCAAATGTTATCACCAATAAGGGTTTAATCTCCAACATTTACAGGGAACTCATACAACTTAACAAAAGGAAGATAAATAATCCAATCAAACAATGGGCAACGAACCTAAATAGAAACTTTTTGAAAGAAGACAGAAATAAGACCAAGAAACATATGAAAACATGCTCAAAATCACTAGTTATCAGAGAAATGCAAATCAAAACAACAATGCGGTACCATCCCACACCTGTCAGAATGGCTATCATCAACAAATCAATAAACGACAAGTGTTGGCAAGGATGAGGAGAAAAAGGAACCCTCGTGAACTGCTGGTGGGAATGCAGACTGGTGCAGCCACTGTGGAGAACAGTATGGCATTTCCTCAAAAAACTAGAAATGGAACTCCCATTTGACCCAGTAATCCCACTCCTGGGAATATATCCCAAGAAGCTAGAACCATCAATCAGAATGGATATATGCATCCCTATGTTCATAGCAGCACAATTTACCATACCTAATATTTGGAAACAGCCTAAGTGCCCATCAGCAGATGAGTGGATTAAAAATCTGTGGTACATCTACTCAATGGAATACTATGCTGTGATAAAAAAGAAGGAATTCCTACCATTTGCAACAGCATGGATGGAAATGGAGAGCATTACGCTAAGCAAAATAAGCCAGTCAGAGAAAGATAAATATCACATGATCTCACTCATCTATGGGAAATAATAAACAACATAAACTGATGAACTAAAACAGATCCAGAGACAGGGAGGCATCAATCAGACTGTCAAACCTCAGAGGGAAGGAAGGTAGGGGAGGGTGGGGATAATGAGGAGAGATTTACCAATGGACTTGTATGCATGCATATAAGCCTAACCAGTGGACACAGAGAACAGTGGGGTGATGGCATGAGTGGGGGATTGGGAAAATAATGGAGGGATGAGGACAAATATGTAGTACCTTAATCAATAAATAAATTAAAATGCAAACAAAATAAAGAGCATCTTAATGGAAATCATAAAATAAAAACAATTCCACTCAAAATTACATTTGACTTTTCATTTAAATTTCAGATACTTTTCTTTTTAATATTAATATTCACTACCCATATCTACTCCCATTTATTTTACAAAGTTCTACTTTAGGCTATAGGGGACAATCATTTGTTGCTTTGTGCCAAATATTTCTAACATAATACGTTTTTGTGTGAATTTTTTTTTTTCCTGTGTAAGAATACTCTCCTGAGTTTTCTTATTTGATCATTAAGCAAACTTCAGCAAATAAAGCTTCACTGTTCTGATTCTTGGTCATCATAAGCAAGAAGGCCAATATACCCAAAACCTAGGAAATTTCTGTTTTCTCTATCTATTTTTTTTAGAAATTTAGAGTTGATTTATTTGAGGAAGCACTTAGAAGGAGAAAGGGCAAGGATTTAATACACATCATGAGATTCTGCCCTATATGTTTCACTGTATTTTAGTAAAACATACTTGACATAATTCGTCATTCTGGAATCATTCCCAGAAGCATAGAAGTGCCTACAATGGGACTAGAACTAAACTGCCAATGCTAAACCTAGACATTCATTTCAGACTTTCAATTCTACCATATGCAAATGTTGTTTCAGGCCTTACAAAATAGGAAAAAAAATCACGCAGAATGTTTTAGTAAATCAAAGAGCACTGTTTCATGGTTATTGCCAATGTTCACTGTTAAACACAGGGGGCCTCAAAGGAAACACATACTGCTTAGAAATAGAATATTCATCAGGTTATAATGGTTGATAATTATACTGCTACATTCCCTGGTTGTTTCCCAAAGAAAATGCAAAGCAACACTTACATGTTGGCATCATTTCACTACCAACTGGCTAAGGGGTCTTACTAGGACAAAAATAAACTTTTAAAAGGAAAACAAACAAGAATAGACCAATAACATCCACTATTTGATATTAACTCATGGAGAAGGCAAATGCTCCAGAAGTTGCGTTTTTTTTTTTTTTTTTTTTTTTTTTTTTTGAGATTGAATTTCACAACCTCAAATCTAAGGCATTCTGGAAGCTGAGAGTCTGTTACTTTTGCAAGTCAACCAATTGTCAATCTACCTTTTAGCCTTGACAAATTTTGAAGAGTCAGTTCACTGTTTACTCCTTTATGAACCCTGTCCAAATAGACTATTTTGTATGTTCATTTGGTGACATTAGGTGAATATCCCAACTTTTTAAAAAATCTTTATTATTAAAAGTATTAAATATGCCCCATTAGAATCCCAACATTTTTAAAGATGCTGTTCTGCTTCTTATTGGCAGCTGATTAAACTTCATTATTCAGAACATTGATATATAGTTAGGGGAATTTCATCTAAGTCTGATATATACATTGTCTTAGACAATTTCATTCAGCAGTGAGAAATTCCAGCAACTGGTTTCCCAGAGAAACTACCAACTTATAAAACTGCAAACCTGATTCGAATGATTAATTCAAAGCACTTAGGGTTTAAAAATAACATAATATTCTTAAATATTAGTTCTAACAATTAATTTCTAGTTCTTATCAAACCCTAAGTTCCAGCTCTACATCTAAAGAACTCACCATAAGACACAATATGCATATTGTAGGTATTACTGTAGAGTGTGTGTGTGAGTGTGTGTGTGTGTGTGTGTGTATGTGTGTGTGTGATATCAAAGACATCTAACCTATAGATGTGTTTGAAAAACTATAGTCCTTTCCATGATGATGATCCTTATAGCTGTGTCTAGGTGATTATATAATGTCTTTTTTCTTAGTGTTCGACTCATTTCCAATACAATAATTTGGATCTGACAAGGTAAATGAGGCTTCTTAGTGTTTAACTATTTAGTATAAATGGATGCATAAAAATTTCACATCCAACCCTGGCTGGGTAGCTCAGTTGGTTAGAACGTCGTCCTGATATGCCAAGGTTGTGGACTCAATTCAAGTCAGGGAACATATAAGAATCAACCAGTGAATGTATAAATAAATAAGTGGAACAAATAGTATATCTCTCTCTGTCTCTGTCTCTCTCCCTTCCTCTTTCTCTAAAAATCAATCAATAAATAAAAATTCAAATTGAATATCCTATTTGGCTCTATCCATATTTTAACTTTCTTCCGTTCTTATTTTCTGCTAAGAAAATAAGTTTTATTATAGCAATCAGATTTATCCCTTTGCCTTAATTCTGGCTTCCACTACTCTAGTTTTGTTTGTAAAACCAAAACAATCTCCCAACAAAATTCTTAGTCTCAATTATCTTTGTCCACAAATCCACCCTCCATTGGGCCTTGAAAATCATTCAAAGAAAGAAGGGAATAAAGTAGGGAAATGTTCAGATTAGTATTTCAGAAACTTTACTCAATCAGTGTGAGGGATAGATTTAAGAGATTAGGTTGGGGGTATGCTTTTGTAACTGTCACATTTGTCTACTCCAAATTTTATCTTGTGGACATTATTGATGTTAAACCTCTTTAACAAGGGCATGTGGCATGCTGCACTTTCTGTCTTTTCTAAAAAACTGTCTCATGTCAGTCCAACATGAATGCCAATCTGTTCTGTATCCTTGTCACTTTTCAGTTCAATTCTTTCTAAAGACTTACTACCAACATTAAAATAAAATTCAAATTCCTTTCTGTGTCTCACAAAGTTCTATATGATCTTATCTCTACCCATGTCCATGAGCTCATCTTATATCATACTTACCATTATGACAGTCCAACCACCCCAGCCTTATTTTTTTTAAAATTGATTTCAGAGAGGAAGGGAGAGTGAGAGAGAGATAGAAATATGAATGGTGAGAGAGAATCATTGATTGGCTGCCTCCTTCATGCCCCTTAGTAGGGATTGTACCTGCAACTCAGGCATGTGTCCCTGACCAGAATCAAACCTGGGACCCTGCAGTCCATAGGCCAATACTCTATCCACTTAGCTAAACAGGGTAAGGCCCAACATTATTTTATTACTAGAGGCCCGGTACACGAAATTCATGCATGGGGGTGTGGGGAGGGGGGTCCCTCAGCCCTGTCTTGGTGTGCAAAGACGCCAGCATCCCTCACCCCGACCTCTAGACAGAGGTTCCTCCCCTGCTTCTGCACAGCCTCTGGGAAGATGCTTGTCCTGGGGCCTCCTCAAGGCCCTGGCCCATGACGCCCTGCAGTTGGGGTACTCGGGGGCTTGGGCTTTCAGGTCTGGCTTCCTCACCTGGCATGGTGAGCATCAGCTGCCATGGGAGCTTTGCCTTAGGAGTCACTCCCTTGGACCATACTACTTGCGAGTGTGTGTGTGGGGGTGGCCTCGGTGGCAGTGATTTGATGTCTGTAGCATGCCCGCTGAAACCCACCACCACGGCGCCACACTGGTCCCATCTGAACTGCTGGCAGGGGGCTTCCAGTCTGCGACTGGGGCTGATGGGCTGCTACTGGGGGCTGCAGGTGGAGGACCCTGGCACCCATAGGGCTGTCAGCATCAGGAACTGGAAAGATCCATTTTTCTGGTTCCTCCGTTACCTCGCGGATGCTGAGCTCCGGGCCCCACAGGCCCGTTCATCCCGCCACACGGCCAGCCGGGGCGGGGGCATGGGCTCGCTGCCCCAGAGGCCTCTTCTATGCCGCAGCACAGCCATGGCACAGATCGCGTCTGTGGGAAGCGCAGGGGGAGGGACTTGTGAGGGGGGTGGGGAGGCGTGGGGGGCGGGGTCCCGCCGAGGTGATCAGGCTCTGCGCCACTGAGCAGGGACTGAATGGGGCCAGCGGGATGCCAAGCTCACATCGCCAGCTGTGGTGCAAACTCAGTGTCTGAGCCATGGCTGTGCTGCTGCACAGAAGGGGCCTCTGGGACAGCGAGTCCCTGCTGCCTCCTGGGACTCCCGCCGGCCCCATTCAGCAGCGCAGCAGCCGATCGCGTCAGTGGGACCCCACCCCTCGCGCCTCCCCGCCCCCTGCTCCTTCTGCCGGCCCAATCGGCCACCCCGGCCACCCTGAGTTCGCCCCCTGTGCCTCCCGCCAGCCCAATTGTGGGCGTAGCAGAGTGATGGTTAATTTGCATATTACCCTTTTATTATGTAGGATTAGAATAAATAAAAGACTTGACATCAGTTGTTTATTCATCCTAAAATGTATCAACACCCTCTCCCTCACTCTCTCTGTAATGCTACTACAGCTGATTTCTTCTTATTCTTCATATCTCATCCTAGAACTCTATTTACAAAATCAGTACGCAAGTGGTAAAAAGAATTATTATGAGATTATTTTATTATTTATTTATATTAATTTTCACTTTAATTCTTTATATTTTATTTTATTTTCAACCATTGGGACTGGTGGAAAAGGTGAAGGAATTACTAGTAAACAGTACAAATTGGTACTTGCAGAGATTAATTCTTTTTTATGTTTAATTTTCCTGCATATCAATACACAACTGAAGCATATACACAATGTAAAAATCAATGAATAAGACTAGTTTGTACCTTGTAAGCACTAAAAGAGATGTATGCTTTAGAGTTTCTCAGGTTGAAAGAAAATTACAACAAAAATATGATAAACTACAAATACTTTATGGGCAAAAATACACTGAGTGGCCAGATTATTATGATCTCTGAATGCATAATAATCTGGCCACTCAGTGTATATCCTATATAATAAAAGGCTAATATGCAAATTGTCCCCTTGACCAGGAATTCGACCAGCAGGCAGATCGGCCAACTGCCCACGTCCCCTCCCCCTGGCCAGGCTGGCCACACCCCATCCATGCACGAATTCATGCATCGGGCCTCTAATATATATATATGTATATATACACACACACACACACACAAATGCACATACACACACTGAGTGGCCAGATTATTATGCGTTCAGAGATCATAATAATCTGGCCAGTCAGTGTATATATACTGATTATATCAATATACAATTTCCTGGGTCTTGATCCACATTTGACAAATTTACTTTGCTATAAACATGTTATTACTTAAATTTTATCACACAAATGTAAATGCATCAACTAAGATATTTTCTGGTAGATAACACTAAATGGGACTCTTTCTATTAACATTTGGTTATAAAGTAGGCCAATGTTTTCAATGGCCTTTATTGTTTCCCTGAGGTTTTACATTTGCTTTCACTTGTTGTGCAGAAAAATCTTACATGCACTAATTTATTATTGATTACTGTAAACAAATAATTCTGGCCAATAGGACAGAAGAATGAGTACAGAACTAGATCTATCGATTTACTGAGATGTGATGTATGGCAATCAAGTAGAAACATAGAAAGAAGAACAATCCTATCTAAAAGGGTAATATGCAAATTAACCATCATTCCATCACAAAGATGGTAGCGCCCATAGCCACAATTTGGTGGCACCCAGTCCTCTCAGCTCCGCCGAAGTTCCCCATTCCCCGGGCTGGTGGCCGCTGAGAGCGGGCAGAGTGAGCATCCTGGTGGAATGCTTGCTTCGTCACTGCAGCAATGAGGCAAGTGTTCTGCACCTGGCCACGAATGGGCCTCTGGGCCAGAGAGAGCCTCTAGGCAGCTGGCATGGAGCATCCAGGCCCCGCAGAGAGCTACTGGCTCTTGGATTTGTGTGCAGGGCTACTAGTTAAAATATGATTAGGAAACATATGAAAATGTGTGAAGCCTTATTGGTTACTAAAATGTAAATTAAACCACAATGAAATATCCTTAAACCCACCAGAATGACTGAAATTAAAAGAAAAAAAAACATATGTTGGCATGGATATAGACTAACCATAACTCATTTACCCTGTTGGTCAAAGTGTAAATTGGTGCAGCAACTTTGAAAAACTATTTGGTGTTACAGTAGCCTCCCTGATTTTTGGTTTCACTTTATACTCATTCAGTTACTTGTAGTTAACTATGGTCCAAAAGAAAAAGAAACCCTCATTCACTCCCAGTGGGAATGTATACTGGTCCAATCACTATGGAAAAGAGTATGGAGGCTCCTCAAAAAACTAAAAAGAGAGTTACCATATAACACAGCAATCATTCCTCTGGGTATCTACCCAAACAATTTGAAAACATTTATTCTCAAAGATATATGTACCCTTATGTTGACTGCAGCATTATTCATGATGGCTAAGACATGGAAACAACCAAAGTGTCAATTGATAGATGATTGAATAAAGAAGATGTGGCCCTAACTGGTTTGGCTCAGTGGGTAGAGCATTGGCATGTGCACTCAAGGGCCTCAGGTTCAATTCTTATCAAGGGCATGTACCTTGGTTGTGGGCACATCCCCAGTAGGGAGTGTGCAGGAGGCAGATGATCGATGTTTCTCTCTCATCAATGTTTCTAACGCTCTGTCCCTCTCCCTTCCTCTCTGTGAAAAATCAATAAAATATATTTTTAAAAAGATGTGGTACATATATAAAATGGAATACTACTGAGCCATAAGAAGAGATGAAATACTTCCATTTATGACAACATGGATGGACCTTGAGTATATTATGCTAATGAAGGTAGACAGAAAAAGTCAAGAACTATATGATTTCACTCATATGTGTGATATAAAACTTAAAGCAACAAATTAACAAACAAAAACACAGATCAGATAATAATGTGTTTACCAGAAAGAAAGGGGCTTTTGGATTAGTAAAGAGTAAAGAGGCCAAATATATGGTGATGGAAGATGATTTGACTCTGGGTTGTGGAAATACAATGCAATATACAAATGATGTATCATAGAACTGTACACTTGAAACTGATGTAATAGTATTAACTATTGTCACCCCAATAAATTTAATTTAAAAATAAAAATAAATAAAACAAAAAAACCAACATTCAATTTTAAATTAAAAATATATTAAATGAAAAAATCCCATAAATATAAATTTTAAGTTGTGCATCATTCTGAGCAGTGTGATGGAATCTCCCAATATCCCACTTCATTCTGCCAGGGATGTGAATTATCTCTTTGCCCAGCATATCCATGCTTTCTGTATACACTCTCCAATTGTTAGTCACTTAGTAACCTTTTCGATTATCAGATCAATGGTTGCTGTATCTTAGCACTTATGTTCAAGTAAACATTGGATTTTGTAATAATGGCCATAAAGTGCAAGAGTAGTGAAGCTGGAAATTAACATATGCCAAAGAGGCCATAAAGTGCTTCTTTTAAGTGAAAACTTTGCAATAAAATTCTTTGAGAGAGAAACCACATTCACATAACTTTTATTACAGTATCCTATATAATAAAGAAGTAATATGCAAATTAACCCTCACACCCTTACAAGATGGCTGGCTACATCCAGGCCGGCAGGGGAGTTATTGAGGGATGACCAAACAACTGAACAGTAGGCTGCGTGGGGTAACCAAGCTGGCAGGGGGGTTAGTGAGGTACAACCAAACGACTGAACAATAGGCTGCATGGGGCAACCAGGGTGGCAGGGGGGGCAGTTGGGAGTGACCAGGTCGGCAGATGGGTGCAGTTGGGGGTGACCAGGCCAGCAGTGGGGGAAGTAAGAGGCAACGAGGTCGGTGGGGGGACAGTTAGGGGTGACCAGGCCTACAGAGGGGAGGCAGTTGGGGGTGACCAGGCCAGCAGGGTGGGGGCAGTTGAGGGTGAGCAGGTGAGTGAGGGGGCAGTTGGGGGTGACCAGGCTGGCGGGGGGGAAGTTAGGGGTGACCAGGCTGGCAGGGAAGGGGGCAGTTGGGGGCAACCTGGCCAGCAGGGGGGGGAAGTTAGGGGTGACCAGGCTGGCAGGGAGGGGGCAGTTGGGGCGACCTGGCCAGCAGGGGGGCAGCTTCGGGTGATCAGGCTGGCATGCAGAGGCAGTGAGGGGCAATCAGGCTAGCAGGGGGGGCAGTTAGGTGCAACCAGGCAGGCAGGCAGGTGAGTGAGTGATTAGGAGCCAGTGGTCCAGGATTGTGAGAGGGATGTCTGAATGTCAGTTTAGGCCCAATCACCGAGATCAGGCCTAAACCAGCAGTCAGAAATCCCCCGAGGGGTCCCGGATTGGAGAAGGTGCAGGCTGGACTGAGGGGACACCCCCTCTGTGCACAAATTTCGTGCACCGGGACTCTAGTAATATAATCATACCTAACTGTTCTCCCTGCCGGCCTTATCACCCCTAACTGCTCTCCACTGCCGGCTTGATCACCCCTAATTGCCTTGGCCCCCTTCATCATGGCTTTGTCTGGAAGTACGACCCGAAGATGTCCAGTAAACCTGGTCTAATTAGCATATTACCCTTTTATTCATACAGATTAGTCAGCTCAGACAGCTATAACAAAATATCATAAATTTGTGTGGTTTAAACAACAGAGATGTATTTTTATCACAATTCTGGAGGCTGGAATTTGGGGTCAGGGTACCAGCATAGCATCAACCCATACACCAGAAAGTGGTGGATCGATTGCCAGTCAGGGCACATGCCCAGGTTGCAGATTCAATACCCAGTCTAGTGAGTACAGGAAACAACAGAACAATGTTTCTCTCTCTCTCTCTCTCCCTTCTTCTCTCTGAGATTAATTAAAATGAATGACAAATAAATAATGTTCTCTAAGAATGGTTTTAACAGGAAAGACATTAGTGATCTATGATGTGAAACACTTGTTATAACACACATATACAGCATGACGCCATGTAAAAAAATATTTATTGATTTCAGAGGAAGGGAGAAGGAGAGATAGATAGAAACATCCATGATGAGAATCATTGGTAAGCTGCCTCCTGCACTCCCCTACTGAGGATCAAGCCCAAAATTTGACCAGGAATCATATCGTGACCTCCTGGTTCATACATCAATGCTCAACCACTGAGCCCCAGCATTCTGGCCCCATTTTTATCAATACCAGGCACATGAGGTACATTGGCAAGATCCCACTCCTAGACAAAAGTCTGAAATTGCCCAAACTCTTTTGCAGCTAGCTTTCTAGATATGAATTCTTTTCTGCCAATTGGATGCACTTGCACAATATTTGAAGGCAGAAGTGGGGCAGAGGCATCTTCCCACAGTTTGGGCTGGTGATGATCATGCTGCTGTTGATCATGTTTGCAGAGATGTGGATGTTTTCTGCAGGGGAATCCAGGCTGTGCACAGGCAGTTGTGGCAGAGGCAGTGACCAGTGACCTGTTTTGTGGGAGCTGGAGGGCACTTGTGGGGGCAGCACTTTCCTGATCCCTGGGTCACAGCTGTGTCAGAGTGTCCTATAATTCAGTTGTGGCTGAGGGGTCAGCTCCTCCCGCTGGGCAGGGAGTCTTTCCTGGGGGCCCAGCCTAATACTCACTCCTCCAGATTTCCGATGATTTCCCAAGCACCAATTCCCTGTGCTAAATTATTTCCTGCCTAAAATAGCAAAGATCTAAAAACATTTTGGATCCTCTACTTTCAACAAAAACAATGCTGCACAGGGTCAGGTCTGAGAATTTGGTAAAGTGTTGTGGAAGGCTCCCTTCCTTGAGTTTCAGCTTCCTCTTCTGTAGAACTGAGACCAAAGATTATCTGTTCATAGTTACTGAAGACTGTGGCAGCTGTGTTTCCCGAAGATGGCCACAGCATTTCCTATCTCTCCTGTGGCCTTGCCACTTTCAACCACGTCATTTCTCTTGAAGTGGGGCTGACCCCTGAATTCCAAGGCCAAGGCCAAAAAGGCATGGGGCTGCAGCCCCACCCACCCCACCAGGGTTTCCGGCCCCGCCCACACTGCTCCGGGCTCTGTCTGGCACGGGGCCTTGCCCTCCTGGCTCACTTCCCCTCCCATCTGAGGCCCAGCACCTTGCTGCACATCATGGCCGACCTGCCGGTGCTGCTGGACCCAGCAGGTGAGGTAAGAGCCCACTTCCAGCCTCGCACCTCCTGGCTCCTATGTGCCGTTGCCCCCTGAACCCCGTTTCCCCTATTCCTGCTGCTGTTCCGACTGGGGTCAGACACCCAAGTGCTGTGCACAGCCTGCGGGGACTGCTATGGCCACCAGGAAAGCTTCCCCACCCTATCCATGACTCCAGCACCCTAATCTCAGGTCCACTTCTGCCAAAGGAGAGCTTTGCCCAAGCAGCTGCCCAAGACTGAGACCGAGCAACTCCAAGGTCCCCAGACCCCAAATTTCTGCCAGCCAAAGATGTTGGCTGGCTGGCCCCACCCTGATTGGGGTGTTGGGGGTGATCCGGCCTGGATCAGGCCAGTTCACTGGCTGCAGTGGGTGTCATAGCGACTGGTCATTAGCTCATTATGATCGTGATGGAGTTATGGTCTCTGGCTTTTTTTATATCCTACCTAATAAAATGGTAATATGTAAATTACCATCACTCCGCTATGCTCACGATTGGGCCAGCGGGAGGCGCAGGGGGCAGGACTCGGGGTGGCCGGGGTAGCTGATTGGGCCAGCGTCTACGACATGGCTGTGCTGCGGAACAGAAGGGGCCTCTGGGGCAGCGACCTCACGTCAAAGCGGGGGAGCTGGGTGCCTGTCTGCTCCGGCACCAGGCCTTTCTGAAGCCTCCGCCGCGCCGAGCCGGAGGCTTCTGAAAGGCCTGGTGCACCAGTGGTCAGGCACCCAGCTCCCCCGCTATCGAAAGCGAAAGCGTGTAGGGGACCCTACACGTGCATGATTCAATCATGCACTGGGCCTCTAGTATATAGATAATTGTTTCATTTTATTATTAGTTATTATTATTAATATCTTAATGTGCCTGGTTTACAAATTTAATTTTGTCAAATGTACTTGTGTGTAGGGGGAAAAAAGTATGTATAGGGTTTGGTGCTATCAGTGGTTTCAGATATCCACTGGGATCTTGGAATCTCAAACAAGTAAGTGGGGACTACTCTACCTACTAAAGCTGAACATGTGCTTACGCCATGACCCAGCGATTCTACTTTGGCATATAACCTACAGAAATGCCTACATTTTTATACTGAAATACATGAATTAAAATGTTTATGGAAACACTATTTGTAAAATCCCCAAACTTGAAAATTTTTGAAAATATTAGAATGGATAAGTATTGGTATATTTACAGAATGAAATGTTATATTGCAATCTTAAAGAAAAACTGTGACCACAACAACAATAATGGGTAAATTTCACAAACATAAAATAATGCTTAGCAAAAGAATGTAGACACTAAATAGTATCTACTGTATTTTCCCATGATATAAAATATAAAAATAGACAAAACTAATCTGTGTTGGTAGACATTGGGATAATGACTTTCCTGAGGGCATGAGTAATGAGAGGCAGTAGTGCATGTGGTTTTCTTGAGTGTTGGTACTGTTATGTCTCTGGATCTAAATACTGGTTACATAAATGTATTAAATTGTATACTTATAAGATGTTTCTTTTCTGCATTATATTAAAATTTAAGTACAGATTTGAAAACATCTTTCTGAATGCTACTATAGTCTAGAACTTTTAAGGGTGAGGGACAAATAGAGATGAACAAGCTGATATGGTCCCTGCCTTCAGAGAGCTTACCTTTAGTTAGGGAAAATAGGAAGGCAAATAATAAGCAAGTAATTATGCAAATAAAATAGTAAAATATAAATGTTAAGAAAAACACAACAAATACTAGTATGTTGCCTAACTACACTGAGTTTACTTTCCAACTGAAAAGCTAGACAGTTTAAATAGGTAATTTCAACAAAATGTTCTAAAAGTTATAATCTCAAAAATACAGTGCACTATGCTAATCTAGGAACTGCAGATAAGAAGTGGCATTTGAGCTGAGATGTGAAGCATTAGTCAGTAGTTATATGGAGAATGGAGAATTGACACTAAGACAAATTCAATGACCTGAACCTTTGAGTCTAAGTTTGAAGAGCAGAATTGTTGAAGCTTAGAGATCAAGGGAAATATGCAACAGAATAGAGCCATAGTAGTAAGCAAGAGTCAGATCATAAGGCCTTCTAGACAAGGTTAAGGATTTTGTATTTTATCCTAAGTGTAATTGGATATCAAATTTTTAGCAGAAGGGTCATATAATTTGATTTAGAGTCTTAAAATATTATTCTGGCTGCAAGGTAAAATGAATTGGGCACTAGATTTTAGTTAGACTATTATAGCACACCAGGAAAGATAATAACTTGGAACAAAGTAATAACAATTGAACTGGAAAGAAGTAGACTACTATGGAATATATTTTAAAGCTAAAGTCAATTCAATTAGCTCCCATCTTAGAGTAGTGAGATAATACAAGGAATTGATAATTCTTTTTTTTAATATATTTTATTGATTTTCCACAGAGAGGAAGGGAGAGGGATAGAGAGCCAGAAACATTGATGGGAGAGAAACATCAATCAGCTGCCTCTTGCACACCTCCTACTGGGGATGTGCCCGCAACCAAGGTACATGCCCTTGACCGAAATCAAACCTGGGACCCTTCAGTCCGCAGGCCGATGCTCTATCCACTGAGCCAAAGCAGTTAGGGTGGAATTGATAATTCTTAAGTTTGTAATTTCAGCAGCTAATGGTACTCATGCAACTTTCACGTATCCAAATGGCTCACTCTCTTTATTTTGGTCTCTATTCAGATGTCACCTAACAAGAGAGGTTTTCCCTGACATTTTCATCTAAAATAACAATTCCCATCACTCTTTATACCTTTATCTTTCTTTATTTTCCTTCTTAGCACTTATAATCTAACATTTTATTTTTTATTTGTTGACCTCCCCACAAAAATACATGTTCTATAACAAGAATGTTGTCTGTTTTGTTTACTGTTGTATCCATGTCTAAAATGACAACTGACATAATAGATGTTCAATAAATATTTACTAAGGGATAAATATTCTGAATATGGAGAACATTTATGGAAGTATAGATTGGGGAAAATCAAAGTTTTTGTTACTTTAAATTTGAGATACTTATTACACATCCAAGTAGACATGATTAGTAGTTTAATACACAAGTCTAGAGACCAGGAAAAGGTCAATGACAGTGGTATAAATTTAGTTGTCATCAGCATATAGATAGTATTTAAAGTAGATTAATTGAATTACATGCTGTCACGATGCTAATTGGGACTTTGCAATTGGGCCCTTGTCCCCTTAAAATGCTGTATTGAGACTGTCATGTGAAGAACTTGATCCAGCCTGTTGGAGGATGAGAGAGAATATATAGAAAAGAACTGAGGTGCCCCAACTGACTGCTAGTATCAACTGCAAAATTTGTGAATGGGATCATCTTGGACCTTATAGCCATTGCAGCCGCCACCTAACCATAACTTCAAAAGTGAGACTAGATGAGAAGATCAAAAGACTATGTAGTTAGCTCACAGATTCAGAAGTGGCTTTTAAGCCACTAAGACTTGGAGTATTTTGCTACATAACAATAGCTAACTGAAACAGTCAGCAAAGTTGAGACTGAAATAGGCAGAAATAAGTTAGATAAAGGAATTGTAGAAAATAAATATAGATAGAATAAATAAAATGAAGATGAAATAGGTGTGAGTAATAAATGAGTGAAATGGGTATTAACAAAGGAGATTATGAAGAAGCAGCCGAAGGAATAGAGGTAATGCAGAAAAATAAAATGTCACAGAAAGGAATACAGTATTCACATAAAGAGTGGTAAAATGTACCAAAAACTTTGGATAGATGAAAAAGATGAACATATTTAAATATTATATTTAGTGAGAGCACATAAAAATATTTGTAATTTATTATTGTAATTAACTGTCAAATGGATATATAAATAATTCAAAAAGTTTAAGCCCTTCATCACATACGCATCATTGATAATTGATTTAATATATTAATGACCATTTTCATTTTTAGACATATGACCATTGTGCCTTTTACCAGTAATGTAATTTCTTATTATAAAATTGCTTTTACGAGGAAATAATAGCATGCTTAAATCATTTCACCTTGAAGTTTTTCATAGAAAAAATATACAATTTTAAAAATTGTATTTGATTAAGAAAAAAGTCTGGTACTCAAGAAGGGTATTGTGACATTTAACATTGTTAAAATTATTTTAATCTGCGAAATGTATTTATCAAAAATTTCTTATGAAAATATACCTTTAAATGTAAAAATGTCTTATTTAAATCTATAATGTATTACCTCAATATCTTTCTTCTCAAGTGAACAAAAAAAAATTTGTGCTCTTTTTAAAAATGTACTTGTAAATATGTTTTTTTAAATATATTTTATTGATTTTTTACAGAGAAGAAGAGAGAGAGATAGAGAGCTAGAAACATTGATGAG
Organism: Cnephaeus nilssonii; assembly: GCF_951640355.1. Classification (NCBI taxonomy): domain Eukaryota; kingdom Metazoa; phylum Chordata; class Mammalia; order Chiroptera; family Vespertilionidae; genus Cnephaeus; species Cnephaeus nilssonii. The sequence continues at coordinate 66,595,142 of NC_137071.1, forward strand.
AGAGAAACATCGATCAGCTGCCTCCTGCACACCCCCCACTGGGGATGTGCCCGCAACCAAGGTACATGCCCTTGACCGGAATCGAACCTGGGACCTTTCAGTCCACAGGCCGATACTCTATCCACTGAGCCAAACCGGTTTTGGCGTAAATATGTTTTATACATTTTAGAAATGTATTATAAATGAAAGGATATAAGTAAATATTATTTTAAAACAAAACTACTTTTTTTCTGTTTAAATTAAACGTATTGAGGTGACATTGATTAATAAGATTATATGGGTTTCAAGTGTAGATTTCTATGATACATTATCTATACATTGCATTGTGTGCCCACCACCCAAAGTCACATCATCTTCTGTCACTATATATTTTGCCCCCTTTACCTTTTACTATCCTCCACCCACCCTTCCCCCTGGGACTTTTGTCTCTGTCTGAGTTTTATGTTTGTTTTTCCTGTTTGTTTATTTTTTGCTTTCAGTTTTATATACCATATATGAGTGAAATCATATGGTTCTTAACTTTTTCTGTCTACTGTTATTCTCTTAACATGATATTATCAAGGTCCATCTATGTTGTCACAAATGCAGTATTTCATTTCTTCTTATGGTTGAGTAGTATTCTATTGTATATATGAACCACATCTTCTTTATTTAATTATCTAACAAAGGACAATTTGGTTAACAAAAATACTTATAAAAATAAACTTTAAGCATCTTGGATATACGCCTTTGATTACTTTACATGGTTCATGCCTGTGAATATCAATATAATGCTCTAATTGAGACTACCCTACACAAAGGCTGCTGCCTACAATTGTTTACGTATGGGCTTTGCTCTGTGCTACATCCCTTCTTACCTGCTCTTACTACATTGGTGTTTTAATTGTCAAAAGTATGCATGAGACCATAAATGTATGGACCTTTCAATTTAATAAATTACTGTACATACCCTCACTACATTAGTAAGGCTATTGATGCAAATAATTGTATTGGTGTAGCAGAAATATTTTCTCCCTGTATGTACTAACCACTATTCCAACTTTTTTTTCTTTTGTGTCTCTTGCTTGAGGCAATATATCAGAAAAAAAATATTGCTACAAGAAATGTCCATGATTTCGGCCCCTATTTTTTCCTTCTGGATTTTTATGGTTTCAAGGATAACATTTAAGTCCTTTTTTAAAAATGTATCTTTATTGTTGAAAGTATTACTGATGTCCCATTTTTCCCCATTGACCCCCTCCACACTGTATCTGCACCTCTACCATTTAAATCTTGGCAGTAAGAAGGTGGTCTATTTTCATTTTTATTGCACCTATATCTCCAATTTTCACACCACCATTTATTGAATAGACAATCTTTATCTTTTTATGTTTTTATCTACGTTGTCAAATATTAACATAAAGGAACTAGAAAACGTATAACAAACAGAACCTAAAGTGAATGAAAGAAAGGAAATAATGAAGATCAGAACAGGAATAAGTGAAATAGTAAGATTTCCTTCTGACTGTAAACATCATATGATCATATCAATAGATGCAAAGAAAGCATTTGATAAAATTCATCACCCATTTATGATAAAAATCTCTCAGCAAAGTGGGAATAAAGGGACCATACAGCAATGCATATATGACAAACCCACAGCCAACATCATACTTAATCAGCAAAAACTAAAATTATTTTCCTTAAGATTAGGAATAAGATACGATGGTCTATTTCACCACCCTTGTTCAACATAATACTAGAAGTCTTAGCAATAATAATCAGACAAGAAGAAGAAATAAAAGGTATGAAAATTGGGAAGAAAGAAGTAAAACTGTCATTATTTGCATATGACATGATATTGTATATATTGAAACCTAAATATTCCACCAAAAAAAACTACTAGAACAGATAAATGAATTCAGTAAAGTAGAAGGATACAAAATAAATATCCAGAAATCAGTTTGATTTTTATATACCAATAATAAATTATCAGAAAGGGACACTAAGAAAGCAATAAAAAAATAAAATACCTAAAAATAAATTTAAACAAAGATGTAAAAGACCTGAACTCAGAAATTTATAAGACACTGAAGAAAGAAATTAAAAAAAAAATACACAAGTGGAAATATACACAATGTTCAAGGATGGAAAGACTTAACATCATTAAAATGTCCGTAAAACCAGAGACAGAGAAGCATCAATCAGACCGTCAAACCTCAGAGGGAAGGTAGGGGAAGGTGGGGGTAAGGGGGAGAGATCAGCCAAAGGACTTGTATGCATGCATATAAGCATAACCAATGGACACAGACACCAGGGGGTTGGGGGGCAATTGGGGGGGGTAAGGACACATATGTAATACCTTAATCAAAAAAGAAAATAAAAATTAAAAAATAAAATAAAATGTTCATAATACACAAAACAATCTATAGATTCAACACAATAAGCAAAGTAAGCCAGTCATAGAAAGAGAAGTATCACATGATCTCACTCATATGTGGAATCTAATGAACAAAATAAACTGATGAACAAAATAGATCCAGAGACATAGAAGCATGGAACAGACTGATGAATCTCAGAGCGTAGGTAGGGGTTGTTGGGTGGTTAGGAAGAAATTAACCAAAGAACTTATATGCATATATGCATAGCCTAAAGACACACACAATAGTGTTTGGAAGGCCTGGGGGAGGGGAGGGGAGGGCAGGGTGGAGGGGGGGGGGTCAATGGGGAAAAAGGGGACATCTGTAATACTTTCAAGTGTAAAGATAAATTTTAAAAAATACAAATGGTATATTTTACATAACTAGAACAAATATTGCAAAAGTTTGCATGGAACTACAAAAGACTCCAATTAGCCACAGCGATCTCGAGAAAGAAGTTGGAGAAATCACACTACCTGATATCAAACTATACTACAAGGCTATAATAATAAAAACAGCATTGCACTGGCATAAAAACAGACATATAGATCAATGGAACAGAATAAAGAGCCAAAAATAAACCAATGCGTTTATGGTCAATTAATAATTTTCAGCAAACTTTAAAAAAAATTAACAACAACAAAAAATCCTCAGTTTTGGGTGGAACCACAAAATACCCACAATAATCAAAGCAATCCTGAGAAAAAAGAACGAATCCAGAGATATCACCCTACCTGACTTCAAATTATACTAGAAAGCAAGGATAATCAAAACAGCATTGCCCTGGCCTATGTGGCTCAGTTGGTTAGAGCATGATCCCATGCACTGAAAGGTTGCCAGGTTGCCAGTTCTCTCTCTCTCTCTCTCTCTCTCTCTCTCTCTCTCTCTCTCTCTCTCTCAATAAATATTAACAAAGAGAAAAAAAATTAAAACAGCATGTATTGGCAGAAAGACAGAAACACCAACCAATGGAGCAGAATTGAGAGCACAGAAATTAACCTGTGTATATGGGAAAATAATTTTTGACAAAGGATCCAAAATATACAATGAAGAAAAGAAGGCCTCCTGAATAAATGGTGTTGGAGAAATTGGAAAGTCACATGAAAAAGTAAAAAAATAGACTACACTTTGTCCCCACATACAAAAATTAAGTTAAAATGGATCAAAGACCTAAATATAATACGTGAAGCAATCAATGACATAGAAGAAAACATAGGTATTAAACTAATAGACTTTGGTCTTAGGGAAGGTTTTATGAATTTGTCCCTAAAGGCAAGAAAAGCAAAGGCAAACATAGGACTATATCAAACTAAAAAGCTTCAGCACAGCAAAAAGAAACCACCAACAAAACAAAAAGACAACCAACTAAATAGGAGAAGATATTTCTAACAGTTCCAACAAGGGATTAATATCCAAAGTATTTTTTTTAAAACTCATACAGCCCTGATTGGTGTTGATCAGTGATAGGAACATTGGCCTGTGCACTGAAGCTTCAGGGTTTGATTCCTGGTCAAGGGTCAAAGGCATGTACGTGGGTTGCTGGTTCATTCCAAGCCCCAGTTGGCAGTCCTGGTGCTTATAGGAGGCAACCAGGGGCTGTGTCTCTCATCTGTGTCTCTCATCTCTCTCTCTCTCTCCCTCTCTCTCTCTCTCTCTCTCTCTCTCTCTCTCTCTCTCTCTGTCTCTCTCTCTCCTCTCTCCCCTCCCTCTTTCCCTTCCACTCTCTCTGAAAAGGAATGGAAAAATATCCTCAGGTGAGGAGTAACAAAAGCAAAACAAACAAACAAACTCATACAACTCAACACCAAATAAACAAACAATCCAGTTAAAAATGGGCAGAGGACCTGAATAGACACTTCTCCCAAGAAGACATACAAATGACCAAGAGATATATGAAAAGAAGATCAACCTCACTAGCTATTAGGAAAATGAAAATCAAAACTGCAATGAGATACCACCTCACACCTCTAGAATGGCTATTATCAACTTGACAAATAGTAACAGGTGTTGGATAGGTTGTGGAGAAAAAGAAACCCTCATTCACTGTTCATGGGAATGTAAACTAATACAGCCACTATAGAAAACAATATGGAAGCCCTAACAGGTTTGGCTCAGTGGATAGAGCGCTGGCCTGTGGACTCAAGGGTCCCATGTTCAATTCCGGTTAAGGGCATGGACCTTGGTTGTGGGCACATACCCAGTAGGGGGTGTGCAGGAGGCAGCTGATTGATGTTTCCCTCTCATCAATGTTTCTAACTCTCTGTCCCTCCCTTCCTCTCTGTAAAAAATCAATAAAATATATATATGAAAAAGAAAACAATACGGAGGTCCCCCATAAAATTAAGAATAGAGTTACCATATGACCCAGCAATCCCTCTTGTGGGTATCTACCCCCAAAATTTGAAAGCACACCTATGTTCATTGCAACATTATTTAAGGTGGCCAAGACATGGAAATAACTAAGGTGTCCTTTGATAGATGACACCTTATATAGTTGACTATATATAGTTGCAACAATATATATCCATATATATATATATATATATACACACTCCCATTTGCAACAATATGGATAGACCTTGAGGATATCATGCTAAGCAAAATAAATCAAACAGAAAAAGTTAAGAACCACATAATTTCACTCACAAGTGGGAGATAAAACCGAAAGCAACAAAAGATCAAAGAAAAAGAAAAAGAGAAAGAGAAACTCATAGATAACAGCATGGTGTTTACTAAAGGGAGGGCGTAGTAAAAGGTAAAGAGAGTCAAATAAATGATGATGGAAGATTATTTGACTTTGGGTGGTGGGTGCACAATGCAATATACAGATCTTGTGTCATAGAAAAGTACACTTGAAACCTATAAAATTGTGTTACCCTATTACCCTATGTCACCCCAATAAATTTAATAAAAAGAAAAAATGTGTTTAGTTATACATGCATAAATATATATATACATATATACATATATATACATACATATATATGTATATATGTATATATATATATATATATATATATATATATATATATATATGTTTGTATATATAGATATGTTTACAGTTGGGTATAAAGAAGGCAAAGTTATTGTACACAGAGACATATATAAGCATAAATTGCCTCTGAAACGATGCACAGGGAAATAACAGCAGGTTTTACCCCTGGGAAAAAGTAGATTGTTGCAGAGTAGAAAGAGGATAAATGAATCTTTATTATATACTTTTTAACACCTTTTGAGTTTTGTATAACATATATGAAATACCTATTAAAACAGGTTAAGTGTAAAGAGAGTGAGAGAAATTTGTTTTATGTTTCCATATGCCTTGGCTCTAGGTCATTAGACTACAGGATTTATTTTGATCCGTTTTCCTCTATTTTCTGTAGTAGGTCAATTTATTAAAAAAATGGACATTGTTTACTTCCTTTGCTTTTGATAGAGAAGTAAAAGCAAATTAAAGGTAGTTATTGATTGCCAGCATTTAAAAAATATTTTTAAATTTGAATTTTACATAATTTCAAAGTTATATTACATGACACCTTCTGTTCCTTTTGTGAAAACTTAGTTTCTCAATAGTCTCCTATTTCATACTGGAAAATAGTTCAACTTTTCTAAAACCCCACTCTAATCTGGGTGTTGCCTTTTTCTCCCAACTTCAATTTTGTGGTATGGTTCTATACTCTGAGCAGTACCGTTTCTTACAATTTTTCTATACTCTGGATTTGCTTCTTGTTGAATGCTGCAATAACTTTACAGTTTTATGACCAATTCATGAAATCCTATTTTTATATTGAATTTTGGTAGGCACTATACATTGCCTTTAGTGCTAGAAAATATATAATGATTTATGCTATTCCATATCCTTCAGGGAAGATAGTGAGAAACCACTTCATGTCTATGTCATTGAACAGCTCAAGCATATCCTATATTTCTATTCCAAGTAACCAAGGCAAAGGTAATTAAACAAACTGATTAGGTCAACCACTGTAGAAAAGTCACTGGCTAGTAGGCAGGTTTGATATGAGAGATGAGACTTAACTAGAATTTGATGAGTCAACTTCCTCTGAATCATGACACACAATTATTTGAATAAGGACTTTTAGAGCTTTTGAATGGGGTTAATAGATTTTTTGTTCTTCAAAATAATAAAGTATATTTATTTGGTCACATATAAATTAGATATTTTCAATTAGTAGTAGAAATAGTGAATAATATATTAGAAAGTTTAAATTCAGAAATATTTTTATTTTAAAATTTCTTCTTAAAATTTCACTTCCTAGTGATCTCTTTATATTCTTCAACATTCCTTTTCCTTTATGGTAGTTGTCAGATTTATTTTTTTAATAATTACTAAAATTCCAACCCCTTGTATTTTCTGTGATTTCTTCAGGCACATAATATTTTCTGTCCCCTTGTCATATTCTTCAAATTTTGTTTTTAATATGTTAAAAAGAAACAGCCTTCAAATTGAAACTGGGACAAATGCCTTATAAGACATGTTCTAAAGAAAATGGATTATCTTTTCAAATCTTGGCTATCCTATCTAATAAAAGGGTAATATGCAAATTGACATCACTCCGTCACAAAGATGGTGGTGCCCATAGCCACAAGAGGGTGGTGCCCAGTCCCCTCTGCCCTGTCTGAGTCCCCAGTCCTGTCAGACCCACCTGTCAGCGGTCCTGTCAGTGGCCCCACAGAGAGCATACAGCAGGGCCCGCTTGCAGGCTCGCCCGGTTGCCACACTTCCCTCAGTCCCACTGGCCCTGAGGTGCCCTCCCTGACCTGTTTCCTGCAAGGCCTCTGTGAAGATCCCACCCTCTGAGCACGCCTGGCTCTGGAGGAGGTGGGCAGAACCACAGGCATCATGGTGGGCAGCCTGGCTCCCTGTGTGCTGAGGGCCTGGGAGGACCCCACCTACAGAGGTAGCACCACCAGGCAAGGAGGCGGTTGCAGTGGTGGCATCCCTCTATAAGCCGGCCGCCCTCTCGTTCGCCCTTGCCCTTGCTGCTGGCTGATCCCAGGTACAGCCTCCTGACCCAGAAGGTGCATGATCGCAGGAACAGCCACTGTGGTGGGCCACATTGACGTCCTCCTGGCCATGCCACGTAACTTTGCAGATCTGTGCAGGCCTCCGCTGAGCGCATCCTCTCCCCCACCCTCAAGTGTGAATGTACCCCAGCAAACTGTCACCCATGCGTGCCTGCAACAGTCCTGGACCACCACAAGTGTGCATTCCCCCCACCACTCTGCTGCACTTCCCTCAGTCCCATCTGCTCTGAGGTGCCCTCCCTGACCTGTTTTCAGTGAGGCCTCTGTGAAGATCCCACCCTCCAAGTGCAACTGGCTCTGGAGGCAGTGGGCAGACAGGCTCCCTGTGTGCTGAGGGCCTGGGAGGACCCCAGGGACAGAGTTAGAACCTGCCTTGTGACCACTGGCCCTGCCTCCTCCCAGCTGGGAAAGAGGAAAAGGGAGACAGGGAGGCAGGCAGGCCCGGAAGACTTCTGAGAAAAACAAAGTGAAACAGAGACTGGGAGAGACTGGGATGGAGAGATGGAAACAAAACAGACTGGGCCTGAAGAGGCCTGGATGGAAGGGAAGGTGAGCAGAGGGTGGAGCGGCCCCCACTTGCCCCGCCCTCTCCCAACCTGGAAAGAGGAAGAGGGAGACAGGGAGGCAGGGAGGCCTGGAGGACTGCTGAGAAAAACAAAGAGAGATAGAGACTGGGCAAGATCAGGCTGGCAGGGGAGGGCAGTTGGGGGCAACAAGGCCGGCAGGGGAGGGCAGTTGGGGGTGAGATCAGGATGGCAGGCAGAAGCAGTTAGGGGAGATCAGGGAGGCAGGTGGGTGAGCAATTAGGAGCCAGCAGTCCCAGATTGCGAGAGGGATGTCTGACTGCTGGTTTAGGCCCGATCCCTCTGCTGAGTGCATCCTCTCCCCCACCCTCACGTGTGAATGTCCCCAGCACACTGTCACCCATGCGTGCCTGCAACAGTCCTGTACCACCGTGCGTGTGTGTTCCCCCCACCCCTCTGCTGCACTTCCCTCAGTCCCATCTGCCCTGAGGTGCCCTCCCTGACCTGTTTCCAGTGAGGCCTCTGTGAATCAGGCCTAAACCGGCAGTCGGACATCCCCCAAGGGGTCCCCGATTGGAGAGGGTGCAGGCTGGGCTGAGGGGATGCCCCCCCCCGTGCACAAATTTCATGCACCAAGCCACTAGTTGTAAATAATTGCTATGAACATAGGGGTGTATATATTCTTTCTGATTACAGTTTTTAAAATTAAACATATACCTACCATATAATCCAACCATTCCTATCTTAGGTGTTTACCCAAAAGAAATAAAGCATATATACATTAAAATGCTTGCATATGGATGTTTACAGCAGTATTATTTGTAATAGCCAAAAACTGGAAACAAGCCAAATATCTATCATTGGGTCCATGGATATAAAAACCGTGGTTCACCCATACAATGAAATATGCTCAGCAATAACAAAAGAATGAATTACTGGCATAGGCAACAACTTGCATGAGTCTCAAAATAATTATGCTGACTTATGTTGACACCACCTGTATGGTAAACATGACTGAGCCTCATTATGGTCCCTACACTGTTAAGATTCTGGCAGGCAGTGCAAAGATCTACTCATCTTGCAGCTACCCAAGGCAAGCCTCTTATGTAAATTCTCTTGCTTATTGCCACCTACCAAAAAAATTTTAAATGATCAAATAGCATAATGATAGAATTCCATAGTTCATGTGTATGTGTAGAAAATATGCGTCATAAATATATTATCTTCATAAGTTTGAAAGAATATATGCAAAATTTGGGCAATTGTGATTATTCTTGGGTGTCTAAAATTCAGACTATTGCAATTACTATTGATTTTGATCTCATTAAATATTTAATTTTTCTACAGTGAAACTAATTATACTTATAATTAAAATGCATGTGAGTAATTACCAAAATTGTAAAGCAATTGATAGCTTTATTGTCAAGTTGAAATTATAATCATTTTTATTCAGAAAATGAGTCACCAAAACTCCCAGACAGTTTTATCCACATTTTGCTGGAGGGCTCATTTTGAATGTGATCTTCTTGGTTTCTTTCTTCAGAAGATTGTGTCAACTATGATAGCATTCAGGTTTTTTTTTGTACCTTTACAAACTCTATCCAGCACTTGCTTTTTAAAAAAAATATTTTTATTAAAGTATAATGGACATACAGTATTTGTTTTAGATTACAACATATTGCTTCAACATTTATATACCTTATATGATTACCACAGTAAGTCTAGTACCATCTGTCACCATAAAAAGTTATTATTATACTATTGGCATTTTTCCCTATGCTGTATATTACATCCTTGTATCTTCTTTATTTTTTTAAATAGAAGTTTGTACCTCTTATTCCCCTTCACCTTTTTCACCCATCCCCCTACCACTCTCCCCTCTGGCAACCATCAGTTGGTTCTCTGTATCTATGAGTCTGTTTCCATTTTTTGTTGTTCATTTGTTGTTGTTTTTTAGATTCCACATAAGTAAAATCATGCAGCTTTTGTCTTTCTCTTATTTTACTTACTTTTCCTTGACTAGTTTGAAATGCCAATATGCTGCATCCTCAGACCACTTCACTTAAACATATATTATGACTTTGACTTCTAAAACATTGACATTTAGCTGCCTGCACAATATCACTCAAACCAACCTTTCAAGACTCATGTAGTAAGGAGTCAGCATCATGTGGCTAAAGTTAATGTGTATTCATAAAAGCAGATGGATTAAAATCACAATCTTGACATCAGTAGAGTGTCTTTGAACAAATTACTAATCTCCAGTAGACCTCAATTATTCTTTTAAAAGTAGAAATAATAATTTACCTCACAGAATGGGAGATAGGGAGATATAAAAAAGCATGTGAGATTTTCAACAGCTAATAGGTGTTCAATAAATGTTAGTTCTCCTTTCCTCTAGACTTATACATAACCTTTTTATGCCATCAAAATTTTATTAAACTCACTGTTCTTTAAAAAAACATACCTCTAAGCTTTAATAAGTTCAAATGAAGTGATCTGAACATAGGAAACATTTCAAACTAGTCAATAAAAGAGATGAAAAAGCAAGTGTAGAATAAGGTTGGTAAAGATATAGAATATGTACTTGGAGTGCTCTAATTCTACTTATGTCTACCTGCAAGATTATACAACTTTCACAGTCCAGCCTAACTAAAATCACTTCCATGGAGCCTTTTCTGGTTCACAAATTAAATGTGGTTTCTCCCTCCTTTCAATTCTGCTTAAAACCACATAACTTTCTTTTCACACATGCCTTGCCTTATTCCTTATTGTTACTTTTATTCAGGCATTATCTCTCTACCAGTTTATAATAAATATTCTTAATATAAGAACTCTGTCTTAACTGTCTTTATATAAATTATAGTGTTCACCACAGTGTCTTTAACATGGTAGGCATATATTACTTGATTTGGAAGTAGGAGTGGAGAACAATAAGGATATAAGAGTGTGATAACTAAAATAGAAAGGGTCTTGTATATGAAATACAAAACAGGAAAAGTTACTATTATATGTTGAAAAATGGAGCAATAAGCATGGGCACAAAATAGGTAAATATAAATATGTGTGCTGTGCATATCTAAAGTGCTTAAAAATGTGTAAATTTCAATATAGAATGAAGGAGTTGGCTGAGTATAGCTGTATCTGAGAATGATTGCCTAAAATGGGAAGACAGTGTTTTTAAACAGAAAACATCAAATTAAAATTGATTTATCTCCTACTTTCAAAGAGGCAACACCCAATATTACATCAGCTCTGAAGACACTTTTATTGATATTGGCACCATACAGGCTCTCAAATAAATGTATTGATGTAGAATATGAAGAAGGACCAACTTTGATCATTGGTAGTATGTGGCCACATTCTAATATCCATGCAGGCTGGTGGGATAACAAGATGATGGGAATAATTTCTGAAGATTTTGTAAATCAGACTAATATGTCTCTTGCTGGTAAATTGGACCCTAAAAAGCTACAAATGCACTTCAGAAGATGCTGGTATAGATACCAAAGAGAAATGAATGAGTTTCTTCTTTCAAGTAAGATAAAATAGTTTTCAACAGACCAATAATATCACTGGAAACAACCAGAAAAGATAAAATCATTAAGGCATCAGAGAGCTGCAGAAGCAATGAGGACTAGAAGGAATGATATTACAGAAAGGAGAATGCTAAAAATCTACAGCTGGTTCTTCTCTGAGGGAATGGGCCAGAATTGAAAATCTGGGTGGGGCTGACGAACAGGGCTACAGATAGGGACAAAGAAACCAGCAGATTTTTTTGGTGGTGCTATGGAACTGGACTGACAAAATTTAATTATTTAGAGTCTTTAAAATACAGCCAATAAATTGGCCATATTCTGAAGCTAAACCCAGTAGGAGACAAAATAATTAAGCCAAAATTTTATAAAGAATAGAGTGGAGTCCTAACCACTTTGGCTCAGTGGATACAGCATCATCCCATGGACTGAAGGGTCCTGGGCTCCATTCCAGTCTAGTGCATGCACCTTCATTCCAGTCTGGTGCATGCACCTTGTTTGCAGGCTTGATCCTCAGCCCTGGATAGGGAGCCCATGGGGAGGCAACCAATTGATGTGTGATGTTTTCTCTCTCTCTCTCTCTCTCTCTCTCTCTCTCTCTCTCTCTCTCTCTCTCTCTCTCCCCCACTATCTCTAAAAATCATTGGAGAAATATACTTGGGTGAGGATTAAGGAAAAAAAATAGAGTGGAATTTTTTTCTGCTTTTCCTCTACTTAGAGGGTCAAATGCCTACCTGGATATAAGACTTAAAACACAAAAAATGAGAGTTGAGATCCTGGAACTGTTTTTTGTTTGTTTGTTGTGTGTGTGTGTGTGTTTGTTTTGTTTTGTTTTAAACATACTCAGAGGGTTATTACTGGAAGATGGAGAAATCTGCAGGTATTTGGGCCAATATGAGACATTTTAGCAGCAAAATTGGATGACTAAATGGGTTCAACACAGCCATTATGACCCTGGAGCCATCGGCTAAATTCTAAAGCTGACATGGTTGGGATTCCAAAAATAAAAACCAATATCTCTGAAAATTAAGGTGAAAATATCCACAAATCACAGGTTTTGAGGTGAAAAAGACCTAAGAGATTCTCAGATGAAAGCTCTGGAGGGTCACAGAACAGAAAGAAAGAAAGAAAGAAAGAAAGAAAGAAAGAAAGAAAGAAAGAGAGGGAGGGAGGGAGGGAGGGAGGGAGGGAGGGAGGGAGGGAGGGAGGAAGAAAGAAGGAAGGAAGGAAGGAAGGAAGGAAGGAAGGAAGGAAGGAAGAAAGAAAGAAAGAAAGAAAGAAAGAAAGAAAGAAAGAAAGAAAGAAAGAAAGAAAGAAAGAAAGAAAGAAAGAAAAACATAGGCAGACAGCATCTTATTAAAATGCAATAGGGCCTGATTTTTTATTAAGGTAATAAGCTCCTCCTCACATATGTGCCTACCAGATAAAATGTTAAGCCCAAACTGTTCATTTCTGGTCAGGATGGAAGAGTAAGTAAACATTGTACTCATCTCCTCTGCAATAATACTTTCAGCAAAAAAGATTTTTTTAGGGCTTCAGAGATGGCGACCGGCAGGTAGGTAGGGAGGGTGAGCGTGTGATCCAGTGAAGGAGTGACAGAGGTGTGTGTGGACCTGTGTGGGTGTGTGTGTGAATGAAATAGGGACAGTTAGACCCTGCAGTTCTTCCAGGGGGCATCCAATCCAGGCAGTCTTGGTTGGCAAAACCCCGAGACCGCTGCAAACACTCCAGGGAGGACACCAGTGGCACAGAGACCCCGCCATCTTTAAGAACGGAACTGCTAGAGACTAGAATCCTAACCTTACCACCACCTAGTCTGGTCTTGGAAGCAAACCTGGTCACTACAGCCACTCTGGTAGAAGACCTGCCACCCCAGCTGCAGAAACGAGAACCCTGAGACCCCCATCTCCAAAAGTGCGCCGCTAAAAGCAGTAAGTGCAACCTCCCCCTCCCCAGCGCCCGAACTCAGGACTCGCTGCGTCCCCAGCCCATAGGCACCCGGGCACTCCACTACCCAGGCAGTGCTTGGGAACCACTGAGAGCCCCTGAGGGGGTTATTCTGCAAAGTCAAGGGTGCACGGCCCTAAGTAGAATCTCTGAACTGCCTCTTCCTAAATAGCTGCCCAGGGACACCCCTGCGGTGCAACTTCAGTGCCAGGGGGCTTCGGAGCTTTGCGCCTGCGGGCTCGCCACCAGTTCGCACGCACTGGGGGGCTGGCAAACTCAAGGGCTGGCAAGCTCGCGGCCACAGCGGGGGAAGGCGCCCTGAGCCCATATATCCACAGGGTTCTCTGGAAAGCTGCTCTGGGCCCCTGCTGGACTTGATTCTGTGCGGGCAAGGGCGCGCTGCCCCACAGCAGAAAATCTGAACTCCTTTCTCCCAAATACCTTCCCACATACATCCTAGCTGTTTAACTTCAGTACCAGAGTCTCTCAAATTGCGTCAGAGGTGTGCGCCGGCGGGCTAGCCACCATTTCGCGCACACCCAAGGGCTGGCAAACTCACTGCCACAGCTGGGGAAGGCACCCTGAGCCCATATATCCACAAGGTTTTCTGGAAAGCTGCTCTGAGCCCCTGCTGGGCGTGATTCTGTGCGGGCAAGGGCGCGCTGCCCCACAGCAGAGAATCTGAGCTCCTATCTCCCAAATACCTTCCCACATACACCCTAGCTGTTTAACTTCAGTGCCAGAGTCTCTCAAATTGCGTCAGAGGTGTGCGCCAGCGGGTGCGCCACCAGTTCGCGCACACTCCAGAGCTGGCAAACCCTCAGCCACAGCAAAGGAAGGTGCCCCGAGCCCATATATCCACAGAGTTCTCTGGGGAGTTGCTGTGAGCCCCTGCTGGGAGTGATTCTGTACATCCAAGGACTCGCTGCCCCACAGCAAAAACTCTGAACTCCTTTCTCCTGAATACCTTCCCACATACACCCTAGCTGTTTAACTTCAGTGCCAGAGTCTCTCAAATTGCGTCAGAGGTGTGCGCCGGCGGGTGCGCCACCAGTTCGCTCACACCCCAGAGCTGGCAAACTCACAGCCACAGCAAAGGAAGGCGCCCCAAGCCCATATATCCACAGTGTTCTCTGGGGAGCTGCTGTGAGCCCCTGCTGGGAGTTATTCTGTACAGCCAAGGACGCGCTGCCCCACAGCAAAAACTCTGAATTCCTATCTCCTGAATAACTTCCCACATACACCCTAGCTGTTTAACTTCAGTGCCAAAGTCCCTCAAAGTGCGTCAGAGCTGTGCACCTGCAAACACACCTTCACAGAAGGGAATTTACAATAGGCAGGCACCCTGAGCCCATCTACACACAGGGGGCTAGTGGGAGCCACTGGGAGCTCTCCCAACAGACGGTTCCTGGGTGCCACTGTGAGTTCCCACTGGACACGCGCGATTTCAACTAAGGGTGCAGGACAGCAAAAACTGGGACACCCCACTCCATAGCTGCTGACTTTTAGACACCATAGTTGTGCCTCTCAAGCTTCCAGGCCTACATCAAGAGAACCCAAGTAGCTCAAGTAGGGAGCTACACTAGATTGCCAAGCCCAGGAGAACTGAGAGATTATACCAGTAGCACCATCACCAAAAGATCCTGGGTAGCAAAGCAATTGGAACTACAATTAAAACATTACAGGAAAACATGGGAAGACAGAAAAGAAATTCTCAAAAGAAGGAACAGGAAGAAACACCAGAAAGCGAGTTAAATGAACTTGAGGCTAGCAGCTTAACAGAGAAAGAATTCAGAGTATTCGTTATAAGGATGTTCAAACGGATGGATGAGAAATACACACAACTCAATGAGAGCTATAAGGAGCTGAATGAAAATGTCACCAACATGAAAAGAAACCAAGAGGAGATGAAGAATGACATAGCTGAAATAAAGAACACAATGGAAGGCTTAAAGAGTAGAGTAGAAGAGGCTGAGGACCGCATCAGCGAATTAGAAGAAAAGGTAGGAAAAAACACACAAACACAGCAGCAAATGGAAAGAAGACTTAAAAAGCAAGAGGAGAGCCTAAGGGAGCTTCAGGACAACGCAAAACGAAACAACCTTCGAATAATAGGGATAAAAGAAGGAGAGGAAGAGAAGCAAGGAATAGAAAACCTGTTAGAAGAAATAATGACAGAAAACTTCCCTGATATTGGCAAGAAAAAAACTATCCAAGTCCAAGAAGTACACAGAGTCCCAAACAAGTTCAACCCCAAAAGACCGACACCAAGACACATCATAATTAAATTGACGAACACCAACGACAAAGCAAGAATCTTAAAGGCTGCCAGAGAGAAACAGAAAGTTACCTACAAGGGATCTCCTATCAGAATATCAACTGATTTCTCAACAGAAACACACCAGGCCAGAAGGGAATGGAATGAAATATACAAAGTGATGCAAAACAAGGGACTGAATCCAAGAATACTATACCCAGCAAGGCTATCATTCAAAATTGAATGTGGAATCAGAAGCTTCACAGACAAAAAAGGGCTAAGAGAGTTCATCACTACCAAACCAGCAATGCAAGAAATGCTAAAGGGGCTGCTGTAAAAAGAAGAAAGAGAAAGGCAAGAAGAAACACAAACACTAAGGAAAAATATGTCAACAAACAGGTACATATCAATAATAACAGTAAACGTAAATGGATTAAATGCACCAATCAAAAGACATAGGGTAGCTGAATGGATAAGAAAACATGACCCATATATTTGCTGTCTACAAGAGACCCACCTTAGAGCAAAAGACTCACACAACTGAGAGTGAAGGGATGGAAAAACATTTTTCAGGCAAATGGAAATGAGAAAAAAGCTGGGGTTGCAATACTTATATCAGATAAAATAGACCTCAAAGTAAAGGCCTTAATAAGAGATAAGGAAGGCCACTACATAATACTAAAGGGAGCAATCCAGCAAGAAGATATAACTCTGGTAAACGTATATGCACCCAACGCAGGAGCGCCCAAATACATAAAAAATCTGCTGGAAGATATCAAGGGAGAGATCGACATCAATACAATCATAGTAGGGGACTTTAATACACCACTGACATCAATGGATAAATCCTCTGGACAAAAAATCAGCAAAGAAACAGCAATTCTAAATGACACACTAGATCAGATGGACCTAATTGACATCTTCAGAGTATTTCACCCCAAAGCCATGGAATATACGTTCTTCTCAAGTGCACATGGGACATTCTCAAAAATAGACCACATATTGGGTAACAAGCAAAGTCTCCCCAAATTCAAAAAGATTGAAATCATATCAAGCATTTTCTCAGACCACAATGGCATAATATTAGAAATAAACTACAATAAAAACATTCCAAAAAACTCAAACACTTGGAAACTGAATAGCATGCTACTATACAATGATTGGGTCATCAATGAGATCAAACAAGAAACTAAAAACATCCTGGAGACGAATGACAATAAAAACACAACATTGCAAATCCTATGGGACACAATGAAAGCAGTCCTGAGAGGCAAATGTATAGCTCTACAGGCCTACCTCAAAAAACAAGAAAAAATGGTAATAGATCATCTATCTCACCAACTCAAAGAAATAGAAAGGGAGCAACAAGAAAAGCCCACAGTGAGCAGAAGAAAGGAAATAATAAAGATCAGAGCAGAAATAAATGACATAGAGACCAAAAAAACAATACACAAGATCAACAAAACCAAGAGCTGGTTCTTTGAAAGGATAAACAAGATTGATGAACCTCTAGCCAGGCTCACCAAGAAACAAAGAGAGAGGACCCAAATAAACAAAATCAGAAATGAAAGAGGTGAAATAACAACAGACCCCACAGAAATACAAAGGATTGTCAAAAAATACTATGAACAACTCTACTCCAACAAACTAGACAACCTGGAGGAAATGGACTCATTCCTAGAAAAACACAACCTTCCAAAACTTACTCAGGAAGAGACTAAAAATCTCAATAGGCTGATAACTATGGAAGAAATAGAAGAAGTTATCAAAAAGCTTCCAGCAAACAAAAGCCCGGGGCCAGGCGGCTTCACAGGGGAGTTTTATAAAACATTCAAGGAAGAGCTAAAACCTATCCTACTCAGACTATTCCAGAAAATTCAAGAAGAAGGAACACTTCCAAGCTCCTTCTATGAAGCCAGCATCACCCTAATACCAAAACCAGGTAAAGATAACACAATGAAGGAGAATTACAGGCCAATATCCCTCATGAACATAGATGCCAAAATCCTCAACAAAATTCTAGCAAATCGAATCCAGCAATACATCAGAAAGATCATACACCACGACCAAGTAGGATTTATCCCTGGGATGCAAGGATGGTACAATATTCGCAAATCAATAAACGTGATACATCACATAAACAAATTGAGAGATAAAAACCATATAGTCATATCAATTGATGCAGAAAAAGCATTTGACAAAATCCAACACCCTTTCCTGATAAAAACCCTCAGCAAGCTGGGAATAGAAGGATCATACCTCAACATAATAAAAGCCATATATGACAAACCCACAGCCAACATCATACTCAATGGGCAAAAACTAAAACCATTTCCCCTAAGAACAGGAACAAGACAGGGATGCCCACTCTCACCACTCCTGTTCAACATAGTGTTGGAAATACTAGCCATTGCAATCAGACAAGAAGAAGAAATAAAAGGCATCCAAATTGGAAAAGAAGAAGTAAAACTGTCCTTATTTGCAGATGACATGATACTGTACATAGAAAACCCTAAAGACTCCATCAAAAAACTACTAGACTTAATAAATGAATTTGGCAGAGTAGCAGGATACAAAATAAATGCTAAGAAATCTATGGCATTTCTATACACCAATAATGAACTTACAGAAAGAGAGACTAAAAAAGCAATCCCATTTACCATCGCACCAAAAAAATTAAGATACCTAGGAATAAACTTAACTAAGGAGGTAAAAGACCTATATGCGGAAAACTACACAACACTGAAAAAAGAGATAGAGGAAGACATAAACAGATGGAAGAACATACCATGTTCATGGATTGGTAGAATCAACATCATCAAAATGTCCATATTACCCAAAGCAATCTATAATTTCAATGCACTTCCCATTAAAATACCAATGGCATACTTCACAGACCTAGAACGAACTTTCCAAAAATTCATCTGGAATAAAAAAAGACCCCGAATAGCCACAGCAATCCTGAGAAAGAAGAACAAAGTAGGTGGGATCTCCATACCAGATTTCAAGCTGTATTACAAAGCCACTGTTCTCAAAACTGCCTGGTATTGGCACAAGAACAGACATATAGATCAATGGAATAGAATAGAGAACCCAGAAATTGATCCAAATCACTATGCTCAATTAATATTTGACAAAGGAGGCATGAACATACAATGGAGTCAAAACAGTCTCTTCAACAAATGGTGTTGGGAAAATTGGACAGATACATGCAAAAAAATGAAACTAGACCACCATCTTACACCATACACAAAAATAAACTCAAAATGGATCAAGGACTTAAACATAAGACAGGAAACCATAAAAATACTAGAGGAATCTACAGGCAAAAAAATCTCTGACATATGCCAAAAGAACTTCTTTGCTGATACTGCTCCTAGGGCAATGGAAGCTAAAGAGAAAATAAACAAATGGGACTACATCAAAATAAAAAGCTTTTGCACAGCAAAGGAAACCATCAATAAAACAACAAGAAAGCCCACTACATGGGAGAACATATTTGCCAATGATATCAACGATAAGGGTTTAATCTCCAACATTTACAGGGAACTCATGCAGCTTAACAAAAAGAAGATAAACAACCCAATCAAAAAATGGGCAACTGATCTAAATAGACACTTTTCAAAAGAAGACAGAATGAAGGCCAAGAGACATATGAAAACCTGCTCTAAATCACTAATCATTAGAGAGATGCAAATCAAAACAACAATGCAGTACCATCTCACACCTGTCAGAATGGCCATTATCAACAAGTCAACAAATGACAAGTGCTGGAGAGGATGTGGAGAAAAAGGAACCCTCGTGCACTGCTGGTGGGAATGCAGACTGGTGCAACCACTGTGGAGAACAGTATGGAGTTTCCTTAAAAAACTAAAAATAGAACTCCCATTTGACCCAGTGATCCCACTTCTAGGAATATATCCCAAGAAACTGGAAACATCAATCAGAAAAGATATATGCACCCGTATGTTCATAGCAGCACAATTCACCATAGCTAAGATTTGGAAACAGCCTAAGTGCCCATCAGCAGATGAGTGGATTAAAAAACTGTGGTACATCTACACAATGGAATACTACGCTGCGGTAAAAAAGAAGGAGCTCTTACCATTTGCAACAATATGGATGGAGATGGAGAACATTATGCTTAGTGAAATAAGCCAGGCAGAGAAAGATAAATATCACATGATCTCACTCATTTGTGGAATATAATGAACAACATAAACCGATGGGGGGGAAAATAGATCCAGAAACAGAGAAACATCAATCAGAACGTCAAACCGCAGGGAAGAAATTGTGAGGTAACCAGAAACCCAAAAATGCCTGAGAACGCCTCTCTAGCCACGCTAGCAATCATCAGATGTACGGTAATTTTACCGGGGACAAGAGGGTAAGTATTTTGATCTTACGCTCCTGACCCTTCATGGGTAAGACCCCTTACGTGCTCTGATCCTCTGACTAATATAGGTACCAATAATACCAAACACGCTGGACATCAAGGAGGTCCATGGGTGGGGCAAGAAAGTATAAATACATAGGGGTCCCCACCCAGCTTCCCTTTTGTATGATACGAAATCAAAACAATGCCCCTTTGTGTGTACAATTAAAGAGAGGTTTCTGGCTTGTGTGGACACCAAAGAAAGGGTGTCACTACTATCATTACGTGCCCCCGGTGGAGGTGCAGAAAATGTAACTAAGACCTTGTCTATATAAAAAGAAATGGACAGCCAGTCTGAAAGGGAATTCCCATGGACTAGAACAAAGAATATCCTTACATGATATTATCCTACACTGTCATTAAAAATTATTCCCAGATTTGGAACACCCCCTGTACTTATAATAGTTCCTCGCACCCTTGGGGATAAAAAATAAATAAAATAAAAAAAGTCATATGTTTGGTGCTTGGAGACAAACTTAACGCATCTCTTGATACTTTAGAATTACTACAGCATAATATACAATTATCCCAAGCAAACATACAAAATAATTCTTTGAATGTCTGGCAGCAATTTAAAAAGGACATGTAAGGATTTAACCCTTTTCATTGGGTAGAGGGCCTCCTGGGAGGGCACCTGAGCATTCTATATGGGTCCCTCTTACCCTTTAGGCCAAGAGAGACCCTCTTCTCACAATTCAATTGCTCACAGCTGTTGCATGAGCTATCAGTTCATGTCGAGGTTGAAGTCTCGTGACGACTGGTGCCATGGATCTGTCTATCACCCAGTAGGGCGAACTGAGCCCTCCCTGGAGAAGAAACCCGGGTTCCAAAAGATATGTGATCAGTGCTGGGGCCCCGCCAGCAGGCGAGGGGATCCCAAGGCAAGTGCTGGGCATGGAGGCCACGGGGGCATAGGCTACCAAGGAGACAAAACTGAACCTCACGTCACCCTGCTTGGCCCCGGAGGATGGCTGGTTAGTCAATGACGGGTAAGATTCCTCAAGGAAGGAACAACCTAAGACAGGCAAAGTCGCAGAGGGGCCATCAGGAGAGAATTTGGGGATCAACAGAGGTGGGGCACAGACCCTCACCCCCCCAACATTGCAGGGGCCTGAATCCTAGCCCCTTCTGAGGGAGGTCTCCTGCCCCCATGGCTGCTTTGTGCTTCCCATGCCCAGCTCAGATCAGGACCCAGGTGACCGACAGAGACTTGGCCGACAGCAGCTGCCCTCTCACTCCAACAAGAATTGTTTGAGTTGCCCTGTACCCATGGTGTGAGGAAGGGGGTTTACGATATCTAAATCCAGACTACCACCAGGAATGCTCAGGACCTACTCAAGAAGGCAAATAATCCCTTCCACCAATATTTACAGGGTAAAACAAGATTATTGTTAGAGTAATAAATTTGACAGTAAAATAGTAGTCAAGTTTTCAGACAAATTTAAATTGGCTAGTTGAAACAAGTGAATATTCTAGAAAAATTAATTGTACCAGACAAAAAGGTGTTCCTAAAGAGTCAACTAAAATTTTTATTGGTACTTCATCTCATGATAAAAGTGTGCACCATATAATGAACCTAAAACAGCTATATTATAGTGCAAAAAATTAAAATTTAAAAGCCACCAAGAATACATTATAAAATTTTCAAAAGCCTCCTAACATTTAAATCAAAAAAGGAGGGGATAGTAGAGGAATATCATGTAAGGAAAAATATCCTGTAAGTAAATTACATCTAGAAAATTAATACGTTAGAAAATTAATTGTAAGGCTAAAAGCAAGACACCCATGAAAAACACACAAGGTGACAAAACAAGCCAGAGGAAAATCATTTGGGCAAAAATTGAAAAAGGATCCCCAGTCAAATTTATAGAAAATATTCCTTTATTAACCTTTGGTCGAGAATATGTTTGTATATTTCCAGAAAACAACTCCGAGACCATGTGGATTCCAGCAAGAGAGGAATCGACAGGACTACTCCAGCCATGAAGACAGAAGAGAAGCAGTCCAGAGACGGAAGACACTGATGTGGCCTTCCCATACTAGCAGTTAGCAGCTGTGCATCACTGCAGATTGCCCAGGACCAAACCGGACAGAGTCGGACCTGCATTACCACCATTTGTCCACCATCCAGAACTGAAATGTCAGTGCTGACATGTACACATAAGGAACTGTTGGACATTGAAATTGGGTCTCAAAAGAACTGTTGGCCCAGAAAAAAACTCACTACACACTGATTCATTTGCCTGTCACCATAACCATTATTGCTTGTCTCATTTTCGGTTCTTATAAGTGTATTTCTAATAGCACATGATCTCACTCATCTAGGGGAAATAATGAACAACATAGACTGATGAACAAGAACAGACCCAGAAACAAGGAGGCATGGATCAGACTGTCGGGCCTCAGGGGGAGGGTAGGGAAGGGTGGGGGTAAAGGGGGAGACCAACCAAAGGACTTGCGTGCAGGCATATGAGCCTAACCAGCGGTTAAGGACAACAGGGGGGTGGGGGCATGTGTGGGGAGGGGTGTGGGATGGGAATGGGGGGACGAGGACAAATATGTGATACCTTCATCAATAAAGAAATTAAAAAAAAAAGAAATATAAAAAAAAGATTTTTTTAAAAAAACATAAAAAATATGAATAATTTATAGAACAATCATCATTGACAACCATCGGAAGACTAGCTGAACCGAAGTTCTATAACTAAGACTCTAAAGAATAAGCCACAAGACTTGTAGGACTAGCAGAGATGCCAAATCATGAGGGCTATATTGGCTGTGGAGGACACCCAAAGGATCTCAGTGTCCCAGGCCCACAATGGGCTCCCAAGCATGGGACACCAGTGCCAGGAAGAGAAGTCACCATAACATCTTACTTTGAAGGGACTGCATCTGAGTAAGATGGAGGGCTTCTAGAGTCCCAGACATTTCTCTTGAAAGGCCCATGCATAGACTCAGTCATTTACAAATTTACTTGCTCTGGGCTCCAGAGCAGGGATAGCAGCTTGAAAAGCACCAGGGAGATATGGGGAAGATCTGAATTGACTACATTCAGGGTGAAGACTTAATGGTCACGGGTCACGGCAGCTCTTTATGGATGAAAGTGCTGGAAAGTGTTATTGTCCCTTTGTTGAGCCCTTTCCTCCCCCATCCCAGCCAGAAGACTCAGGTAGGCACCAAATCTGAGCTCTCTAATAACTCGGATAACACATTTTGCATTAATCTGGTGATTACCTAAGACCCCAACCCATCCAACTCAAGTGCATTGCCTGGTCCAATTAGAGTGGTTTTTCCATACAAGCAGGATACCTCAGCTCATGGCAGACTTTCCTAAAATATCTCAAAAGTCCACAAAACTGCCCAACAGTGTGGCTCAGTGGTTGATCTATGAACCAGGAGGTCACAATTTGATTCCCGGTGAGGGCACATGCCTAGGTTGCTGGCTCAGTCCCCAGCAGGGAGCGTGCAGGAGGCAGCCAATGATGATTCTCAACATTGAAGTTTCTATCTCTCCCTCCCTCTTCCTTCCTCTCTGAAATCAATAAAAATATATTTTTTAAAAGTCCACAAAACCCAAACAAGCAGTAGCTGGCTTCAGCATTCCCTGTACCTCTTGCTCAATGGCCCCAAGCTTGGAACAAATGGCAGTCTGTCTCAAATTGCAATGTAACTCCCATCAGCTGACCCCAAGCCCGACATAAGTTGTAGGCAGTGTTGGCCTGGAATGTAGCTTTAGCTAAATGGCCACAACCTGGCACAAGTGGTGGCTGGCCTCAACGCCCACCAAAGGGTTCTAACCCCACCATTATTGGCAGCTGACCTCTCTTAACAGCATAAACTTACTCAAGACCCTCCAAGCCCAGAAAAAGTGAAAATCTCTGTAGATCACTTTGTAGCTCTTACCAAGTGGCCCCAAGCTGGGCACAAGTGGCAACTGATCTTGATTTGCACCAGGGCCCCTCCCAAGAGTCTCCAGAACCAGTATACCTAGTGTGGCTAGCTTCAGACCACATTAGGGCACCACCCAAACTGCTGAACAAATGGCGCACCCATAGGGTGCACTCAGGTGGTACCAGAGCCCTGCTATAGTGACACTTCATTGTGTCAGCCCCTGCACAATAGTTTGTCAACTGTAGCACAACCAGTCCTCACAGCCAGTCAGTCTGAGGGTCTATCACACTCACTGATGTGACAACAGCAACCAAGGTCCAACTAAAACAGGAGGGAACACACAACCTAAACAAGAGATACTCCTGAAACACCTGGCTCAAGTGATCAGGAAGACAAATCATTGGACCCCATAGAATACCTTCCACATGAGGCCACTCTGCCAAGACTGGGAGGCATAGCAGATCTACCTAATAGGTAGAAACAAACACAGGAAGGCAGCCAAAATTAGGAGACAGAAAACATGTCACAAATGAAAGAACAGGGCAAAATGCCAGAAAAAGAAGTAAACAAGTAGGAGCACCTATCAGTGGTCGGCAAACCACGGCTCGCGAGCCACATGCGGCTCTTGGGCCCCTTGTGTGTTCTAATGCCACTTCTTCAAAATAGACTTGCCCAGGCTGAAAACCGACTTCTGCGCATGGGCCACAAAGTTTCAATAGCACTGTATGTGCGCGCCTGCACGTGGTATTTTGTGGAAGAGCCACACTCAAGGGGCCAAAGAGCCGCATGTGGCTCATGAGCCGCGGTTTGCCGACCATTGACCTAAATATGCAAAGCAAATATTAAAAGATCTAAAAGAAGAGATTGACAGTAATACTGTAATATTAGGGAAATTTAACACCCATTTAAATAAAAATATAGAACCTTCTAGACAGGAAATCAACAAGGAAACAGTGGTTTTATTTAGTTTTTAAATATATTTTATTGATTTTTTTACCCAGAGGAAGGAAGAGGGGTAGAGAGTTAGAAACAGTGATGAAAGAGAAACATCAATCAGCCGCCTCCTGCACACCCCCCACTGGGGATATGCCAGCAACCAAGGTACATGCCCTTGTCCGGAATCAAATCTGGGACCTCTCAGTCCGCAGGCCAACGCTCCATCCACTGAGCCAAACCAGCCAGGGCAAAACAGTGGTTTTAAATGACACATTATACCAAATAAAGATAATTGATATTTTTCAGGACATTTCACCCAAAGGAAGCAGAATATATATTATTTTCAAGTTCACATGGAATGTTTTTCAGGATAGACCACATGTTAGCCACAAAACAAGTCTCAACAAATTTAAGAATCCTAAAATTATATCAAGCATCTTATCTGATCACAATGGTATGAAGCTAGAAATCAATTACAAAAAGAAAACTGAAAAACCCACAAACATGTGGAGGTTACATAACATGCTACTAAACAGTGAGTGGGTTAGCAGTGAGTTCAAGGAAAAGAATCTAAATATACCTTTCAAAAAATTTAAATGAAAACATCTTGACCCCAAATCTATGGGACATAGACAAAGAAATTTTACTAGTAAGAGGAAAATTCATACCAATACCAGCCTACTTCAAGAAATAAGAAAAATGTCAAATTAACAATCTACCTTACACCTTAAAGGAACCAGAAAAAAAAAAAAAAGAAACAAAGTCTAAAGTGAGCAAAGGAAGAAAAATAATAGTTTGACATAAGGCAGTGTTTCTCAACCTTTCTAATGCCACGACCCTTTAATACAGTTCCTCATGTTGTGGTGACCCCCAACCATAAAATTATTTTCGTTGCTACTTCATAACTGTAATTTTGCTACTGTTAATGAATCGTAATGTAAATATCTGTGTTTTCTGAGTACTAAATAACAACTACTTATATAAAATATCTTCTAGATAAAATTGGACCTAAAGAAGCTGATGGGGGTGGAAATAAGGGAAGATTAACTGTTTTCTTTATTTTTTCTTTATTTATTTTTCTTTATTGATTAAGGTATTACATATGTGTCCTTACCGCCCCAATGCCCCCCACCCTCCCACTCATGCCCTCACTCCCCCTGATGCCTGTGTCCATTGGTTAGGCTTATATGCATGCATACAAGTCCTTTGGTTGATCTCTCCCCCTTCCCCCCACCCTCCCCTACTTTCCCTCTGAGGTTTGACAGTCTGATAGATGCTTCTCTGTCTCTGGATCTGTTTTTGTTCATCAGTTTTTGTTGTTCATTATATTCCATAAGTGAGTGAGATCATGTGATATTTATCTTTCTCTGACTGGCTTATTTCACTTAGCATAATGCTCTCCAGTTCCATCCATGCTGTTGCAAATGGTAAGAAATCCTTCTTTTTTACAGCAGCCTAGTATTCCATTCTGTGGATGTACCCCAGTTTTTTAATCCACTCATGTGCTGATGGGCACTTAGGCTGTTTCCAAATATTAGGTATGGTAAATTGTGCTGCTATGAATATAGGGGTGCATATATCCTTTCTGGTTGGTGTTTCTAGTTCTAACTTTAAAAAAAAGAGATCAGCAGACTTTTTTTGGTAAAGGGTCAGAAAGAAATATTTTAGATTTGAGGTTCATACAATTGCAGCTATTTAACTCTGCCTTTATGGTGCAACAGAAGCCATAGATTAAACCAATGGTTGTAACTGCTTTCCCAAAAATAGAAACAAACAAATAATAAAAGGTGATAGGCCAAATTTTCCCCAAAGGCTGTACTTTGTTAGTCCTTTTTCAGGAGGATATTTGTCTCAGGTGAAGAGAGGATAAGCTTAACAAGACCAAAACAAAAGCCAGACCCAATACGCTTCTTATTGTAAGCAAAGAATTTGGGTTAGGGCCACAGTCTGACTTTCCTTTCAGTCATCTTCTTTCCTAAATCCATTGAAGGGCTACTCTCAAATACCTCTTTTGAGCATTATTAGTTGAATTGATCTGTTCATTTATATAACACTTAGAAAAATATTATTAACTTCAGGTCACAATTATCTAAGAAAATAATTGAATGTGATAAACAAAAAACTATGAGACTGCAATGATATTTTATCTTCTCTCTGCATATACCTGTCTTTACCATCTTTCTATTCATGGCTGCAGCACAGGGAAATCCTTTCTCAAAAATGCTGCACAACATTTGCCTGTAAATTAATTAGAGCATAACCATTACCCAGTTCTTTCTGGTGACTATACAAGTAGGAAAATGTTTCCACTGAAAATAAAGGCTTCTTCTTATTTTGAAGCTTTGAGTAATGAAGGTCAGAAAACAGGTCAGTAAGGAGAAGTGAAAGCTTAGAATTCCCAGAGAGCCCCAAACTGTTTTCTGAATAATTTATTTGGCTGAAATCATGTGGTGAACTTTAGGTTGCAAAATATAGATCATATGACCCAACTGTACTATATTCTGGTTCAGTTTAATGTAGAAAATTATGATTAATGTATTGTACAATGATTTTTTTAAATGCTGAACTTCTTAGAGGAAAAAATAATATGCTCCCTGGAGAGAACTAAGGAATAGTATAATTATGCATTTTCATATTTTCCTAACATTATCTAGATAGTGCAACAAATCAACACATGCTATTGTATTATCTCGGTTGTATTTTCTTTCTATTTGGAGTCAAGACCTTTAATGAAGTCGTTTTACAATAACAAGAATCCATCCAAGGCTTTAAGTGATACTGGTGCTTGTGGGAAAATCCACTGGGAGTTGATAGAGTTGTAAGTAGCATTTCAACCAAACTGCAGGTATGGTATTCAATAAAACTGCCAGCTTTTGCACTCAAGGTGTATTTATGGGCAGAAAAATAACTTATAAAAATGGCATCCTGGGACTCCATATTTATTTTCTTTCAATGATTTCCAGATCAAATTTGCTCAGTTTACAAGTTAAAAGATGACTTTCTTCCTAGTTCTCACCCCAGCAAATTCCCATTAGGATAAAAACAAAGCTGTATTTCCTCAACCTTTGACACTATCACTTGGAATGACATTTATGCAATCCAAGCTTTAGATCAGATCATGTTGCAGCATAAACCAAAAGCTGCATCAGTTTTACCAACTTCACCACCATTTCTGATACATTAGTTGCTTTCTGCCATTATATTGAAATTCCCATCATGCCTTTTTGCCAGAGGTTAAAAATTAGTTTTAAATTGCATCAGTAAAGAGCCAAAATTCTCCAATTTAATATCATAAATCATTTTTTTCCACAATTGTTAAAACATTGTGGAATTGTCATTCAGATTGTATTCCTAGATGTAACCATATTTTAGGTAGCTCTTAAACTGTATATCACACATTGCAGCAATAGCTACCAAAGATTCAGTTAATAATGTTATAACTAGACATGGTGATTGCAACTTTTCAAAAGGTCTATCTAAAATGTGCTAGACTAGAATGATTAATCGCATTGAATCACAGTATGTTGGGTATAAAAGAGAGAACAGAAAAAATATATATACTGGTTAATGAAATCTGGCAAGTTTAAAGTAAAAAAATAGTACATGTAATTCTTTCAGTTTGTTCTTGCTCTTAGATATATTGGATATTTTCAGAAACGTATAAAGATTGGCAAAAATCTATTTGTGAACTATTATACTACTTGCTCTGCATGAAATTTTGAAACACTGACAATTTAAAAAGTCAACTGACAATATGGAAAAAGAAAAAATCATAATAAAATAAGGACTACATACCATATAGTTACTTACTATTATAACTAGTATATTAGTTTTTTTTATTGCTGTGCAACATATTACCAAAAACTTACCAACTTCAAACAACACTCATTTATTAGCTAATAATTCTGTGAGTCAGAAGCCTGTCATGATCTGTCTAGGTTCTCTGCTCAGAGTTTCACAAGGCTGAAATCATGGTGATGGTTGAGCTGAGTTCTTATCAAGAAGCTTTTGAGGAAAATTCCCTTCCAACATCTTTGTTGTTTTTGTTTGCAGAATTCAGTTCCTTGGGATTATAGGACAAAGGTCCCCATTTCTATACTGACTGTAGACAGGAGGCCACTCTCAGCTGCTAAAAATCACCCACATTGTATGTAATATGTTCCCCTCCATATTCAAGCTAACAAAAACAGGTCAAATCTTCATGCTTCAAATCTGTAATATCCTCTTCTACATTTAGTCAAGCAAAATTCCTGCTTTTAAAGGTTTTATGTTATTAGGTCGGGCTTTCTCTATCTCAAGATAAGCTGTGCCATATAGCATAACCTAATCATGGAGTAAGATCCATAATGTTCATAGTCTCAGGTACTGTACAGAATATGTAAATGGGGGTATATGAAGCGAATCTTGAGGGTCATCTTATAATTCTGCCTTCAAGACTAAAAAAAATTAAACTCACCATTAATTTAATAATTTGTTTTTAAGCACCTACTGTGTGTCAGGCACTGTTCATACTGCAAGATTTATGCTCTATACTGTAAATATGAGATTAGGGTATACTCTATATTGTAAATCTGTAACAATGTATTAGAGATGCTTAGAGCACCCTTTGGGATGAAACAGACCAGAGTTAAATCCCACCCTTATACCACTTACTGGCTGCATAATCTTGGCTAAGTTAATTCATTTCTCTGAGATTCGATTTCTTTATCCAAAAAACTAGAAAAAATAATGGTATCTATTTCATAGGATTTTTCTGAGGATTGAGATAATTTCGGAAACATGTTTAGTACAATCCTGATCCATATTAATCACACAATAACTGATGACAAAATGCGTTACACAGTATTTTGAAACACATATGATAATTTGGTAAGGGGGTCTTTACATTTTTCTTCTTCTTTGCAAGATCTAGTTATGAATACTTTATATTATCCTAGTTTTCCTTTCACTATATAATTCCTCCTGAAGATATGTTGATATCTGTGTCCATGGTAACAACTTCAGGCAGCAGTTACTGTAATTCACATCAAGCTTACCATTAACTGAGGCCAGTAATGTTGACCTTTATCCGGAGAGGATGGAAGCTCTGTGGTGCTTGGATGATCTCAGTTCAGATTTTCTTCAGCTAAATGGACTCTGAAGGATCATTCTTCCTCTTAATATAATCCTATATAATAAAAGCCTAATATGCTACGTGTCAGGTTGTCCGGTTGGCCGTTCAACCAATCAAAGCATAATATACTAATGATATGCTAAAGCCGCTCAACCGCTCACTATGACGTGCACTGATCAACCAGTCGCTATGATGTGCACTGACCACCAGGGGGCAGATGCTCCGACCAGTAGGTTAGCTTGCTGCTGGGGTCCGGCAGATCAGAACTCAGCAAGACAGGCCAGACACGCCCTGGAGCCCTCCTGTGATTCCTCCCCAGCTGGCCAACCTCCCGCATCCCTTCCCAGCCCCGATCGTGCACTGGTGGGGTCCCTCAGCTGGCCTGCACCCTCTCACAACCCAGGTTGAGGGATCCCCCCCACCCCCAAGTGCACAAATTTTGTGCACCGGGCCTCTAGTAGAAATTATAAAACACACACATGCATATGCTCACCCTGTTCATCATAATTGTACCTCAGAATCAAAGAAGCAGTGATGAGAATTTAACCACAATACTGAAGAAAACCAATGTATCTCCTTTTAGCTGACAAATAACAAAAGTTTTAATAAGTTTTACCAATGGCTGCTTTTTACCACTAACCAGACTCTGGAAGGAAGGGGGGGGATATAAATCCAAAAAAAGTTTGCATTTGACCAAGTACAGTGAAAAGTACAAAAGAAATGGATATACAGAGAAAATTTGTAAAGTTTTCACTGATGAGCCAGTCTAATTTCAAAGTAATACTTATACTTCTTTACCATCTTTATCCAGACAGGCTAACAATCAAAGGTTATATTTTACACTAGAGGCCCAGTGCACGGATTCATGCACCGGTGGGGTCCTTCGGCCTGGCCTGTGGGGATCGGGCCAAAACTGGCTCTCTGACATCCCCTGAGGGGTCCTGGATTGCGAGAGGGTGCAGGCCCGGCCGAAGGATTCATGCACTGGGCCCCTGGTATGCATATAAAATCTTTGGTTAATCTCTTCCTGCCCTCTCCCTTCCCCCCCGAGATTCATCAGTGTTCCATGCTTTCATGCCTGTGGTTTCTGCTGCTGCATTGAGCATCTGACCCCTGATGGTCAGTGCATGTCATAGCTAGTAGCCAGTTGGCCAATCGCTTAGGTTTTTATATATATAGATTCTTTGTTAAAATAAATCTTTATTGTTGAAAGTATTACATATGTCCCTTTTTCCCCTATTGCCCTCTCCTACCCCCTTCCCCACAAGCATTCACCACCCACTGTCCATGTCCTTGGGTTATGCATATATGCATATGAGTTCATTGGTTAATCTCTTCCCTGTCACCACCTGCCCCTGCCTTCCCTCTGAGGTTTGACTGTCTGTTCAATGTTTCGATGTCTCTAGGTCTATTTTTGTTCATCAGTTTATGTTGGTCATTAGATTCCACATATGAGTGAGATCATAGAATACATATCTTTCTCTGACTGGCTTATTTCTCTTAGCAAAATGCTCTCTATGTCCATCCATGCTATTGCAAATGGTAAGAGTTTTTTGTTTTTTTTTACAGCTGCATAGTATTCCATTGTATAGAAATACCATGATTTTTTAATTCACTCATCTCCTGATCTCCAAATCTTAGCTATTGTAAATTGTGCTGCTATGAACATAGGTGTGCGTATATTCTTTCAGATGGGTGTTTCTGAGTTTGGGGGATGTATTCCCAGAAGTGGGATCACTGGGTCAAATAGTAGTTCCATTTTTAATTTTTTGAGGAAACTCTAAACTCTTTTCCACAGAGGCTGCACCAGTCTGCATTCCCACCAACAGAGCACAAGAGTTCCCTTTTCTCCACATCCTCGCCAACACTTGTCATTTGTTGATGATAGCCATTCTTACAGGCATGAAGTGGTACCTCATTGTTGTTTTGATTTGCATCTCTCAGATAATCAGTGACTTTGAGCACTTTTTCATACACCTTTTGGCCTTCTGTATGTCCATTTTGGAGAAGTGTCTATTGAGGTCCTTTGCCCATTTTTTAATTGTATTGTTTACCTTCCTTTTGTTAAGTTGTATGAGTTCCCTATGTATCATTGGCAAATATGTTCTCCCATGGAGTGGGAACCCTTGCTATTTTATTGATGGTTTCTTTTGCTGTGCAGAAGCTCTTTATTTTGATGTAGTCCCATTTGTTTATTTTTTCCTTAATTTCCATTGTCCTAGGAGGTGTATCCTTAAACACATTGCTACAGGAGATGTCTGAGATTTTGCTGCCAATGGTTTCTTCTAAGATTTTTATGGCTTTATGTATTACATTTAAGTCTTTTATCCATTTTGAGTTTAATTTTGTGTATGGTGTAAGTTGGTGGTCTAGTTTCATTTTTTTGCATGTATCTGTCCAATTTTCCCAACACCATTTATTGAAGAGACTGTCTTGAATCCATTGTATGCTCTTGCCTCCTTTGTCAAATATTAAATGAGCATAATGACTTGGGTCCATTTCCCGGTTCTCTGTTCTGTTCCATTGGTCTCTATGCCTGTTCTTGTTCCAGTATCAGTCTGTTTTGAGTACAGTGGCCTTGTAGTATAACTTGAAATCTGGTATTGTGATTCCTCCAACTTTGTTCCTCTTTCTCAAGATTGCTGCAGCTATTCGGGGTCTTTTTTGATTCCTTATAAATTTTTGGAGAATGTATTCTAGCTCTGTGAAATATGCTGTTGGTATTTTAATAGGGATTGCATTGAATCTGTAGATTGCCTTGGGTAGTATGGACATTTTAATGATGTTGATGCTACCAATCCATGAACACGGTATATTATCCCATTTGTTTATGTCTTTATCTTTTTTTTTTTCCCATGTCGTGTAGATTTCCAAATACAGGTCTTTTACCTCCTTGGTTAAATTTATTCCTAAATATCTAAATATTTTTTTTGCAATGATAAATGACATTGTTTGGTTTCCCGTTCTGAGAGTTCATTATTGGTATATAAAAATGCCATAGATTCCTGGGTATTAATTTTATATCCTGCTATATTGCCAAATTAATTCATTAAATCTAGTAGTTTTCTAATGGAGTATTTAGGGTTTTCTATGTATAGTATCATGTCAACTGCCCATAGTGACAGTTTTATTTCCCCCTTTCCAATTTGGATGCCTTATTTTTTCTTATTGTCTGATTGCAACAGCTAGCACTTCTAGTACTAGGTCGACTAGGTATGGTGAAAGTGGGCATTCCTGTCTTGTTACTGTTCTTAAGAGAAACGGCTTAGCTTTTTTCCATTGAGTATTATGTTTACTGTAGTTTTGTCATATAAGGCTTTTATTATGTTGATGTATGATCCCTCTAGTCCCACTTTGTTGAGAGTTTTTATCAAAAAAGTGTGTTGAATTTTGTCGAATGCTTTTTCTGCATTTATTGATATGATCATGTGTATTTTATCTTTCAGTTTTTTTTATGTGATGTGTCACATTTATTGATTTGTGGATATCATACCAGACTGCATCTCTGAAATAAGTCCCACTTGTTCATGGTGTATGATTTTTCTAATGTATTGCTGGATCAAATTTGTGAGAATTTTGTTGAAGATTTTAGTGTCTATGTTCATTAGGGATATTGGCCTATAATTCTCTTTCTTTGTAGTGTCTTTATCTGGTTTGGGGATTAGGGTAATGCTGGCCTCATAGAAAGAGATTGGGAGTGTTCTTTCTTTCTGATTTTTTTGGAATAGTTTGAGGAAGATAGGTGTTAGTTATTTGAATGTTTGGTAAAACTCCCCTGTGAAGCCATCCTGTCTAGGACTTTTGTTTGCTGGGAGTTGTGGGTTTTTTTTTAATTATTATTCTTACTGCTTCAATTTCATCCATAGTTATCTGCTTATTCAGAATTTCTTATTCTTGCTGATCGAGTATTAGAAGATTGTAATTTTCTAGGAAATGTCCATTTGGTCAAGGTTGTCCAGTTTATTGGAGTAGAGTTGTTCATAGTATTTTTTTATGATCCTTTGTATATCTGTGGGGTCAGTTGTTACTTCAACTCTTTAATTTCTGATTTTGTTTATTTAGGTCCTCTTTCTTTGTTTCTTGGTAAGTGTGTCAAGAGGGTCATCAATCTAGTTTATTCTTTCAAAGGACCAGTTCTTGGTTTTATTGATCTTTTGTACTGTTTTGTGTGTTGTTGTGTTTTTTTTTTGTTGTTGTTTTTTTTTGTCTCTGTCATTTATTTCTGCTCTGAGCTTTATTATTTCATTCTTTTTACTTACTCTGGGCTTTTTTTATTTTACAGGGTGATATAATTAATTACCATTTTTTCTTTGTTTGTTTTTGTTTGTTTGTTTGTTTGTTTTGGTAGGCCTGTAGAGCTATGAACTTCTCTCTCAGGACTGCTTTCACTGTGTCCCATAGATTTTTGGATTGTTGTGTTTTCATTGTCATTTGTTTCCAAGATGTTTTTCATTTCTTCTTTGATCTCTTTTGTAACCCATTTGTTGTTTAATAGCATGCTATTTAGTCTATATATGTTTGTGTATGATTTTTTATTGTATTTGATTTCTAATTTTATGCCATTGTGATCTGAACAGATGCTTGATATGTTTTCAATCTTCTTGAATTTGTAGAAACTTAGTCTATGACCTAACATGTGGTCTATCTTTGAAAATGTCCCATGTGCACTTGAGAAGAATGTATATTCTGTAGCTTTGGGGTGAAATATTTTGAACATTTCAATTAGTCCCTTCTGATCTAGTGAGTCATTTAGGATTCCTGTTTCCTTGTTGATTTTTTGCCTAGAAGACTTATACAGTGATGTCAATGGGGTGTTAAAGTCCCTTACTATGATTGTCAATCTATCCCTTGATATCTTCCAGAATTTTTTTTAATGTATTTGGATGCTCCTCTTTGGGGTGCATATATGTTTACCAGAGATATATTCTCATGTTGTATCGTTGCCTTTAGTATTATGTAGTGGCCTTCATTAACTCTTGTCATGCCTTCATTTTGAGGTCTATTTTGCCAGATATAAGTTAGCTACACCATCTTTTTTTTCCTTTTCATTTGTTTAAATAATTTTTCCATTTCCTCACTTTCAGTATGTGTGTGTCTTTTTTTATGAGGTGGGTCTCTTGTAGACAGCATATATATGTGTCATAGTTTCTTATCCATTCAGCTACCCTATATCTTTTGATTGGAACATTTAACACATTTACATTTAAGGTTATTATTGTTAGGTACATGTTTATTATCATCTTTGTTCTTTTTTTAATATATTTTATTGATTTTTTTACAGAGAGGAAGAGAGAGGGATAGAGAGTTAGAAACATCGATGAGAGAGAAACATCGATCAGCTGCCTCTTGCACACACCCTACTGGGGATGTGCCCGCAACCAAGGTACATGCCCTTGACCGGAATCGAACCTGGGACCCTTGAGTCCGCAGGCCGACGCTCTATCCACTTAGCCAAACCGGTTTCGGAATCATCTTTGTTCTTTATGCCTGTTTTCCTTCCTCCCTTTCTAATTCTTCTTTACATTGGCACTTTAACATTTCATGCATTGCTGGCTTGGTGGTAATAAACTCCCTTAGCCTTTTTATTTATTTATTTATTTATTTATTTATTTATTTATTTATTTTGTCTGTGAAGCTCCTGATTTCACCTTCAATTTTGAATGATAGCCTTGGTGGATAGAGTATTCTTGGGTTCAGTTCCTTGCTTTGCATCACTTTGTATACTTCATTTCATTCCCTTCTGGCCTGATGTGTTTCTGTTAAAAAATCAGTTGATGGGAGATCCCTTATTGGTAACATTCTGTCTCTCACTGCCATCCTTTAAGATTATTTCTTTGTCTTTTATGTTTGCCAATTTAATTGCAATGTTTCGTGGTGTGGGTCTTTTGGGGTTCAACTTGTTTGGGACTTTCTGTGCTTTTTGGGTTTGTGTAACTTCCCCAAGTTTAGGAAGTTTTCTGTCATTATTTCTTCAAACAGATTTTGTATTCCTTGCTCAGCGTCCATTTCTTCTGGCACCACAATTTGTGGATGTTGTTTCACTTCAGGTTGTCCCAAAGCTCCCTTAGACTCTCCTCTGCTTTTTAATTATTTTTTTTTCCAGTTCCTGTTCTGCTTGAGAATTTTTACTACTATGTCTTCTAACTTGCTGATTCTGTCCTCACCTTCTTCTAGTCTACTGTTGAAGCCTTCCATTGTGTTCTTTATTGCATCTATGTCATTTTTCACTTCCTTTTGATTCTTTTTCATGTTGGTAAATTCTCATTCAACTCCTTATAATTCTCATTGAGTTGTGTGTAATTGTCATCCAGATGTTTGAGCATCCTAATAACCATTACTCTGAATTCTTTCTCTGACCAATTACTTGCCTCCATTTCATTTAATTCCTTTTTTGGCAATTTCTCTTTTTCTTTCCCTTGAGGATTGTTTATTTGTCTCCCCATTTTTTTCTGTCCCTTTTTAATTGTTTCTATGTCAAAGATCCAACTGCTATGCTACCCAGGTTCTTTTGGGGGTGGTCCTATGTAGTTGGTTATTTGTGAGACCCAGTGGTTCAGTCTCTCAGGTCTCCTGAGCTCAGTGTTCTAGTGGAGCCCCCTACTTGATCTATTGGGGTTCTCCTGATGTAGTTGGGTCTTGAATGTTAGTTTCTTGTTCATGGATGAAGTCTTGTCAAAGGTGTCTGACTTTGTGACTCACCCCATGCCTCATCATTCAAGCTGTTGTGGATGTGATTGTGGTTCTGGCTCTTATGTCAAGGGTTGCCTGACATCTCACTGGCATGCAATCACTGTAAGACCCTGGAGTCAACAGCCTGGGAGGAGGGGTTCTCAGGGTCTGATGCTGAAGCAGTGTGACTCTGGCATGTGTGGTGTGACTCTTGCTGGGGTAGCATCACTCTGAAAATCATGATGAGAATCCTGGAGCCTGTGACAGGGAAGGACAAGTGTCCCGAAGTCTGTGGATGAGGCAGCAGGACTCTCGCCAGGGTGGCTTCACTCTGCAAATCACGAGGGGTTCAGGAGCCAGCAACTGGGGATGCCGAAATCTCAAAGTCTGTGGCTGAAACAGTGCAACCTTGGCCAGAGAGGCAAGCCCTCAGCAGCTCACTGAGGTTTCCAGAAGCCAGCAGCCCAGTAGAGGAAAGTCATGGTGTCTGCTGCTGAAGTTGTGCACCCTTGGCTGTAGAGGAATACACTCAGAAACTCACTGAAGGGCCCGGGATCCAGCAACCAGGGAAGTAGTCATCACAGGATATGCTTCTGGAGCAATGTGACTGTGGTGTCCAGAAGCCAGCAGTGAGGGAGAGGGAAGTTGCAGGGTCTGCTGCTGGAGACATTCACCCTTGGTTGGAGAGATGCATACCCAGCAGCTCACTGAGGGGCCCAGGGGTCATCTGCTGGAGAGTTGGGCTTATGGGGTCTGCTACAGCAGCAGCGTGACCTCAGTGTCCAGAAGCCAGCAGCTTGGGGAGAGAGGGGAGAAGTCATGCACTTGAGCCACGTGCCTGAGGGGCCCAGGAGCCCACAGCCAGGAGGCAGACGTCCTGGGGTCAGTGGGTCTGCAGAAGAGGCAGCACAACTTTTGCTGGAGTGGCTGCAGGGTCCCGAGCAGTGTCCAAGGCCAGTCTGGGTGGTGGTGAGGCTGGTTTTCTAGTGGAGGCTGCTCCCCCATTCAAGATGGTGTGGGCTATGTGCCCAAACCCCACAGCCCCAGGAGTGCCCACAGTGGTGGCAGGGACTCCCCATCTAGGAAAGCCTGCTATGCCAGCCCCCAAGACTCTTGCAAGATCTAACTCTCCCTCACTCACACACACACATACCACACATGTACACACATGCCCCTTTCACTCCCTCAATCATTCACACCCTCTCTCTCACTGCCATCCTGCCAGCTACCATCTTGATCTTCTCAATAGACTCATATTTTACATTCTTTTTCTTAAATATATTTTATTGATTTTTTTACAGAGAGGAAGAGAGAGGGATAGAGAGTTAGAAACATTGATCAGCTGCCTCTTGCACACCCCCTTCTGGGGATGTGCCCGCAACCAAGGTACATGCCCTTGACCGGAATCAAACCTGGGACCCTTGAGTCCACAGGCCGACGCTCCATCCACCGAGCCAAACCGGTTTCGGCTCATATTTTACATTCTTGAATTAATTATTTTCCACATGGTTTTAGAGAAATAGACTTGCTGGAGAACCTTCAAGGATGACACCTCATCTATATCCAAACATTTACCAATGCAGGATATTGAATATATCATTAAGAAATTGAATTTAGCCAAAACCGGTTTGGCTCAGTGGATAGGGCGTCGGACTGCAGACTCAAGGGTCCGAGGTTTGATTCCGGTCGAGGGCATGTACCTTTGTTGCGGGCACATCCCCAGTAGGGGGTGTGCAAGAGGCAGCTGATCGATGTTTCTCTCTCATCGATGTTTCTGACTCTCTATCCCTCTCTCTTCCTCTCTGTAAAAAATCAATAAAATATATTTAAATTGAATTTAAGAAAATATAGATGGCATTATCCTTCTCATTTTATGGTGATTTTTCCTTAGTGCTGAGGTTATATAATAAAGGACTGTTTGCAGCTTTTATTTGGTGGTATTATAACCTACTATAGTCTTAAATTAATGATTAAATTTATGTATTAAAAAGAGCTGTTCCAATCAATACCACACTTTCCAATCCCTTTGAGAAAGGTTTATTGTCCAGAGGGATTCAAATCTGGCAAAAGTTTATCCAAGAGGATGATCCATAAAATGGCATTAAATACATACAGGAGTGGGCAAAAGTAGGTTTACAGTTGTTCATATGAAGAAATACATGCAGCTTATGATTATTACAATAGCTTTATTAACTCAAATAATGCCACAATGTCACAACATAAACCTACTTTTGCCCAACTCTGTATATACATACATACATCAGTGTGAGCTATTTGAAGTTTGGGTATTTTATTCAAGATAACCTGTCCCCAGAGCATTCTCCTCTAGATACTCAGAGTCTACTTTGGAGCCCTTAAATAGGCACTGATGTACATAGATAGTCAACTCCATATTTGGGTAATCAAATTAATGATTTGGTGAATAACAATGTCACAGGGAACTATTTTTTTTTTTTTGAGGTATTCTACATATTCTGAAGCAGTTCAAAAAAGTCCCTACTCACCCTGTCGGGTTTGGCTCAGTGGATAGAGCGTCGGCCTGCAGACTGAAGGGTCCCAGGTTCGATTCCAGTCAAGGGCATGTACCTTGGTTGCAGGCACATCCCCAGTGGGGAGTGTGCGGGAGGCAGCTGATCAATGTTTCTCTCAAATTGATGTTCCTAACTCTCTATCCCTCTCCCTTCCTCTCTGTAAAAAATCAATAAAATACATATATATATATATATATATATTTTTTTTTAAAGTCCCTACTCAGTGGATTAGCAATCTAATTAAGCACCTAATTTTGAAAATTGAGTCCTGGGTGTTATCACTTACTAAGCAAATGACTGATTGCAAGATTAGGGTAAGGAAAATAAGGGATAATAACTAAACAAAAAGTTTAGTATAAGTTATTTGATGAATCATCCTGATAGCAGAATCTAGCAAAAATGATATAATTGTATGAACAGTTTAACAGTATAACATGACCTAATGTTCACCTTTGAGAGTGGTGGGCACTCTAAAAATATGTCATTTTAATTAAATACAGATAATTGGATTAACATCATAGGTTTCTAGCCTAGCATAAGTGAGCTAGAAAGAGAATTTTATCATCCATTAGTGCTTTTCATCAACAATTTCTGGTTCTTCCTCTGGACAAATGACAGAATTATTATATCCTGCTTCCTAATAATTGGATGTGGTTACATGACTTTTTTGGTCACAGAAATATGAGCAAAAGTGATTTGTGTCATTTTAGGTGGAGTCAGTGGGCAATGCACTGACTTCTCTCCTTTGCTCTCTCATAGTGACAGGCAATGCCTTGCATTGTAGGGACTTAGGTAGCCTGGAAAAGTGAGAAATAAACCATGATCTTTTAAGCCAATGAAATATTGAGGTTGTGTTTTTCAAAACTATATTCTCCTAGTGTATTCTGATTATTATGAGGACCATAATATATATTTCTGAATAGCAGAGGAAATGAAAAGCTAATTATAATGAAACCATATTTTTATATGAGAAGGAATGGGAACAGCATCTAGCTCTTTGCTTAATGAATTAAGTAAAAATGTATCAAACCTGGAACCAAACACAACCTCCTATATCTAGATGCAAAAGTTGTTGTGTGCATTTGCATAAATCAGTTAGTGTTTATTTATACTTTTATAAAAGATAGGTATTGAAGAGAGTTTAAAAGAAAATGAATAAAACATACAAAAATTAAGAATACTACTGGAGCATTATGTCATAGTACAGAAAAAGTCATTCATATAATGGTTGTGATTATGTCCTACGACTATTGCTATTTTTCAGCTGACTATTAGAAGACAGATAATTTATACTTGAATAGTCAAGTTTTTAATATGATGACATCATTTTAGAGTTTGACCTTATGTATTAAAAGTAACTTTGAAAAACAAGTTTTAGCACATGAATGTGTATATTGAATCATATTTCTTTATTGACTTCCATTTTAATTTTTGAATCATTTTCTTATTAGAAAGAAAATATGCTTGCTTGAAAACAGAATGTGAGTTACATTTTCAAAGCCTAATATTCACTTTGAGAAACATCATCTTCATATATGTACATTTACGTATTTTATGGAACTCCCCACAAATTAGTTTCCCAAATATAAATACCAGTCTTGTCAGTAGTATTTCGTTTTACAAGTTCTTCAATTAACATCTACTGAGTATCTTTTATAGGCTATAGAATACCCAAAGATAAAGAAAGAATAGTTCCTATCCCATTAATGATACTTGCATAATTTTTTAGAATATATATTGAATATTAAAATTCACCATAGTTGTTTTATGTCATTGAAAAATATCATTTATTCCATTAACCTTAAATTTAAAATCAAGTCACTACATTTAAACTTCATAGACTTAGCACAGTTCACTGGCTAAAAAAACTGTAATGAATATAATTCCCATACCAAATTCAAAAATATTAAGTGATTATTAATTAGTACCTGCAATAATGCAAATTTAATTCCTTAAATCTTTTTTATTGTTTAAAGTATTACAAATAGTAGTACATATATCTCCTTTTTTTTCCAATTGACCTTCTCCCAGCTCCCCTACTCCCCGGCACATGCCTTGACCCTCCTCCCAGTTTCTGGCGTCCATTGGTTATGCTTATATGCATGCATACAAATCCTTTGGTTGATCTCTTACCTCCCCTCACAACCCTCCCCAGCCTTCCCACTGTAGCTTGACAGTCTGTTTGATGTTTATTTGCATCTGTATCTATTTTTGTTCATCAGTTTATAATGTTTTTTATTATCCATAAATGAGTGAGATCATGTGGTATTTTTCTTTCACTGACTGGCTTATTTTACTTAGCATAATGCTCTCCAGTTCCATCCATGCTGTTGCAAATGGTAAGAATTCCTTCTTTGTTTATAGCAGTATAGTATTCCATTGTGTAGATGTACCATTGTTTTTTAATCCAGTCATCTGCTGATGGGCATTTAAGCTGTTTCCAAATCTTAGCTATTGTTAATTGTGCTGCTATGAACATAGGGATGCATATATTCTTTCTGATTGGTGTTTCTGTTTTCTTGTGATATATTCCTAGAAGTGGTATTACTGTGTCAAATGGCAGTTCCATTTTTAATTTTTTGAGGAAACTTCATACTGTTTTCCACAGTGGCTGCACCAGTCTGCATTCCCACCAGCAGTGAAGGAGGATTCCTTTTTCTCTGCATCCTCTCCAGCACTTGCCATTTGTTGATTTGTTGATGATAGCCATTCTGACAGGTGTGAGGTGGTACCTCATTGTTATTTTGATTTGCATCTCTTGGATGATTAGTGACTTTGAGCATGTTTTTATACATCTCTTGGCTTTCTGAATTCCTTAAATCTTTGGCAAATACAGGTCATATTATCATACCATTTTTGTACAATAATATGTATTAAATATAAAACAAACAAGTATTTCTATTATAGAATGAAAGTTAGAAATTGTGTTAGAAGGAGAAGAACATAACTTACTTTAGGTGAGCCTAACTAAGCAAAGCTCAAATAATTAGGTAACATACATAAGTGTAGTTAGACTAGAGGTTGAGTCCAAATATAACATCTTCGGCAGAAAGAATTTAATAACAGGTATAGGTATACAATTTCTGCAATATAAAAAGGCAGATGAGAGTTCAGATACAAAGAAGATGGTGACCGGCAGGAAGGTAGGGAGGGTGAGTGTGTGATCGAGTGAAGGAGTGATAGAGGTGTGTGTGGACGTGTGTGGGTGTGTGTGTGAGTGAAATAGGGACAGTTAGACCCTGCAGTTCTTCATGGGGCATCCAATCCAGGCAGTCTTGGTTGGAAAAACCCCGTGGCCACTGCAAACACTCCAGGGAGGACACCAGTGGCACAGAGACCCCGCCATCTTTAAGAACGGAACTGCTAGAGACTAGAATCCTAACCTTACCACAACCCAGTCTGGTCTCGGAAGAAAACCTGTCCACTACAGCCACTCTGGTAGAAGACCTGCCATCCCAGCTGCAAATGTGCGAACCCTGAGACCTCCACCTCCAAAAGTGCTCTGCTGAAAGCAGTAAGTACAACCACCCCCTCCACAGCGCCTGAACTCAGGATTCACCATGTCCCCAGCCCATAGGCACCCAGGCACTCCACTACCCAGGCAGTGCTTGGGAACCACTGAGAACCCCTGAGGGGGTGATTCTGCACAGTCAAGGGTGCACGGCCCTGCAGTAGAATCTCTGAACTGCCTCTTCCTAATTAACTGCCCACGGACACCCCTGCAGTGCAACTTCAGTGCCAAGGTGCTTCAGAGCTTTGCGCCAGCAGGCGCACCACCAGTTCGTGCACACTCAAGAGCGGGCAAACTCAGGGCCACAGCAAGGGAAGGCGCCCTGAGCCCATATATCCACAGGGTCCTCTGGGGAGCGGCTTTGAGCCCCTGCTGGGTGTGATTCTGTACAGCCAAAGATGCGCTGCCCCACAGCAGAAATTCTGAACTCCTTTCTCCTGAATAACTTCCCACATACACCCTAGCTGTTTAACTTCAGTGCCAGAGCCCCTCAAAGTGCATCAGAGATCTGCATCTGCAAACACACTTCCACAGAAGCGAATTTACAACAGGCAGGCACCCTGAGCCCATCTACACACAGGGTGCTAGTGGGAGCCACTGGGAGCTTTCCCAACAGATGGTTCCTGAATGCCACTGTGAGTCTCCACTGGACACATGCGATTTCAACTAAGGGTGCAAGACAGCAAAAACTGGGACACTCCACTCCATAGCTGCTGACTTTTAGACACCACAGTTGTGCCTCTCAAGCTTCCAGGTCTACATCAAGAGAACCCAAGTAGCTCAAGTAGGGAGCTACACTAGATTATCAAGCCCAGGAGAACTGAGAGATTACACCAGTAGCACCATCCCCAAAAGAAC
Organism: Cnephaeus nilssonii; assembly: GCF_951640355.1. Lineage (NCBI taxonomy): Eukaryota > Metazoa > Chordata > Mammalia > Chiroptera > Vespertilionidae > Cnephaeus > Cnephaeus nilssonii. The sequence continues at coordinate 66,638,795 of NC_137071.1, forward strand.
CTGGGTAGCAAAGCAAGCGGATCTACAATTAAAACATTACAGGAAAACATGGGGAGAAAAAAAGGAAATTCCCAAAGGGAGGAAAAAGAGGAATCACCAGAAAGGGAGTTAAATGAACTTGAGGGTAGCAGCTTAACAGAGAAAGAATTCAGAGTATTCGTTATAAGGATGTTTAAACGGATGGATGACAAATACACACAACTCAATGAGAACTATAAGGAGCTGAATGAAAATGTCACCAACATGAAAAGAAACCAAGAGGAGATGAAGAACGACATAGCTGCAATAAAGAATACAATGGAAGGCTTAAAGAGTAGAGTAGAAGAGGCTGAGGACCGCATCAGCGAATTAGAAGACAAGGTAGGAAAAAACACACAAACACAGCAGCAACTGGAAAGAAGACTTAAAAAGCAAGAGGAGAGCCTAAGGAAGCTTCGGGACAATACAAAACGAAACAACCTTTGAATAATAGGGATAAAAGAAGGAGAGGAAGAGAAGCAAGGAATAGAAAACCTGTTAGAAGAAATAATGAAAGAAAACTTCCCTGATATTGACAAGAAAAAACTATCCAAGTCAAAGAAGTACACAGAGTCCCAAACAAGTTGAACCCCAAAAGACCGACACCAGGACACATCATAATTAAATTGACGAACACCAATGACAAAGCAAGAATCTTAAAGGCTGCCAGAGAGAAACAGAAAGTTACCTACAAGGGATCTCCTATCAGAATATCAACTGATTTCTCAACAGAAACACACCAGGCCAGAAGGGAATGGAATGAAATATACAAAGTGATGCAAAACAAGGGACTGAATCCAATAATACTATACCCAGCAAGGCTATCATTCAAAATTGAATGTGGAATCAGAAGCTTCACAGACAAAAAAGGGCTAAGAGAGTTCATCACTACCAAGCCAGCAATGCAAAAAATGCTAAAGGGGCTGCTGTAAAAAGAAGAAAGAGAAAGGCAAGAAGAAACACAAACACTAAGGAAAAATATGTCAACAAACAGGTACTTATCAATAACAGTAAACGTAAATGAATTAAATGCACCAATCAAAAGACATAGGGTTGCTGAATGGATAAGAAAACATGACCCATATATTTTCTGTCTACAAGAGACCCACCTTAGAGCAAAAGACTCACACAGACTGAGAGTGAAGGGATGGAAAAACATTTTTCAGGCAAATGGAAATGAGAAAAAAGCTGGGGTTGGAATACTTATATCAGGTAAAATAGACCTCAAAGTAAAGGCTTTAATAAGAGATAAGGAAGGCCACTACATAATACTAAAGGGAGCAATCCAGCAAGAAGATATAACTCTGGTAAACGTATATACACCCAATGCAGGAGCGCCTAAATACATAAAAAGTCTGCTGGAAGATATCAAGGGAGAGATCGACATCAATACAATCATAGTAGGGGACTTTACTACACCACTGACATCAATGGATAAATCCTCTGGACAAAAAATCAGCAAAGAAACAGCAATTCTAAATGACACACTAGATCAGATGGACCTAATTGACATCTTCAGAGTCTTTCACCCCAAAGCCATGGAATATACGTTCTTCTCAAGTCCACATTGAACATTCTGAAAAATAGACCATATATGGTTAACAAGCAAAGTCTCCACAAATTCAAAAAGATTGAAATCATATCAAGCATGTTCTCAGACCACAATGGCATAATATTAGATATAAACTACAATAAAAACATTCCAAAAAATTCAAACACTTGGAAACTGAATAGCATGCTACTAAACACTGATTGGGTTATCAATGAGATCAAAGAAAAAATTAAAAACATCCTGGAGACTAATGAAAATAAAAACACAACATTGCAAATCCTATGGGACACAATGAAAGCAGTCCTGAGAGGGAAATGTATAGCTCTACAGGCCTACCTCAAAAAACAAGAAAAAATGGTAATAGATCATCTAACTCAACAACTCAAAGAATTAGAAAGGGAGCAACAAGAAAAGCCCACAGTGAGCAGAAGAAAGGAAATAATAAAGATCAGAGCAGAAATGAATGACATAGAGACCAAAAAAAAAAAAAACAATACACAAGATCAACAAAACCAAGAGCTGGTTCTTTGAAAGGATAAACAAGATTGATGAACCTCTAGCCAGGCTCACCAAGAAACAAAGAGAGAGGACCCAAATAAACAAAATCAGAAATGAAAGAGGTGAAATAACAACAGACCCCACAGAAATACAAAGGATTGTCAAAAAAATACTATGAACAACTCTACTCCAACAAACTAGACAACTTAGAGGAAATGGACACATTCCTAGAAAAACACAACCTTCCAAAACATACTCAGGAAGTGACTAAAAATCTCCATAGGCTGATAACTATGGAAGAAATTGAAGCAGTCATCAAAAAGCTCCCAGCAAACAAAAGCCTGGGGCCAGGCAGCTTCACAGGGGAGTTTTATAAAACATTCAAGGAAGAGCTAAAACCTATCCTCCTAGGACTATTCCAGAAAATTCAAGAATAAGGAAAACTTCCAAGCTCCTTCTATGAAGCCAGCATCACCCTAATACCAAAACCAGATAAAGATAACACAATGAAGGAGAATTACAGGCCAATATCCCTCATGAACATAGATGCCAAAATCCTCAACAAAATTCTAGCAAATCGCATCCCACAGTACATCAGAAATATCATGCACCATGACCAAGTAGGATTTATCCCTGGGATGCAAGGATGGTACAATATTCACAAATCAATAAACGTGATACATCACATAAACAAATTGAGAGCTAAAAACCATATAGTCATATCAATTGATGCAGAAAAAGCATTAGACAAAATCCAACACCGTTTATTGATAAAAATTCTCAACAAGGTGGGAATAGAAGGATCATACCTCAACATAATAAAAGCCATATATGACAAACCCACAGCCAACATCATACTCAATGGGCAAAAACTAAAACCATATCCCCTAAGGACAGGAACAAGATAGGGATGCCCACTCTCACCACTCCTGTTCAACATAGTGTTGGAAATACTAACCATTGCAATCAGACAAGAAGAAGAAATAAAAGGAATCCAAATTGGAAAAGAAGAAGTAAAACTGTCCTTATTTGCAGATGACATGATACTGTACATAGAAAACCCTAAAGACTCCATCAAAAAATTACTAGACTTAATAAATGAATTAGACAGAGTAGTGGGATACAAAATAAATGCTAAGAAATCTATGGCATTTCTATACACCAATAATGAACTTACAGAAAGAGAGACTAAAAAAGTAATCCCATATACCATCACACCAAAAAAATTAAGATACCTAGGAATAAACTTAACTAAGAAGGTAAAAGACCTATACATGAAAAACTACACAACACTGAAAAAAGAGATAGAGGAAGACATAAACAGATGGAAGAACATACCATGCTCATGGATTGGTAGAATCAACATCATCAAAATGTCCATACTACCCAAAGCAATCTATAATTTCAATGCACTTCCCATTAAAATACCAATGGCATACTTCACAGACCTAGAACGAACTTTCCAAAAATTCATCTGGAATAAAAAAAGACCCCCAATAGCCACAGCAATCCTGAGACAGAAGAACAAAGTAGGTGGGATCTCCATACCAGATTTCAAGCTGTATTACAAAGCCACTGTTCTCAAAACTTCCTGGTATTGGAAGAAGAACAGACATATAGATCAATGGAATAGAATAGAGAACCCAGAAATCGATCCAAATCACTATGCTCAATTAATATTTGACAAAGGAGGCATGCACATCCAATGGAGTCAAGACAGTCTCTTCAACAAATGATGCTGGGTAAATTGGACAGATACATGAAAAAAAATGAAACCAGACCACCAATTTACACCATTCACAAAAATAAACTCAAAATGGATCAAGGACTTAAACATAAGACAGGAAACCATAAAAATACTAGAGGAATCTACAGGCAGAAAAATCTCTGACATACGCCAAAAGAACTTCTTCACTGATACTTCTCCTAGGGCAATGGAAGCTAAAGAGAAAATAAACAAATGGGACTACATCAAAATAAAAAGCTTTTGCTCAGCAAAGGAAACAATCAATAAAACAACAAGAAAGCCCACTACATGGGAGAAAATATTTGCCAATGATGTCAATGATAAGGGTTTAATCTCCAACATTTACAGGGAACTCATGCAGCTTAACAAAAAGAAGATAAACAACCCAATAAAAAAATGGGCAACTGATCTAAATAGACACTTTTCAAAAGAAGACAGAAGGAAGGCCAAGAGACATATGAAAACCTGCTCTAAATCACTAATCATTAGAGAGATGCAAATCAAAACAATAATGCGGTACCATCTCACACCTGTCAGAATGGCCATTATCAACAAATCAACAAATGACAAGTGCTAGCAAGGATGTGGAGATAAAGCAACCCTCTTGCACTGCTGGTGGGAATGCAGACTGGTGCAGCCACTGTGGAGAACAGTATGAAGTTTTCTTAAAAAACTAAAAATAGAACTCCCATTTGACCCAGTGATCCCACTTCTAGGAATATATCCCAAGAAACTGGAAACATCAATCAGAAAGGATATATGCACCCCTATGTTCATAGCAGCACAATTTACCATAGATAAGATTTGGAAACAGCCTAAGTACCCATCAGCAGATGAGTGGATTAAAAAACTGTGGTACATCTACACAATGGAACATTATGCTGCAGTAAAAAAGAAGGAGCTCTTACCATTTGCAGCAATATGGATGGAGATGGAGAACATTATGCTTAGTGAAATAAGCCAGGCAGAGAAAGATAAATATCACATGATCTCACTCATTTGTAGAATATAATGAACAACATAAACTGATGGGGGAAAAATAGATCCAGAAACAGAGAAACATCAATCAGAACATCAAACCTCAGGGAAGAAATTGTGAGGTAACCAGAAACCCAAGAATGCCTGAGAACGCCTTTCTAGCCATGCTAGCAATCATAAGATGTACGGTAATTTTACCTGGGACAAGAGGGTAAGTATTTTGGTCTTATGCTCCTGACCCTTCATGGGTAAGACCCCTTACGTGGGCTGATCCCCTGACGAATGTAGTTACCAATAATACCAAACACCCTGGACATCCAGGAGGTCCATGGGTGGGGCAAGAAAGTATAAATACAAAGGTGTCTCCACCCAGGTTCCCTTTTGCATGACACGAAATCAAAACAATGTCCCTTTGTGTGTACAATTAAAGAGAGGTTTCTGGCTTGTGTGGAAACCAAAGAAAGGGTGTTACTACTATCACTACGTGCCCTCAGTAGAGATGCAGAAAATGTAACTAAGACCTTGTCTATATAAAAAGAAATGGACAGCCAGTTTGAAAGGGAATTGCCATAGACTAGAACAAAGAATATCCTTACATGATATTATTCTACACTATCATTAAAATTTTTCCCAGATTTGGATCACCCCCAGAACTTATAATAGTTCCTTGCACCCTTTGGGATAAAAAAAAAAAAAAAGTCATCTGTTTGGTGCTTGGAGACAAACTTAACACATCTCTTGATACTTTAGAATTACAACAGCATAATATACAATTATCCCAAGCAAACATACAAACTAATTCTTTGAATGTCTGGCAGCAATTTAAAAAGGACATGTAAGGATTTAATACTTTTCATTGTGTAGAGGGCCTCCTGGGAAGGCACCTGAGCACTCTATATTGGTCCCTCTTACCCTTTAGGCCAAGAGAGACCCTCTTTTCACAATTTAATTGCTCACAGCTGTTGCATGAGCTCTCTGTTCATGTTGAGGTTGAAGTCTCCTGATGACTGGTGCCATGGATCTGTCTCTCACCCAGTGGGGCGAACTGAGCCCTCCCTGGAGAAGAAACCCGGCTTCCATAGGATATGTAATCAGTGCTGGGACCCCGCCACAGCAGGCAAGGGTATCCCAAGGCAGGTGCTGGGCATGGAGGCCACAGGGGCATAGGCTACCAAGGAGACAAAACTGAACCTCACGTCACCCTGCTTGGCCCCGGAGGATGGCTGGTTAGCCAAAGACGGGTAAGATTCCTCAAGGAAGGAACAACCTAAGACAGGCACAGTCGCAGAGGGGCCATCAGGAGAGAACTTGGGGATCAACAGAGGTGGGGCACAGACCCTCACCCCCCCAACATTGCAGGGGCCTGAACCCTAGCCCCTTCTGAGGGAGGTCTCCTGCCCCCATGGCTGCTTTCTGCTTCCCAGGCCCAGCTCAGATCTGGACCCAGGTGACAAACAGAGAGTTGGCCGACAGCAGCTGCCCTCTCACTCTAACAAGAACTGTTTGAGTTGTCTTATACCAATGGTGTTGGGGAGTGGGCTGGATTTACGATATCCAAATCCAGCCTACCACCAGGACTGCTCAGGACCTACTCAAGAAGGCAAATGATCCCTTCCACCAATATTTACAGGGTAAAATAAGATTGTTGTTAGAGTAATAAATTTGACAGTAAAATAGTAGTCAAGTTTTCAGGCAAATTTAAATTGGCTAGTTGAAACAAGCGAATATTCTAGAAAAATTAATTGTACTGGACAAAAAGGTGTTACTAAAGTGTTAACTAAAATTTTTATTGGTACTTCATCTCATGATAAAATTTTGCACCATGTAATGAACCTAAAACAGTAATATTATAGTGCAAAAAATTAAAATTCAAAAGCCATCTAGACTATATTATAAAATTTTCAAAAGCCTCCTAACATTTAAATAAAAAAAGGAGGGGATAGTAGAGGAATATCATGTAAGGAAAAATATCCTGTAAGTAAATTACAGCTAGAAAATTAATACTTTAGAAAAGTAATTGTAAGGCTAAAGGCAAGACACCCATGAAAATCACACAAGGTGACAAAACAAGCCAGAGATAAATCATTTGGGCAAAAAATGAAATAGGATCCCAAGTCAAATTTATAGAAAATATTCCTTTATTAACTTTTGGTCGAGAATATGTTTGTATATTTTCAGAAAACATCTCTGAGACCATGTGGATTCCAGCAACAGAGAGGACTCGACAGGACTACTCCAGCCATCAAGACAGAAGAGAAGCAGTCCAGAGACGGAAGACGCTGATGTGACCTTCCCATACTAGCAGTTAGCAGCTGTGCATCACTGCAGGTTGCCCAGGACCAAACCAGTGAGAGTCGGACCTGCATTACCACCATTTGTCCACCATCCAGAACTGTAATGTCAGTGCTGAAATGTACACATAAGGAACTGTTGGACATTGAAATTGGGTCTCAAAAGAACTGTTGGCCCAGAAAGAAACTCACTACAGACTGATTCATTTGCCTGTCACCATCACCATTATTGCTTGTCTCATTTTCGGTACTTATAAGTGTATTTCCAACTCATCTAGGGGAAATAATGAACAACATAGACAGATGAACAAGAACAGACCCAGAAACAAGGAGGCATGGATCAGACTGTCGGGCCTCAGGGGGAGGTTAGGGAAGGGTGGGGGTAAAGGGGAGAGATCAACCAAAGGACTTGTGTGCAAGCATATGAGCCTAATCAGCGGTTAAGGACAACAGGGGGGTGGGGGCATGTGTGGGAAGGGGTATGGGTTGGGAATGGGAGGATGAGGACAAATATGTGATACCTTAATCAATAAAGAAATTTTAAAAAAGGCAGATGAATTAAGAAAAGTGCCACAAGTAAATATGACTATGGGGATGAATTAGAGATGAACTGATACAGGGATGTTTTTTAGTGTATAACCATTATTAAATTCTTTACTCTTCTTACTCTTCACTGCTCTGCATTTACAGCTTATGAGAGAGATGGAGCTCTGAAGGCATTCTTTTTGGGGCTCCAGTTATTATGGTAGTCCTAAAAGATTCAGGAATAAAGACCTGGTGCTGGAGAGTCTATCCACAAACAGGAAAACACAAATTACTCAAACAAGAGACTTTCATATAACACACAGCTCAGGACATATAAGAAAATGCAACATTGAGTCTCACAAAACATCTACTACATAAGACCACCCTACAAAATCTGGAAGGCATAGCAGTTTGATCTAATACATAGAAACAAATAAAACGGAACAGCAGAAATGGGGAGACAAACAAATAACCCCCAAATGAAAGGAAAGAAATCACCAGAAAAGAAACAAAATGAAATGGAGGCAAGCAATTTGTCACATAAAGATTTCAGAGTAATGGTAATAAAGGTGTTCAAGCAATTCAGTGAGAACTACCAGCCACTTAATAAGAAGTAGAAGGGGGAAAAAAGAAGTATAAGGAAATTAATGAGAATATTAAGGGACTTAATGAAAGCTACAAAAACATGAAAAGAGAGGTTGAAACAAGAATGACATAGCTGAAATAAATAATGCCCTGAAAGGATTCAGAAGTAGAATAGAAACATATGAGGACCAAATCAATGAATTAGAATACTAGGTAGAAAACAAGAACAACAACAACAACAACAACAACAAAACAGAAACACCCAATCAAAGAAGGGAATGGAAAAAAATTTAAAAACAGGAGAGCTTCTGGAAGCTTTGGGATAACATAAAATATAACAATATTCACATTATAAATGTATCAGAAGGAGAATTCAAGCAAAGAAATAGAGAACCTGTTTGGAGAAATAATTGCAGGAAATTTCCCTAACCTGGTGAAGGAAAACAACACTTAAGTTCAGGAAACACAGAGAGTCCCAGCCAAGATGAACCCCAAAAGACCCAAACCTAGGCACACAATAATTAAAATGGTGGACATTAAATACAAAGAAAGAATCTTAAAGACTGCAAGAGAGAGACTGAAAGTTACCTACAAGGTTGCTCCCATTAGACTGACAGCTGATTTCTCAATAGAAACAATTCAGGTCAGAAGGGAGTGGCATACAGTATACAAAATAATGAAATCCAAGGAACTGACCTCAAGACTACTCTATCCAGTAAGAATATCATTCATAATCAAATGTGAAATAAAGATCTTCATAGACAAAGAGTAAAGGTATTTAATACCACCAAACCTCCACTGCAAGAAATGCTAAAGGGGACAGTATAAGAAGAAATAGAGAGAAAGACAAGAACACAGGCACAAAGAGTAAAAATAGAAACAAATAAGTACCTATCAATAATAACCTTAAATATAAATGGCTTAAATGCTCCAACCAAAAGGAATAGAGTAGGTGAATGGATAAAAAAAAACATGACCCATATATATGTTGTCTACAGGAAATTCACGTCAGAACAAAACACTCACACAGAAAGAAAGTGAAGGGATGGGGAAAATTTTTCAGGCAAATGGAAATGGAAAAAAAAGCTGGACTAATAATTCCCATATCTGAATAAATAGACTTCAAAGTGAAGGCTATAACAAGAGACAAATGAAGGCCACTTCATAATACTAAAGGAATCAATATAACAAGAGGATAAATCTGTGGTAAACATATATGCACCCAATGCAGGATCATCCAAATATATAAAAATAATTCTGGAGGATTTTAAGGAGAGATGGGTAGCAGTACAATCATAGTAGGGGACTTTAACACCCCAAAGACATCACTAGATAGATCTTCTAGAAAAAAATTAATAGATAAATAACGATCATAAACCAAACACTAAATCAGATGGAATTAATTGACATTTACAGAATATTTCACTCCAAAGCCACAAAATATACATTCTTCTCAATAGCTCACAGAATATTTTCAAAGATAAAACACATGTTAGGATGCAAACTAAATCTCTACACATTCAAGAACATTGAAATAATATCAAGCATCTTCTCAGATAACAATAGCATGGAATTAGAAACCAACTAAAAAAAAACACTCAGAAATATTCAAACACATGGAGGCTAAATAGCATGTCATTAAACAATGAATGGGTTACCAAAGAGATCAAGAAAGAAATAAAAAACTTCCTGGAAACGAATTAAAATGAACACACTATAACCCAAAATCTATGGGACAAAGTGAAGGCAGTCCTGAGAGGGAAGTGCTTGGCACTACAAGCATACCTCATAAAAACAAGAAAAAATAAATAAACTATTGAACCCTACAACTTAAAGAATTAGAAAGAGAACAACAAGAAAAGCCCAGAGAAAGTAGAAAGAAGGAAATAATCAAGATAAGAGCAAAAATAAATGACATAGAGTCTAAAAAAAAAACAAAAAACCAATACCAAATATCAATAAAATCAAGAGCTGATTCTTTGAAAAGATAAACAAGATTGATGAACATCTTGCCAGACTCACAAAGAAACAAAGATAAATGAGAAGATTGTGGTCAACGGGATGGCAATGAGGGAGAGAGTGTGAGTGAGTGAGGGAGGGAAAGGGGAGTGTGGGGATGTGGTGGTGTGTGTGTGTGTGTGTGTGTGTGACAGTTAGATTTCACAGGACTTTTTGGGTCCTGGTGTACCAGGCTCCCCTAGCCAGGCAGCCTCTGCTACTGCTGCAGTCTCTCCCAGGGTGGATGGCTCTGCCACAGAGGCTACACGATCTTGAAGGGGAGAGCAGCTGTGACTGGAATCCCAGACTCACCTTCACCGAGGTGCCCTCAGACACTACCTGGGACCCTACAATCACTCCTGCCAGGGACCTGCTGCCTTGGCTGGGGACCCAAAAATACCGAGACTCCAGCCTCCCCAGCAACAGGCTCTTGTGAGTTCCAGAGCAAGCTCCCCTCACGCTGGCCAGACCCTTTAGCCCCAGGCACTGTGACTGTGCGTGAATAGCCAAGTCTTACACAGCAACCCCGAGTGCCAAGCTTTGAACAGCAAGCCCGAGTGCCCCATCCATGTGTGAACAGCCAAGCCTTACGAAGCAACCCCAGTGCTGCGTATGCTCATGAAAAGCCAAGACTTACACAGCAAGCCCAGTTGCTATGACTGTGCTGGCTACCACCAAGCCAGATGAAGCAGCCCTGGGCGCTGCTACTGAGTGTGAGCAGCCAAGATCTACGCAGAAATACTGGGTGCCTCACACAGCAACCCCAGGTGCCCCAAATGCACGAACTGCCACTAAGCCTGATGCATTGACCCCAGGTCTGGTGACAATGTGACCAGTTGCCAAGCCCACCACTGCAGTCACAGGCCCAGTGTAACTTGACACTTAGATTTTTTGGTGAGAGCAAAAATGAAGAGATAAAGAAACAACCACCAAAGGAAAGAAAAGGTGACATTTGCAAAAAAAGGAACTAAATGGAACAGAGGCATGCAAATTGTCAGAAAAAATATTCAGAATAAGGATCATACAGTGAATAAAATGGATGGATGAGAAAACCAACAACTTATGTAAAAATCACGAAGAAATAGTGATATAACTACAATTTAAAAAATGCTATGGAAGGTTTCAAAAGTAGACTAGCAGAAGCAGAGGATAGAATTAGTGAATTAGAAGACAAATGCAACAAAATACATCTAATTGGAACTGCAATTAAAGAAAAAAATATAATAGGCAGGAGGATAGCCTAAGGGAGCTTTGGAATGACATGAAATGAAGCAACATATGTATAATAGGGGTGCCAGAATGACAAGAAGAAGAGCAAGGGTTAGAAAACCTACTTGAAAAAATAATATCAGAAAACTTTCCTGATTTGGGGAAGAAGAAAGAAGAAAGTCACACAAGCACAGAGAGTCCCAAACATGATGAACTAAAAAACACCTACACCAACACACATCATAATTACGATGGCAAATGTTAATGACAAAGAGAGAATCTTAAAGGCTGCAAGAGAGAGACAGAGAGTTACCTACAAGGGATCTTCCATTATATTATCAAATTATTTCTCAACAGAAACACATCAGGCTAGAAAGTAATGGAAGGAAGTATACAAAGTGATGTAGGGCAGGGGACTGATTCCAAGAATACTCTATCCAGCAAGGCTATCATTCAATATTGAAGGGGAAATCAGGAGCTTCATAGACAAACAAACAAACAAAACAAGCAAACCAACAAACAAACAAAAAATACTAAGGGATTGCAAAAGTACCAAGCCAGCAATGCAAGAAATGCTAAAGAAAAAATAAAAATGGAAGTAGGAACATAGGCAAAAAAAAAAAAAATGGCTACAAACAAGTACCTATCAGTCATAACTTTAAAGGTAAATGGCCTAAATGCTCCAATAAAAAGACATGAAGTGGCTGAATGGATACGAAAACATGACCCATATAAACTGAGTGGTCAGATTATTATGACCACCTGACATTTGTAGGCAAATTAGCCGTACACTACATCATATGGGATATGGAAGCCGAAGGCCTGTTTGAACACCTTTGCTGTCTGCCGTTACCAAGATAAAACGTCTGCAATTCGCACCGTAACACAAGGATTTGACAGTTGAGCATTGGGAAAAAAGTCATGTGGTCTGATATATCACGTTTCCAGTTGCATCATGCAGATGGCAGAGTGAGAATTTCGTGGAAACAGCATGAAAGCATGCACCCCACATGCATAAGTACAACCTTTCAAGCTGGTGGGGGCAGTGTTATGGTTTGGCGCATGTTTTCCTGGCATGATTTGGGCCCTTGAATTCGTGTGGAACAACGTCTGAATAGCACAACATACCTAAGTATGGTTGCTGATCAAGTTCATCCTATCATGTTGATGACATGCCCCAATGGAGATGGCTTCTTCCAACAAGACAATGCGCCATGCCATGGTGCTCGTATTGTGCAGGAATGGTTTCGAGAACATGAGGGAGACTTTACCTTGCTTAGGTGGCCCCCACAATCACCAGATCTCAATCCAATTGAGCATTTGTGGGATGAAGTTAAAAGAGCCATCAGGCAGCTGGTTCCACAACCATCAAATCTCACAGAACTGGACAGTGCTATTCATTAGGCATGGTATCAGATTCCTCACATCACCTTTCAACATCTTGTGGAGTCAATGCTAAGAAGAATCGCCTCAGTATTGAAGGCAAAAGGAGGCCCAATGAAGTACTGATGGGGTGGTCATATTAATCTGGCCACTCAGTGTATATGCTGTCTGCAGGAGACCCACCTCAGAACAAGGGATACACACAGACTGATATTGAAGGGATAGAAAAATACCTTTCAGGCAAATGGAAAAGAAAAAAAAAGCAGGAGTAACAATACTTATATCTGACAAAAAAGACCTCAGACTGAAGGCCATAACAAGAGATTATGAAGGCCAATTCATGATACTAAAGTGATCTATACAACAAGAGGATATAACGCTGGTAAGCATATATTCACCCAATGCAGGAGCACCCAAATACAAAAAAAAAAAAAAAAAAAAAAAGGACAACAACAACAAAAACACCTTCTGGAAGATATCAAGAGAGAGACTGATAGCAACATGATCATAGTAAGGGACTTTGATACTCCACTGACATCACTGGAAAAATCCTCTGAACAAAAAATCAGCAAACAAATAGCAATTCTAAATGACTCACTAGATCAGATGGTCTTAATTGACATCTTCAGAACATTTCACCCCAAAGCAATGGAACATAGAGATTTCTCAATTGCACATGGGATATTTTCAAAGGTAGACCACATATTGGGTCACAAGCAAACTCTCTGAAAATTCAAGAAGATAGAAATCATATCAAGCATATTTTCATAGCACAGCGCATAATATTAGAAATTAACTATAATAAAAACAATTAAAAAAATCAAACACTTGGAGGCTAAATAGCATGCTATTAAACAATTATTGGGTTACCAAAGAGAACAAAGAACAAATTAAAAACATCCTGAAATGTTATGATAATGAAAACACAATCCAAAATATATGTGACATAGTGAAAGCATTCCTAGAGGGAGGTTCATAGCTCTGTGGGCCTATGTAAAAAAAAAAAAAAAAAAAAGGAAAGAAAAAACAGTAATAAATTATCTAACCCTTTAACTTAAAGAATTATAAAGAGAGCAAAAACAAAAAAAGCCCAGAGTAAGCAGAAGGAAGGAAATAATAAAGTTCAGAGAGGAAATAAATAACATAGAAACGTCCCCCCCCAAAAAAAAAAAAAAAAATATATATATATATATATATATATATATATATATATACATATATATACAAATGATCAATGAAATCAAGTGATGGTTCTTTGAAAGGATAAACCAGATTGATGAACCTCTAGCCAGGCTCACCAAGAAAAAAGAGAGGACCCAAATAAATGAAATCAGAATGGAAAAAGGTGAAGTAACTACCAACCCCAAGCAGCCTAAGTGCCCATCAGCAGACATACAAAGGATTGTAAAATAAATACTACAAACAACTCTATTCCAACAAACTGGACAACCTTGACGAAATGGACATATTCCTACGAAAATACGTTTCCAAAACTGATTAAGTTGAAATAGTAATCAAAACACTTCCAGCAAACAAAAGCATTGGACTGGATGCCTTCACAGGTGAGTTTTAACAAACATTCAAAGAAGAACTAAAACCTATCCTTCTAAACCTATTCCAAAAATTCAAGAGGAAGGCACACTTCTAAGCTCTTTCTATGAAGCCAACTTTACCCTAATTCCAAAACCAGATAAAGACACCACAAAGAAAGAGAATTACAGGCCAATATTCCTGATGAACAAATATGGTTAAATCCTCAACAAAATTTTAGCCAATCAGATCCAGCATTGCATTAGAAAGATCATACACCGTGACCAAGTGGGATTTATTCCAGGGATGCAAGGCTGGTACAATATCCATAACTCAATAAACGTGATATATCACATAAACAAATTGAAAGGCAAAAATTACATAATCATATCAATTGATGCAGAAAAAGCATTTGACAAAATCCAACACACTTTCTTGAAACAACTCTCAGAAGAGTGGGAATAGAGGGATCATACTGCAACATATTAAAAGCCTTATATGATAAACCTACAACCAACATCAGGTTGGGCAGTTGGGAGGCACCCGGCCTGCAAGGGAGGGCAGTTGAGAGGGACCAGGCTTGCAAGGGAGGGCAGTTGGAGGTGATCAACCCTGCACAAGAGGGCAGTTAGGGGTGACCAGGCTGGCAGAGGAGGGAAGTTGGGGGCAAACAGGCTGGCAGGGGAGCAGTTAAGCATCAACCAGGCTGGCAGCGGAGTGGTTAGGGGGTGATCAGGCTGGCAGGCAGAAGCGGTTAGGGGCAATCAGGAAGGCAGGCAGGCAAGCAGTTGGGAGCCAGCAGTCCTGGATTGTGAGAGGGATGTCCGACTGCCCGTTTAGGCCCAATCCCACCAGGATCGGGCCTAAACAGGCAGTCGGACATCCCTCCAGGAGTCCCAGATTGGAGAGGGTACAGGCTGGGTTGAGGGACAACCCCCCGCCGTGCACGAATTTCGTGCACCGGGCTTCTAGTAGTGATCAGAAAAGAAGAAATAAAATGTATCCAAATTGGAAAAGGGGGAGGAAAACTGTCATTACTTGCAGATGACACGATATTGTACATAGAAAACCCTAAAGACTCCCTCAAAAACTACTATATTTAATAAATGAATTTGGCAATGAAGCAGGATACAAAATTAACACCTAGAAACCAATAGCATTTTTATACACCAATAATGAACTCTCAGAAAGAGAAACTAAAAAAAAAAACATTTACCATCGCAACAAAAATTTAAGATACTTAGGAATAAACTTAACCTAGGAGGTAAATGACCTGTACTTGGGAAACTACAGGTTGCTGAAAAAAGAGATAGAGGCAAACATAAACAAATGGAAGAATATACCGTGATCATGGATTGGTAGAATGAACATCATTACAATGTCCATACTACCAAAAGCAATTTATAGATTCAATGCTATCCCTATTAAAATGCCAGTGGTGTATTTCACAGATCTACAACAAACACTGCAAAAATTTATATGGAACCACAAAAGACTCCAAATAGCCACAGCAATATTGAGAAAGAAGAAAAAATGCCAAACAGGAAGTTATATTACAAAGCCACTGTACTCAAAATAGTCTGGTACTGGCACAAGAACAGGCATATAGACCAATGGAACAGAACAGAGACCGCAGAACTTGACCCAAGCCATTATGCTCAATTAATATTTGACAAAGGAGACAAGAGCATACAATGGAGTAAAGACAGTCTCTTCAATAAGTGATGTTGGGAAATGGGACAGGTACATGCAAAAAAATGAAACTAGACCACCAACTTACACCATACAAGTGAATAAATTTAAAGTGTATAAAAGACCTAAATATGAGTTGTGAAACTATAAACATCTTATAATAAACCTTAGGCAGCAAAATCTCAGACATCTCTCACAGCAATATATTTATAGATACATATCCCAGGGCATGGAAAACTAATGAGAAAATAAAAAAATGGGACTGCATCAAAATAAAAATCTTTTTCACAGCAAAAGAAACCATCAATGAAGTGAAAAGACATTCCACTGTATGGGAGAACATATTTGCTAATGATACAAACAATATAAGGTTAATTTCCAAATATATAAGGAACTCATACAACTTAACAAAAGGAAGAAAAGCAATCTAATTTAAAAATGGGCAAAGGACTGAAATACACATTTCTCCAAAGTGGACATACGGAAGGCCAAGAGACATGAAAAATGCTCAAAGTCACTGATCATCTGAGAGACTCAAATTAAAACGACCATGATGTATCACCTCACACCTGTCATAATGGCTGTCATCAATGAATCAACAAATGACAAGTGTTGGCAAGGATGTGGAGAAAAGGGAACCCTAATACACTGTTGATGGGAATACAGACTGCTGTAGCCATTATGGAAAACAACATGGAGTTTCCTCAAAAAATTAAAAACAGAACTCCCATTTGACTTAGTGATTCCACTTCTAGGAATATATCCTAAGAAACCAAAAACACCAATCAGATAGAGTATATACACCCCTATGTTCAAAACAGCACAATTTACAATAGCTAAGATTTGCAAACAGCCTAAATGCTCATCAGCAGATGAATGGATAAAAAAAACCCAAAAAACTATGGTACAATTTACACAATGGAATGCTATATGGTGGTAAAAAATAAGGCACTCTTATGATTTGCAGCAGCATAGATGGACCTAGAGGCTATTATGCTAAGTGAAATAAGCCAGTCAGAGGAAGATAAGTATCACATTATCTCACTCATATGTGGAATGTAATGAACAAAATAAACTGATGAACAAAATAGATCCAGAGACATAAACCATGAACAGACTGATTAATGTCAGGGGGAGGGGGGAGATTAACAGGTGATATTATATGCATATATGCATAACCCATGGACACAGACAATGGTGTGGCAGAGGCTTGGGACTGGTAGTTGTGTGGAGGAGGGAATCAATGGTGGAAAAAAGCAACACAAAAAACACAGAGTGACATCTGTAATAATTTCAACAATAAAGATAAAAATTTTAAAAAGACTTGTTGCTAAGTTATTTATGGTCAATCTTATACACTACAGTTTTCCCAGTTGGTAGTATATTAGAAATATATTCAGATAAATAGAGATGCCTGTAGATCTTTTTAAAATACAGGTTTATTATGAGACTAGAGGCCCGGTGCACAAAATTCGTGCATGGGGGGTGTGTCCCTCAGCCCACCCTGCACCCTCTCTAATCTGGGACCCCTTGAGGGATGTCCAACTGCCCGTTTAGGCTCAATCCTGGACATCCCTTTCACAATCCAGGACTGCTGGCTACCAACTGCTCGCCTGCCTTCCTTCCTGATTGCCCCTAACCGCTTCTGCCTGCCAACCTGATCACCCCCTAACCACTCCCCTTCCAGCCTGATTGATGCCTAACTGCTCCCCTGCCAGCCTGTTTGCCCCTAACTGCCCTCCCCTGCAGGCCTGATCACCCCTAACTGCCCTCCCCAGCAGGACTGGTCACCCCCAACTGCTCTCTCCTACAGGCCTGGGTCCCCCCCAACTGCCCTTCCTTGCAGGCTTGATCACCCCAACTGCCCTCTCTTGCAGGCCTGGTCCCTCACAACTGCCCTCCCATGCTGGCCTGATTGCCCACAACCGTCCTCCCTTGCAGACCTGGTCCCTCCCAACTACCCTTCCCTGCTGGCCATCTTGTGGCGGCCATTTTGTGTCCACATGGGGGCAGTCATCTTTGACCATATGGGGGCAGCCATCTTGTGTGTTGGAGTGATGGTAAATTTGCATATTATTCTTTTATTAGATAGGATTATATAGGATAGAGGCCGGTGCATGGGTGGGGGCTGGCTGGTTTGCCCTGAAGGGTGTCCTGGATCAGGGTGGGGGTTCCCTTGTGGCATGGGGCAGCCTGAGTGAGGGGCTTGTGGTGGTTTGCAGGCTGGCAACGCTCCCTGGCGACCCAAGCGAAGGCCCTGGTATCTGGGATTTATTTATCTTCTATAATTGAAACTTGGTAGCCTTCAGCGGAGCCAAGCCTCCTGCGCACTTGGTGACTGCAGCCATTTTTGTTGGGATTTATTTATCTTCTATAACTGAAACTTTGTAGCCTTAAGCTGAGGTCAAGGCAGGCCAGGGCAGGCTGAAAGTTTGGCTTCATCCATTGCCAGGGAAACCCAAGCCTCCTGCTCTCTCCATGGCCACAGCCATCTTGGTTGGGTTAATTTGCATACTCACTCCTGATTGGCTGGTGGGCATGTCGTGTGGGTGTAGCGGGGTACGGTCAATTTGCATATTACTTTTTTATTAGATAGGATATTGCTGGTTTGGTTCCAGTCCACTACAGTAAAGCGAATATTGCAATAATGTGAGTTATGCAAATTTTTTTGTTTCCCAGTACATGTAAAAGTCATGTTTATACCATGCTGTATTCTATTAGGTCTACAATAGCACATGTCTAGAAAAATCTACGTACCTTAATTTAAAAATATTGTATTGCTGCCTGGCCGGTGGTTGAGCCTCAACCCATGAACCAGGAGGTCAGGTTTAGATTCCAGGTCAGGACACATGTTGGGTTTCCAGCTCCATACCCAGTAGGAGGCACAAAGGAGACAACCAATCAAATATTCTCTATCATCATTGATGTTTCTATCTCTGTCTCTCTCTTCTTCAATCTAAAATTAATAAAAACATACAAAAAATTAAAATAATTTATTGCTATAATTATCAACCATCATTTGAGCCTTTTGGAAAAATGGCTCCAATAGTCTTGCTAACACAGAGTTGCCACAAACCTTTAATTTTTTTTAAAAAGCCATCTCTGCAAAACACAATAAAATGAAGTGCATTAAAATGAGGTATTCCTGTGTACAGATTTTTTAGACACAATATCTATTCATTATACCTTCGAATAATTACTGGCTAAGGGAGAGAAAGAGCCATTAATATACGAACTTCCAAGAGTAAGAAGAAAGTCATATGTGAAATTCCAAGAAGGGCTACACCTTTGCCTCTGCTTGAAGTGAAAGTCTACTGTATGACTGATTTTTTTGGGTGTTGTAAACCACACAATGAAACTCTATGACAGTGATTTTCAACTAGTGTGCAGCAGCAGTACACTGGTGTGCCATAAGAAATTTTAAAACTTTCAATACCTGACTATTAAGCCAGGTGCACTGACCTCTTTTCCCTTATTGTCAAATAAAAAAAAAAAATAGCCAACACAACAATAGCCATCTGGTGTGAATGAATCAAAATTACACCTATTTTTTTGTCAGATCATAAAAAAATAATATATTTTTGGTGTGCCACAGAATTTTAGTAATTAGTTTATGTGCGCCATGAGACGAAAAAGGTGAAAATCACTCTCTATGCTGTTTTTTTTTTAATATATTTTATTGATTTTTTACAGAGAGGAAGGGAGAGGGATAGAGAGCTAGAAACATCGATGAGAGAGAAACATCGATCAGCTGCCTCCTGCATACACCCTACTGGGGATGTGCCTGCAACTGAGGTACATGCCCTTGACCGGAATCGAACCTGGGACCCTTCAGTCTGCAGGCCGGTTCTCTATCCACTGAGCCAAACTGGTTAGGGCTCTCTATGCTGTTTTAAGGAATGAACCACTTTCTTTGGTGCAGAGCCACCTCTGCCATGTGAATGGTACTAGAAGGCCACAAAAAAAGATTAATGAAAGCAGAAAGTCAATTACAGTATGACAAATTAAGAACCACTTTAAGAAGTTGTTTTAATAGTGAATTTCCAGTTGGAATAAGTAAAATGCCCTTGATTGAATGTGTATTTTCTGCCAACAATAAATAAATTTAAAAAAAAGAACCATAGTCCAGAGAACCGGCAAGAGCAGAAGACCTAGATAATCTCTGAGATTAGAAAAGGGGTTATTTGCCTTCTATCCTATTTTATACTTCCTGCTGTGTGGAGTTAGGCAGTGGTTTTCAGGTGAGTGTTTATAGCCATCAGGAAAAACAGAGCCCTGCAGTTACAGCTAGCTACTCTTTAAGCTAAAGGTAGAAGAACAGGTTTTGGGGAGGTACCTACACCAGTTTTTAAAAGATATTTGCTGCTCTGGCGGTTCCTTTGAAGGTAGAAGAGATGCTGTAGGAAATATGACACCTGGTGGAAGAAACTAAACTTGGGCACATGTAAGCCATACAGATAAGTAATTCAATTCACTGCCATACCTTCTTTTCATTTATTTTTGTTTTTGAGAATATTACAGACATCCCAAAATTTCCCCCAATTTCCTCCCCTCCACCCAGGTTCAGCCCCACCTCCAGGCCTTCACTACACTATTGTCTGTGTCCATGGGCAATACATATCCTATATAATAAAACCCTAATATGCAAATTGACTGGAACAACCGGCCGAACGACCAGTCGTTATGACACACATTGACCACCAGGGGGCAGACGCTCAACACAGGAGCTGCCTCCTGGTAGTCAGTGCGCTCCCTCTGTGGGAGCCAGGCTCACGGCTGGCAAGTGCAGCAGCGGTGGCAGGAGCCTCTCGGGCCTTTGCTGCAGGCAGGTGGTAAGGAGTGAGGGGTCCCAGACTGCAAGAGGGGATGTCTGACTGCCGGCTTAGGCCTGATCCCCATAAGCCAGCAGGTGGACATCCCCCAAAGGGTCCCACACTGTGAAAGGGCACAGGACGGGCTGAGGGACCCCCCAAGTGCATGAATTTCTTGCACTGGGCCTCTAGTATGCATATAAGTTCTTTGGTTAATCTCTTCACATCCTTCCTCCCCTGTTCCCTATGAGATCTGTCAGTCTATTCCTACTTTATTAATTGAAAAAAAAACAAAAACAAAGAAAAACTAAATCACTGCAAGAAGCATGACTATATTTGCAATATCATATTAATGGTATTACTGATAAGTATGTACATCATTTATTCATGATTAGTATGACCTTTTCATATAGATTAGAAAGGTATTCAAGTGGTAGGGAGCCTGTTCTCTTCAAACTACTGAGAAACTATTAGGTTCTGTTCAATTTAATTCAGCTGATGTTCAGCTGTCTATATTTTCATCATGAAAATGAATAAGCTAAAAGCATAAAAGTATCTGTTTTGAGTGTTCTTGAGCCAGCATTACAAAATATACTTTTCTCTGACCTCACAGAATCACAGCAGGGCTTGGGCCCCGCACACTGATCAGTAGATGTGGTCTTTGCTGAAGAGTGGGTAGGGAAAAAGTAGGTGACCTATTGCCATAAAAATAACTAATATTCTAGGCCTTCTACAAAATGACATAATCATTCATTTCTTCAGGTTTAAAGTTTAAAATGAGGTGAAGCTCCAGTATAGTCTGAATCCAGTCTTTAGTCTATATTATACATACAGCTGTGTTTGATACAAAAGCAAGAATCTATCTAAAGAATAATGTTAGATGTTCCTAGATTTTTCTGGGAAATAAAATTAATTTTTATCATCAAATAATAAAACTGATAATAACAGTCATAACAATAAAAACAATTTTATTTTGCAATACTGATACATGTACATGCCAGACACTGTGCCAATTCCCCTCCCTCTTCATTTGTAACAAAACTGCAAAATGAGAAAACACCGCAGAATGGGAGTAAGGATAACTCACTGGCCATCTCAGGGGAAGAAGAGATAGAAAAAGAAGTAAATGATATTAATTAGAAAAAAGTAATGTATTTTTCTCTATGTTTTCTTTGGTAAAAAGTGTGTGAAATAGAGAAACATTGCAGGAAGCCATGCATATGAAGATTATAATAAAACCAATATCAATTATTTACTGAATACTTATTATGTAGCAGATCTTCTGTTAAGTACATTACATGGATTACCTCATTTATTTCCCAGTGTAAAGATAAGGGAATTGAGAACTGAGATTTACTAGTATGAGGGTTGACTATACTAAGATCATGCAGCTAAGTGACAGAGGCAGCATTTAAATCCAGTTACATCTGACTCCAAAGACTACTCAAACTCCTAGACTTTGCTAAAGACTAGTAACAACTGCATTATAGTGAGAGTTCCCTGTGGGAATAAGGAGATGCCTGTAACTTGGTCTCTGAGTCAGACAAGATGACCTTACTTTTGCCGCATAAGTGAGGTATATACCTCCAAGTTCATTTTCTAAGCTGGAAGAATACTACTTTCTGTATGAAAATATTAGTTTAGTGGATTTTAAAAATGTGCTAATTGCATTTTTTAAAGTTAACTCTGTGGTAAGGGATCATCTTTCATATTTTATATATTCCCATGAGTGCTAGGAAAGCAGAAAAGTTCACCAAAGCCGTATTCTCATAAACCAGACGGCAATTCATTCCCATTAGCAACAAAGTACTTAAGTTGCCACAATGTTTTTTGTTTTGTTTTGTTTTGTTTTTGTTTTTGTTTTTTTAGAAAAGCAGTATACAAAGGCACTGATTGTCAAGGAAATAGAGCCCTGAATTAAAAAGGCCATCATGTCCTTTAGGAAAACTGAAGGACAGAGTATTGCCCTAAAATAAAAGTGTCCAATCCCAAACAAAAAAAGATTTAGAAAGCAGAAGACATGATTGTCTTTTATAAAACTATAAAAACTCGATGTGCTAAAGAAAACCTTTGTCTTCTTTTGAGCCACTTTGCTTCATTATTATTCTCCTTATACCTAAAAAGTATTGAATACTTACCATAAACTAAATAATCTATATATAATGATTAATTTAATATTCAAAACAATATTGTGTATTAACTACTATTATCACAATCATTTTACATTTAAGGGGACAGTAGCAATTAGAGGTTAGATTGCTTGCCTTTGGTCACCCAGGTCACAAATGAAGATCTAGAATTCTTCACCAATGCAATCTGGCATCAGAGCCTACCTTGTAACCATTATACATACCTTCTCCTAAAACTGAAAAGGCTGGTAGGATTATCATTGTAATTAACCTACAGCCTAGTCAATTTCAGTAGTAAGATAATCTTCATAGTAACATATCTCCTCTGGGTTGGACATAGACACATATAATATACTAGAGACCCAGTGCACAAAATTTGTGCCCAACCTGCATCCTCTCCAATCTGGGACCCCTCGAGGGATTAGGCCTAAACCAGCAGTCGGACATTCCTCTCACAATCTGGGACGGCTGGCTCTCAACCGCTCTCCTGCCTGCCTGCCTGATTGCCCCTAACTGCCTCTGCCTGCCAGCCTGATCACCCCCTAACCACTCCACTGCCAGCCTGATCGACACCCAGCTGCTCCCCTTCTGGCCCAATTGCCCCCAACTGCCCTCCCCTGCAGGCCTGGTTGCCTCCAATTGCCCTCCCTGCAGGCCTACCCGCCCCCCAATTGCCCTCCCCTGCTGGTCTGGTCACCCCTAACTGCCCTCCCCTGCAGGCCTGGTCCCCCCAACTGCCCTTCCTCCCCTGCTGGCCTGTTCGACCCCAACTGCCCTCCCCTGCCAGCCTGGTTGCCCCCAACTGCCTTCCCCTGCAGGCCTGGTCCCCCCAATTGCCCTCCCCTGCTGGTCTGGTCACCCCTAACTGCCCTCCCCTGCAGGCCTGGTCCCCCCCTCACTGCCCTCCCTCCCCTGCAGGCCCATTTGACCCCAAATGCCCTCCCCTGCCAGCCTGGTTGCCCCTAACTGCCCTCCCCTGCTGGCCATCTTGTCGCAGCCATCTTGTGACCACGTGGGGGCAGCCATCTTGTGCGAGGGTGTGACAGTCAATTTGCATATTACCTCTTTATTATATAGGATTGGATTCACAAAGATATGGTAGGCATCTGCCCTAAAGTAAATAGAAATGGGTCAATTGTGAACACTCCAAACAAAAGAAATGTTTTAAGGGTAGACAAATATACGCATTAATTAATTACTCAAAAGAAGGGCCACTCCAATTGTTTCATGCTCAAATGGTCTTTTCACTTCTACTGCTTTCTAGCTAAGAGATCGAGAGGAATGCAAATGAAAGACGCAGAACTGAAAAAGCATCACATTGAAAACAACAGCTGGAAGCTTAATCCAAAGATATTGTAGGTATATATTTTTTATGAAAATGACTATTAGATGTACATGAATCATTTTTAAAATTATGTAAACTGTGATCATAAGTCATTTATATAAAACCCAAATAGAATACAATTTTTTAAACTTGAGTTTCACTAATTTAAAATAATAGAGATGATGTTGATTGACACAATTCATTATATTCCTACTGTGGGTTATGTACTATATTCATCACTTAAACCAGTGGTCGGCAAACCGCAGCTCGCGAGCCACATGAGGCTGTTTGGCCCCTTGAGTGTGGCTCTTCCACAAAATACCACATGCAGGCGTGCAGGTACAGTGCAATTGAAACTTCGTGGCCCATGCACAGAAGTCAGTTTTTGGTTCTCAAAAGAAATTTCAATCGTTGTACTGATGATATTTGGCTCTGTTGACTAATGAGTTTGCCAACCACTGACTTAAACCCAAATATTTTTCTTTAATCTATTTTTTTTCAAAATTCTGTAAAATATAATTGCTATATACTTATTTTATAGGTAAAATATTTAGGATAAAATAATTAATTTCCCCCCAAATCACACTAATAGAGGCAAAGTGAGGCTTTGAACTCAATGGTAAGGAATAGTATCTAATATATTTTTACCTATAATATTCTAGGCAATTCACTAGCATTTTTTCACTTATGTCTGATAGATATTCAGTGGAGGGATATATATAATATATTTCAATGCATATGAACCATAGCTGCTGGTGGTTTACTTGCTTGAAAAGAGGATTGGTGTCAGGTAAAACTGTAAAACAATCAAATTTTACTCAGAAACTATCCTTCTCCTATTTTTTTTAATTTATTTTATTTTTTAATTTAGGTTTCCTAACACCATTTATTGAAGAAACTCTCTTGACGCCATTGTATGTTCTTGCCTCCTTTGTCAAATATTAATTGAGCATAATGGCTTCAGTGGATTTCTGGGTTCTCTGTTCTGTTCCATTGGTCTATATGTCTGTTCTTGTGCCAGTAACAGGCAGTTTTGAGAACAGTGGCTTTGTAAGATAGCTTGATATCTGGTATTGTGCTCCCTCCAACTTTGTTTTTCTTTCTCAATATTGCTGCAGCTATTTGGGGTCTTTTTTTATTCGAGATGAATTTTTGGAGAGTTTGTCCTAGGTCTTTGAAGTATGCCATTGATATTTTAATGGGGTTGCATTGAATCTATAGATTGTTTTGGGTAGGATGGACATTTTTAATGATGTTGATGCTACCAATCTATGAACTCGGTATATTCTTCCATTTGTTTGTCTTCCTCTATCTCCTTTTTCAGCATTCTGTAACTTTCTAAGTACAAGTCCTTTACCTCCTTGGTTAAATTTATTCCTAGGTACCTTAATTATTTTGTTGCAATGGTAAGTGGGATTGTGTGTGTGTGTGTGTGTGTGTGTGTGTGGTTTTTTATTTGTTTGTTTGTTTTTTGTTTTTTGGTGTTGTTTTAGTTTCTCTTCCTGTGAGTTCATTATTGGTGTATAAAAAAGCCATAGATTTCTGGGTGTTAATTTTGTATCCAGCTACATTGCCAAATTCATTTATTAAGTCTAGTAGTTTTATGATGGAGTCTTTAGGGTTTTCTAAGTACAATATCATGTTATCTGGGAATAATGACAATTTTACTTCTTAGTTTCCAATTTGGATGCCTTTTATTTTTCCTTCTTGTCTGATCCCTATGAGTGATAACACAACAATCCCCCAAACAAGAGTGGTGAAAGTGGACATTCTTGTCTTGTTCCTGTTCTTAGGGGAAATTATTTTAATTTTTCCCCATTGAGTATGATTTTGGCTATAGGTTTATTGTATAAGGCTTTTATTATGTTGAGGTATGATCCCTCTATTCCCACTTTGCTGAGAGTTTGTATCAGGAAAGGGTGTTGGATTTTGTCAAATGCCTTTTCTTCATTAATTGATATGATTATGTGATATTTGTTTTTCAATTTGTTTATGTGATGTATCACGTTGATTGATTTCTGGATATTGTACCAGCCTTCCATCCTTGTGATAAATCACACTTGATCATGGTGTATGATATTGCTAATATAATGCTGAATCATATTTCTTTGATTTTGTTCCTTAACATTTATGTTCATCAGGGAAATTGGCCTGTATTTCTCCTTCTTTGAAGTGTCTTTCTCTGGTTTTGGGGATTAGGGTAATGCTGGCTTCATAGAAAGAGCTGGGAAGTGTGCCTTCCTCTGGAATATTTTGGAATAGTCTGAGAAGGATAGGTTTTAGTTCTACTTTTAATGTTTGGTAAAACTCTCCTGTGAAGCTCCAGGCTTTTGTTTGCTGGAAATTTTTGATGATCGCTTCAATTCCTCCTTAGTTATTGGCCTGTTGAGATTTTTTTTTTATTATTATTCTTGATTGAGTTTTGGAAGGTTGTATTTTTCTGGGAATATGTCCATTCCCTCTAGGTTGTTAAGTTTGTTGGAATAGAGTTGTTCATAGTGGGTTTTTTTTTTCTTACAATCCTTTGTATTCCTGTAGGGTCTGTTGTTATTTCGCCTTTCATTTTTTTATTTTGTTTATTTGGTATTTGGCTCCTCTCTTTGCTTCTTGGTGAGCCTGGTTAGAGGATCATCAATCTTGTTTATCCTTTCAAAGAACTAGCTCTTGGTTTCATTGATTTTTTGTATTGTTTTTTTGTTTGTTTGTTTGTTTGTTTTTTGCTTCTATGTCATTTATTTCTGCTCTGATCTTTATTATATACTTCCTTCTGCTCACTCTGGGCTTTTCTTGTTGCTCTCTTTTTATTTCTTTAAGTTGCAGAGTTAGATAATTTATTACTATTTTCCTTGCTTTCTGTTTGTTTTGTTTTGTCTTATTTTGTTTTGTTTTGTTTTGTTTTGAGGTAGGTCTGTAATGCTATGAACTTCCCTCTCAGGACTGTTTTCACTGTGTCCCATAGGTTTTGGATTGTTGTGTTATCATTGTCATTTGTTTCCAGGATGTTTTTAATTAATTATTTGATCTTTTTGGTAACCAAATCATTATTTAATAGCATGCTATTCAAATCATTATTTAATAGCATGCTATTCAGTCTCCAAGTGTTTGAATTTTCTTGGTTGTTTTTATTGTAGTCGATGTCTAATATTGTGGTGTGAGAAGATGCTTGATATGATTTCAATCTTCTTGAATTTGGAGAGGCTTTGTCTGTGATCCAATATGTGATCTATCTTTGAATATTTCCCATGTGCACTTGAAAAGAATGTGTATTCTGTAGATTTAGGATGAAATGTTCTGAAGATGTCAATTAAGTCCATCTGATCTAGTGAGTCATTTGGGATAGCTGTTTCTTTGCTGATATTTTGTCTAGAGCAGCAGTCACCAACCAGTGGTCTGCAGACCACTGGTGGTCTTTGAGGTCTGGAAGGTTGGCGAATACTGATTTAAAGAAACCTTTGTTGCAGTGGTCACCAACCAGTGGTCCGTGTACCACTGGTGGTCCGTGAGGTCTGAAAGGTTGGCAACTTCTGGTCTAGTGGATTTATCCAGTGATGTCAGTGGGGTATTAAAGTCCCCTACTATGATCATATTGCTGTGGATCTCTCCCTTGATATCTTCCAGGAGTTTTTTTTTTAATTTCTTTATTGATTAAGGTATCACATATTTGTCCTCATTGCCCCATTCCCATCCCCAACCCCTCCCCACATATGCCCCCAACCCCCCTGTTGTCCATGACCACTGCTTAGGCTTATATGCATGCATACAAGTCCTTTGGTTTATCTCTCCCCCTTTCCCCCACCTTCCCCTACCTTTCCTCTGAGGTTTGACAGTCTTATCAATGCTTCCCTGTCTCCGGGTCTGTTTTTGTTCATCAGTTTATGTTGTTCATTATTTCCCCTAGATGAGTGAGATCATGTGATACAAGAAATACACTTATAAGAACCAAAAATGAGACAAGCAATAATGGTTATGCTGGGAGGCAAATGAATCAGTCTGTAGTGAGTTTCATTCTGGGCCAAAGTTCTTTTGAATCCCAATTTCAATGTTGAACAGTTCCTTATGTGTACATTCAGCAATGATATTTCAGTTCTGAATGGTGGACAAATGGTGGCAATGCAGGTCCGACCCTCTCTGGTTTGGTCCTGGGCAACCTGCAGCAATGCACAGCTGCTGACTGCTAGTATGGCAAGCCTTTTTTTATGTATTTGGGTGCTCCTGCATTGGGTGCATATATGTTTACCAGAGTTATATCCTCTTGTTGTATCAATCCCTTTAGTACTATGAAGTGGCCTTCCTTATCTCTTGTTATGGCCTTCACTTTGAAGTCTATTTTGTCAGAAATAAGTATTGCTAATGCTGTTTGTTTTTCATTTCCATTTGTCTGAAAGATATTTTTCCATCTCTTCACTTTCAGTCTATGTGAATCTCTTGTTCAGAGGTGGGTCTCTTATAGACAGCAAATATATGGGTTATGTTTTCTTATACATTCAGCCAGTCACTTGTCTTTTGATTGGAGCATTTAGTCCATTTCCATTTAAAGTTATTATTGATAGGTACGTGTTTGTAGCTATTTTTATTTTTTTGCTTTTGTTACTTCTTCCCCCTTTTTAATTTTTTTTTCTTCTTTTTACAACTGTCCCTTTAGCATTTCTTGCATTGCTGGCTTGGTAGTGATAAACTCCCTAAGCTTTTTTTGTCTGTGAAGCTTCTTATTCCCCATTCAATTTTGAATTATAGCCTTGCTGGATAGAGTATTCTTGGGTTCAGTCCCTTATTTTGCATCACTCTGTATACTTCCTTCAATTCCTTCCTGGCCTGATGTGTTTCTGTTGAGAAATCATTTGAAAATCTAATGGGAGATCCCTTGTAGGTAACTTTCTGTCTCTCTCTTGCAGCCTTTAGGACTCTCTCTTTGTTTTTAATGTTTTCCATTGTAATTATGACATGTCTTGGTATGGGTCTTTTTGGGTTGATCTTCTTTGGGATTCTCTGTGCTTGTGTGACTTTTTTTCTTCCCCAAATCTGGGAAGTTTTCTGACATATTTCTTTTAATAGGTTTTCTAGCCCTTGCTCTTCTTCTTTTCGTTCTGGCACCCCTATTATATGTATGTTGCTTCATTTCATGTTGTCCCAAAGCTCCCTTGGGCTCTCCTCCTGTCTTTTGATTTTTATTTCCAATTGCAGCTCAGATTAGGTGTGTATTGCTTCCCTATCTTCTAATTCACTAATTTGTTCCTCTGCTTCTCCTAATCTACTGTTGAAAGCTTTCATAGTTTTTTATTATTATTATTGTAGCTATATCACTTTTTATTTCTTCTTGGTTCTTACATAGGTTGTTGATTTTCTCATCCATCTGGTTTTTGAACTGTATGACCATTATTCTGCATTCTTTTTCTGACAAATTGCATGCCTCCATTTTATTTAGTTCATTTTCTGGTGATTCCTCCTTTTCTTTCCTTTGGGGGTTGGTCTTCTGTCTCCCCATTTTTGATCTAACTGAACGATCTAGGTGTTGAGGTGCGTGGGGCCTGAGGCTGCAGTGGAGGGCCTGGTGGCAGGTTGTGCAGTTGTGCATGCCCTGATTTTGGTGTATGCTGTTTAGTGCCAGGCAGCAGTGCCCTAGGAGCGTGCTCTCCCAGCATCCTTCTCGTTTTCTTTGGTCAGATTGATCAAATGCATGCTGACAGCTGCTGAGCCAAGAAGTAGTATCTCAAAACAGATTTTAGATATCAGTAATGTGGTTCATATGAAGCCATGGCTCCATGTTTGATGAACTATATGCCTGAAGCAGGTAGGCACATAGCTCAAAAAGATACTGAGTGATGTTTCCAAAAATATAACTATATACAGTAAAGGAGAGATAGAACATGTCCAGCCAATATTGCAGGTTTTATACCTGTCCCCAGAGATAAGGGTTATAAAGAGTTTCTATAAAATATTTAAATGTCTGCATTGTTATGACCTAACACCCAAAATATCTTTTCTCTCCTTTTGTTTCCCCCTGAGAGTAGTTTTAAGTAATTTACCTAAAGTTGCAGAGTATGGGGGATGAATGCCAAGGACTGTCATTTTTCAGAGGTATGTTTTGTATTAAATTTGATACCTTGTTAAAAATGGGTTTTCTTTCTATTTTTAAAAAACATGTCTTTTTGTCTCTTCATTTTTATAGCAAATTTAAGGAACCATTAAAAAATTAGTGCTCACTGACTTTAAAATAGATGTGTTTCTGGCCATTGAGGAAACCTGCTATTCATATGTTCTGGTTGTGATTATTTGCTATTTTTATGATATAAATGGTTAAATTTTTTTCAAGAAGGAATCCTGCAAAGCTCTGACCAAGAGGATTTTCTAGTACATAGCAGTTTTAAACAGCTTCTCAAGAATTTAATAGTCCCTTTGCATGTGCTACCATTATGAGCTAAAGCTTAAATGGAACAAAGTCATGAAGGCCTTCTCCTGTTTTCAATTTACATCAAGAACTCAAAAGATTGCCCTTGTATTTATTCAACATCTCTCTGCTGTCTCGTACACACATGAAATATCTCTTCTTTCTTCACTTCTCATTTTATTTACATGCTTACCCATTGTGGTCCACAACCAACATTATCACCATCAGCCGAGAGCTTGTTAGAAACTGCAGACTCTTTGGCCTCATCTCAGACCTACTGAATCAAAATTTACATTTTAATGGGATTCTAAGGTGATTCATGTGCACATTAAATTTTGATAAGCACTGATCTGTAATGGAGTTCCTCAACCATGGTTCATCATTAAAATATGTGTTAAGAAGCTTTAAAAAACTGATACTTGACCCTAACCATTTAATTCATTAATTAGATTGGTGTAGAGTCTGGTGATTCTAATATTGAGCCTATGAAGTGACTTTTTATTATTATTCTAAATGTTCAGATATGTTGACTTTACACTTGACTATGGATAATCCAACGGTGCCCTACATCCATTCATCCTTAACATCAACTTCTTAACAACAAGCTATCTTTTACCTTATGTCAATGTCTTTGAGAAATAAAATGAACACTCCCAAACTAATTTTTGCAGTTTTGTCACTGGACATAGTTTTCTTTAATTTCTATTCTTAAATGCTGGCTACTGGCATACTCATATCTGAGCCCTGGATATTTGGCATGTGACTAGTTGGGACTTCGCAGGGGCATATCCCTAAAATAAGAAACCAAAGAATGTCTGACATAATTAACTTTGAACTACTTAGTAAAATTACCAATAGACATTTAGGTGGCTGTGATATTTTGACTACTGTAACTAGTGCTGCAATGAACATTGGTGTGTATATATCTTTTTCAATTAGTGTGTTTATTTTCTTTGGATAAATGCCCAGACATAGAATTGCTGGTTCATATGGTAGTTATACTTTAATTTTTTGAGAAACTCCATAATGTTTTTCATAGTGGCTCTATCAATTTATATTACCAACAGTGCACTAGAGTTTCCTTTCCTCCACATCCTTACCAAGATTTGTTATTTTTTGTCTTTCTTATAATAGCTATTCTCACAGGAGTGAGGTGATTTCCTATTGTTATTTTGGTTTACATTGCCCTGATGATTAGTGACAAGGAGAATTTTTCACGTGCCCATTTGCCCTCTCTATGTCCTCTAAGAAAAATGTTGTTTGGGTCCTCTGCCCATTTTGTAATCAAACTGTGTGGGGGTCTAGCCCAGCCCAGCCATGAAGGAGCTGTTGTGTAATGTGAGCATGGCATTATGCTTTCCCCTATCCCAGTTGTGACAGGTTTGCTATACAGGGTGAGGAGGGCAGGGGCATATCCCATAGCATTAGTGGTCTAGACAGAGGGGACTAAATATGGTGCCCTCCAGCTTCATCACCAGAGAGTTAAAATGATATTGTAAAATTGGCACCCGCCATTTTTGTCCTCAGGTAATTGCTGCCAGTTTGTCTTTCTGACAGCCACTTTAGGATTAATTAGTTGATTTCCCTCACTTATGGTCTAGGCACTTTTTAAACTGTTGTTTTTGCATTGGTTCTTTGGTCAAGTAGGTCTGTATGGCAGTCTTTAAGAACAGGTTCCGAGTTGCTGTGCAGGATGGGTAAGGCATGAAACACACCCATCTGTGCTAGCAGTGCTGATAGAGGACACAGAAAATCGCACCTGCCAGCTTCCTCACCAGCAATATAGAATGTATTGCAAAAATGGTGTCCACCAATGATTCCATCACCAAAGAAAGTCTCTGCAGGTTCCTGCCTCTTCCGCAGCCTCTTTAGGCTTGGTAAGTGTGATTGACTCACTTCTTGTGCAAGCATTTTTCAATTGTTGCTTTTGTGCTGGATCACAGGGTGACTATTTCTTTAAGAGTGGGCTTTTGGCTGTTGGGCAGGGTGGGCTATGCAGAGCACAGGGTACACCTACTGGTGCTAACAGACTAGAGGGAAGCCACAAAAATGGCATCTACCAGCTCTGTTTACCAGCAAATTAGAATGAGATGGCAAAAATGGCACCCACCTGTATACATGTCATTAGAGAAAGGTACAGCAGATTCCTGTCTCTTCAGCAGTTGCTTTTAGGGATTAGTGTGTCACCCTCACTTATGGTCTAGGTCAGGCGTCCTCAAACTACTGCCCACGGGCCACATGCGGGTGTTTTTGCCGTTTTGTTTTTTTACTTCAAAATAAGATATGTGCAGTATGCATAGGAATTTGTTCATAGTTGTTTTTTTTTAAACTATAGTCCGGCCCTCCAACGGTCTGAGGGACAGTGAACTGGCCCCCTGTTTAAAAAGTTTGAGGACCCCTGGTAGGTGTTTTTCAAACTATTGATTTTGTGCTGGATCTCAGGGTGAGTGGGTCTGCATGCAAGCCCTTTAGGAGTAAGCTCTCCATTCCATACAGTTCTGTGGTTCTCTGGGCCTTAGTCCCAATTGATTTTCAAAACCAGACATTTTGGGCCCTTGCCTTCCTGGTGTCAGACCCAGGGGTTAGGGAGCCTGATGTAAAACACTCCTTTCACTCTTCTAGAGAAAGCTTTGTATTTTTGGAATCCCTTCCCACTTGTGGGACACTGCACCTGGTGTGGAGTCCCAATCCCATCCAGATCAAGTTTCAGCCTTCCTTACTGGTCTTGATGTGTCTTATCTTTTGTTATGGAGGTGCTGTTCATCTAATTTGATTTGTGTCCTTTTCAGAAGAAAATTATTCCATATGTAGCTGTAAATTTGTTATGTCTGTGGGAGGAGTTGGTTTCAGTGTCTTCCTGCTCTGACATTTTGAATTCTAACATTTTTGTCTGTTTTAGTTTACTTTTGCTGTTGTTTTATCAGCCTCACCTTGATCCTCATTCAAGGGGAAGCCTAAGTCACATATAATACCCACAGAACAGACCAGATCTATAATTTTTTTAAATATATTTTATTGATTTTTTACAGAGAGGAAGAGAGAGGGATAGAGAGCCAGAAACATCGATGAGAGAGAAACATCCATCAGCTGCCTCTTGCACACCCCCCACTGGGGATGTGCCCGCAACCAAGGTACATGCCCTGACCGGAATCGAACCCGGGACCCGTTAGTCCGCAGGCCGACGCTCTATCCACTGAGCCAAACCGGTTTCAGCCAGATCTATAATTTTTGTACCAAGAAGCAAACGTTACCAGATCAAGATTTCTTTTAGATCACTGGAGGAAGAGACTTCAAAAGGTCCTTTAAGTCATTTTCTTTTCCAAGCAATGGCATGTGTTATACTGTGAAACTCTCCATGTGACTATCCTATGATGAAATTACAGAGCACTCTGGGGCTGCCCACAAAGACTTTACATACTAATGGAATCACTATAGCATTTGTCCACAGTATCCATTTGGAATTTGATAATGCTTTGTGAAAATACTACCTTAATACCGAGAGACATTGTGTTTGAACTGGAACAACTTTCTTAGGAGTCACAGTAAACTTGAGCAAACTGAGCACAGAATACCAAAAACTTATACTTGGAGGATTTGGAAGCATACCAATATGACTTTGAACTTGAATAACAGTTTTGCAATGCAGACAACCTTTCTGATCAGTTCAGGCCAGGGAACAACATTAGCACAGTTGTTCCCAACAGACTCACATTATTGAGTGAAATCTCTGAACCTAGCACTTAACAGAAACTTAGGTATGCAATAGGAATTTAATAACTGACTTTGAATTAAATAATTTTATATCTAAAACTGAGTAAGGATGGTTGGGTATAAAAAGGCTAAATTGAATGTGATATTAACAATTGTTCCAGACAATTTCAGACTGGAATACTGCTTTGGGGAGGACACTGCATTACCTAGAGGCAAATCATCTTGAATTGTCCATGTCAGCATGATCTCATCTGAATTAAGTCCCTTCCTATCTATGATCATGGAACCTCTATCTGATGTACACTAGATTCATGAATTTTAGCTTATAAATGACAGTAGTATTATGAGAATGTGTTATCAACTAGGATTATGGGCCCATAAATGCATAGAGCTATGGCTACTTGACCCTGGAATTTTTTCTTTTGAAGTGTCTTTGAATCTACTAGGCTAGAGGAGTTAATTCCCTTTTTCTGTTTGAGTCAGTCCTTTGCTATCTATTTTGACTCCCTCCCACCCCCCCGCCACAACTGATTAAGTCAGAAGCATCTAAAGTATGTTCTTACTTGGAAGCTGTCCTGAAAAGCCTGGATTACATGGAAGCAAATATTGTAGCAAAATCTCAGATATAGTTTCTCTCTCTCCTTCTCTGTCTTTCTCCCTTTGCCTAGCTCAGATGGCTAGAAGTGCTCAGGCTTAAAAAGGCCCAGGGTAAATGTTTCTAAGAATTGGGGCAATTTTTTTTCCTATTACTCTTCTCATAAGTTTCAGTTTCTTATTGCCTCCATGCTCTTAATTGGCCTTTCCCTGTCATTATAGTATTAAAATTTGAGGCTGTAGTATATTGGACTTAAGTGGGTAAGGCAAAAGAGGAGATTGTTCCTAGGCTTGCATTGGTCCTAGGTGCCAAGCTATCAATGCAAAAGATAGTTTACCACATGGTAGAGCAGAACTCATTAAGGATTCACATTGTGGTATGGGACCTATCTTAATGGTAATAGGTTAGTTAACCTTTCTATGTCACAGTTTCTTTATACCAAAAATGTGGATAAATAAAGGTGCCCACCTCAAAGACTAGTAAACATTCAATGAGAAAATGTGTATGTTGTGCTTCAAATAATATATTGTCTCTAGTAAAAGCTATATAAGTGTTTTCTATTATTTTATTATTTACTCCCAATGAATGTGGGTTCATGTTTTTAGAGCATTAGGATAGTCAGGGAAATCTTAGTGGTTTATGCCTAACCAAAACGCTCACCAAAACCTAATACTTTCCCTGGGTGTTGAAGATATATCCTGGCTCAAATTAATGTCATAAAATGAGTAATGGTATTCATGCCTGCCATCCAGATAGTCCTAATCCAGCTGGTTTATATTCTTTCTACTTTAATTATTCTTATATTTAGGTGTCAAAGGCAAGTATCCTTGCTTGATTGACCCCAGCTGTAATCTGGTCCAAAAGGAGATACTGTAATGTATATTACAAAATATACACAAAAATATAATTTCTTGTTTAGTGATCAGTCTGATAAGTTACTCTTCATTCTAATAAAAGAACCTAGGTACATAGGAGTGTGTGTATGTATTGAAAAGAGAAAAATCAGAGAAGAGAAAGTGTAAGAGAAAATTTGTTTTCTAACTGAGAAACAAATTGTGAGCAGTTTTCTCTACATGTCTTCCATTTTAGTTTTTGAAACCCAAGAAATTCAGATGACTAGACATTAAAGAACCCTGACACCCAACATGAACATCTAAATGAATCACTATTTTGCACTCTTAAAAAATTAGAATTTCAAACTTCAATACAAGAGGTTTCTTTCCCCACAGTAGTAAATACTCTTGCTTTACTCAAACATTAAAAGGCTCTGAACTGCTACTCCGTACAAAAAATAAAAAAAAATGAAAGAGTCATTCTATTATTTTTTGTCATTGTAATAACAAAATAAATTAACTATTTACTTTCTCTTTCAACCCTCTGCCAAATTTCCATACAAATCTGTCCTTGGGTGTGTGTCACACATTTGCTAAACCCTATTATACACCAGTTCTTTTATGAAGAACCAGCCGGGAAAATCTACCTGTCTCAAGGTATAATCATGATTTGGGTTAATTTGGCTAAATTAATATATAGATTTAGTATCATTCAAAGAATATAGATTGAACATCTGGTATAATGAATAAAATCCACACACTTGGATGGTAACCATCCACACAGAAATATTGGTATTGAGTAGTACATGATACATTCTAGATTTGGGCTGTTATGACTGTTTTCAAGGAAGATATATGCAACTTATATACAGGACAATGATTCTTGGGTTATACCTACATACACAGTGATATTATAATCACATTGCATCATAAAACTGATTAGAATCCAGTAATTGACAGATTATTTTTAACATCAATGTTTCAACAATCTTTATTTCTTTCTAAATTATATTGTGTGTAAATGCTGTCCTTTCTATCTGAGCTTTCTGACCATAGTAGGAGGAATTCAAGTACTTTATTCATTGTGATGATGAAATAATCCTATATAATAAAAGCCTAATATGCTAAGTGTCCAGTCGTCTGGTTGTCCATTCAACCAATTAAAACATAATATGCTAATCATATGCTAAGGCCACTCAACCACTTGCTATGACATGCACTGACCACCAGGGGGCATACAGTCGGCCAATCAACCAGTTGCTATGATGTGCACTGGCCACCAGGGGGTAGATGCGCCGACCAGTAGGTTAGTTTGATGCTGGAATCTGGCCAATTGGGACTGAGCAAGACAGGCTGGACACACCCTGAAGTCCTCCTACAGTCCCTCTCAGGCCCTGATCTTGCACCAGTGGGGTCCCTTGGCCTAACCTGCACCCTCTCACAATCTGGGACCCCTCGGGGGATGTCAGAGAGCCAGTTTGGCTTGATCCCACAGGCCTGGCCAAGGGACGCCACAGGTGCATGAATTTGTGCACTGGACCTCTAGTATAATATAATATAATATAATATAATATAATATAATATAATGTAATATAATATATACAAAAGCATGATGTGAACTTCTCTACACCATGCAAGAAAGATATAGTATTATTACCATGTGGCATTTCTCCAAGGGGATGTGGTGGCATGCAAATGAGCTTACCTCTGCCTTGGCTTAAGCTCTGTTCCTATATACCTATCCCATATAATATCCCTGGAACGAGTAAACATCCCCAGAATCCTAACTTATAAAGCTTCCCCAGTGTCCTAATATAATGGGAGTTTGAATGGACCACTAAACGGAGGTATTTTAACCCTGTTTATTAGTCTTTTCAATG
Organism: Cnephaeus nilssonii; assembly: GCF_951640355.1. Lineage (NCBI taxonomy): Eukaryota > Metazoa > Chordata > Mammalia > Chiroptera > Vespertilionidae > Cnephaeus > Cnephaeus nilssonii. Next base: position 66,676,469 of record NC_137071.1, read on the forward strand.
CTATTAATGACCTTTTACTTTCTTCCAAACTATCTAACTACTTTGCATGATCATATTCTCTCTCTCCCTTCCTCCTTCACCCTCTTTCTCTCCCTCTCTATCTCCTCTCTCCCTCCCTCCCTTCTCCTACACTCCCTCTCTCTGTAAAATGGAAATATAAACAGTAACTCAATTAAGGTTTCATGGTGATAGGAAGATGGGTTAATATTGACAAAACACTTTGTAATTTAAAAGGTCCATTCTAACATTAATGAGCATTATTAGAGGATTGCATTGCAGTTTAATGAAGTGATGACTCAATTGACATTACATTTTGGATCCCAATCAACCAATTATAAGCCCATTGAGTTTGAATGCGCAGATAATCATTTTCTAGTAAGGAACTGATTTTGCTTAGGTTTATATGCTTTTACAGGTTTTCTCCTAGCTATATTTATAATAAAAATGTACTATTCAATTATGAGGGCTTTAAAAAAGTGCATGTTCTGACTTTCCCATTAGAAATATATTATCAAAATATTAGAGAAAATTCCAAACACAAATATAGGATTATTGGATATCCAGATATTGTGTTCAACAAATTGGATTAGTATTTTTAAGAAATATAATAACATTAAAAAAACTGCCTACAAAGTGATTTTCTATACATGAAATCCTATTTTTTATTGTCTGTCACTGTAAAATTAATTTTTTTCTCTGTTCTCCAAATGCTCTCAATACTTAAATAATATTTGAGGATGCAACAGTAGTTTAAAATGATACCTTTAAAGGAAAATATTTATCTTTTTAAAAACTTGTCTTAGCCAGTGTTTTTAAGTGGTTAGAGTATTGACAGTTCACCCATGGGTTTCAAGTTTGATTCCTGGTCAAGGGCACATGCCTGGGTTGCAGGTTTGATCTTCCACCCCACTTAGGGAGCGGAAAGGAGGCAACCAATGGAGATATCTCTGTCACATTGATGTTTCTCCTTCTCTCTCTCTCTCTCCCCCTTTCTCCCTTCCACTCTCTCTAAAAATCAATGGAAAAATATCCTCAGGTGAGGATTAAAAATAACAACATACCAAAAAAGAACAATTTATTTATCACATACCATGAACACATACTAATCATGATTATAGAATAAAATGTATGTTCATCAGTTTTGCGGTTATACTATCTTTATAGCTAATTGAAATGGGGAGGGATAAATACCTGGTACGAAAAGTTGAAGGAAATAAAAGAATGTGAATTTACTCATCTTAAATGCTAGATGATTTCTGCTGTAAATTTGTCTCCCTAAATCTTGGTACGTTGGGTAATATCTAGCTGTGTTTGTCTCTCCCAGTTAGAGAATTAAAATATCTTATAATATTCAAAAGAGAATGGGAGCAGATTTAGAAGGACATATGCTAATACTCAAACTCACTCACAAAATGCAAACTAGACATGGTTGTTTTTGTGTCTGACACAGGAGCTTAAAGATCCAAAAAGGAATAAAAGTTTAAATGAAATGGGGTCACAAGGCTAGAATAAAACCACTTTTGCATCTATTAGAGCCTCCTCCTTTCCCATAATCTTCATCAAGAGTAAATGAATCTCCGATTTTCCAGCACCTGGTAATATATTTTTGGTTTTGGTAAATGACTAAAGATGAGGGAAGAAAGATAAATAGAATGATCCAAACAGTTATGATTCCAAGTGAAATAACAAAGACATAAATATAGGGTGCTTAATGAAAAAGCAAATGAACTGGAGAAATGAACTCAAAAGTATCATCAACTTTTTAACAAGTTGGATCAGTATTCCTATTTCCTGGCCAACTGTAGGACAATGGGGAAACAATTCATTCATTGGAGATAGTCATGGTTCTAGTTGTAGTATGACCAAGCATGACATTTTCCTCACCTCAACACTATGACACCATAATATACACTTAGTCATATCAAAAGATAAAGGGAAGAGTCAGAATTGCCAGGAGTTAAACATCTTACCTTATAATAGAGAAACATGCAAATTGACCGCACCTCCGCTATGCCCACGATTGGGCCAGCAGGAGGCTGGGGGCGGGACTCCGGGTGGCATATCCGCCTTTGAGAAGATCAAGATGGCGGTGCCCAGTGGCCAGGCCCATGCCGCAGCTCCCGGGGGTGCCTGGGGCGATCGGCCACCTAGGGGGGCATGTCCGGGCCCCTCCCGTCCCTCCCGGGGGTCCCAGGGTTGATCGGCCACCTGGGGGGGCGTGGTCCGGCCCCTCCCGCCGCTCCCGGGGGTCCCACCAGGGGCCGAGGCTTTCCGGGCCTTGGGCACCAGCGGGGAGCCTGCACCGATCGCAGGAAACCACTGGGGGTCGGCTCCTGTGATCAGTAGCAGGGACGCTGGGTGCGGTGAGCCCAAGGCCAGGAAAGCCTGGGGCGGAGGCTTTCCCGGCCTTGGGCACCAGTGGGCAGCCTGCACGGATCGCAGGAAACCACTGGGGGTCGGCTCCTGCGATCCTTAGCAAGGATGTTGAGTGCCCCTGAGCCCAAGGCCACCGCCTGGGGCCAAGCCCCGACCCTGAAAAAGGCAGAAGGCGGTGGCCACAGCCAAGGCTTGGGTCCCTGGTGCCGGCAGAAAACTGGTGCAGGCAGCCAGGTGAATGAAGGTCTATTGCACGAATCTTCGTGCAAACGGGCTACTAGTATTATTATAAGAACATGGGCATTATCAGATCACTCAGATATTCCCATCAAGATTGTAACACAAGGTTAGATATGCCATCTACTAAGAGAGTGATTGATGCTTGAGGCAAGGAGTTCGTCTTTAAAATCCCAAACTTCCTTATCCATTTGATTCATCCTATGTTATCCTATTTTATTAAAATATATCATTCAAAAATATGTATTTTACTGCTATGAATAACTTGAAGCAGAATATTTCCTGAAACTTGAGGTTGTTACTTTTTAAAAAACAAACAAACATTCCCATTCTAAAAGTGAAATCAAATAGCTTCAAGAACAGGGACCCATAATATAGGAATCACTAGCATAATTGGAGTACACATGTCCTTAATATGTCTTTGTTTCTCATGAAAAGTATAAAGCATGCCTCTCATTGCAAAGGGAAAACAAAAAGAGGAAATGGATTGACAGTCTAGTACTTAGCTTGGTCCAGAGTTCTATTAATTTCTCAAATTTTTAGGTTAAAATAACACCACAGATGGGTGGAAATGGGAGCACATTCCTGTGGTGTTACTAAACAACTGGAACGTAAAATTAGTAGTACATCACATTTTCCAAGTTTATAGCACACAAAACCCCTATGCTTTTTGAACTCTATAGATACTCAATTTATTTATCAGGAGTGCTTCTATGGGTTCATTCCCAAGAGGATCCAGATTTCCACTCATTTTATTAGTCTGATTTGATCAATTGTAACATGAAATTAGAAACTCTGCCAAAAGTTTCTGGATACATATTTGACCCATATTAAAATAGGATTCACCAGGGATCTAATTTTTGTATTATTTCCTTTCCAGCTCTGGCTTAAGGTTTGATTAAAACAACTAAACATTAAAAGGAGAGCTTAGAGAAAGTATAGCCCTTAATTCTTCTGGATCAATAATTTTTCAGCTCATTGGTAATGCATAACCTCAGGTTCATTCTCCAGAAATCTTCATTCAGTTGGAGAAAATCTCTAAATACAACACATTCAGTTGCAGGTGGTCAGTAGTCCACATGGTGATAAACACTACTTTAGGGGTCTCTTAGAGTATATGCTGGAAGCTGGTTACTTTCTCACCATTTAAAACAATATTTTGCATACAATTTCAGCGTCTTGGACTCCTGTGGTCTATCCAAGGACACCAATTTAAGATCTAGATTTATATCAAAAGCAGAACGCATATTTAATTTCTAAGTAATTTTCTTTAGAAAAAATTCTCAGATTTATAACAACATAATTGTCCTCAGCTTTTACATCTTATTGATATAGAAATTGATTGTATAAAATATTTGTGTAATTTTCCCCACAGACAGAGGCCCTCATCTCTGCATTTGCCCTGAGTCCATCAAAATATTGAGACTTCCAGCTTTTCATGCCTGCTTTGGAGGATTGGACTCACATTTCCCCTACACCATCAATGTTGGTGCACAGTAATTTCTTGATGAGAATGCTACAACTTATTCATTTTTATAGCCTGCTCCTCTTTTTCCTACAACTTCAGTGACTAAGATAAAATAGGTTCTCAATACCTACTTTTAATTGGCTTACTTATTATCTTACTAATTACAAGGATAGCATATTTACATCATAGAAAATGGTAAAAATAATGGGTAATGGTAATCTCATCCATTTTATCTTGGGGTTATTGATTAGAAATGTATTTTTTCATGAAAATATCAGTTATTTTATTCTTTATACAGTATACTTTTCAGTATTTCTATATGCAATTTTTAATCAGGAATCAAATAATACCAAGCAATGTGATAAAAAGGAACTGTTTTTCTTATAAATATAGGTGATATTTTCTTCTACATTTACATTTATTATAAAACAGCAAATATTTTTAAATGAATCTTGACTTATCATAACTCCAAGAAATGGCCATCTTTAATAATAAAAGGGTAATATGCTAATTAGACTGGACGTCCTTCCAGACAACCTTCCAGACAAAGCCAGGACTGTGAGGGAAGTCCGGGTCCCGGGTGCCAGAGGGAAGCTGGTGCCGGCAGCCAGGGGAAGGAAGGCCTACTCATGCACGAATTTCATGCATTGGGCCTCTAGTTTTGAATAATCTGATACCTTTATAGTATTTTTATACATTCATAAAATAAAAATATTATTTTTATTTTTTTTTATCGTTGACACCATTATCGATGTTCCCCAACCCCTTCTCCTTTACCTACCTCCACCCAGCCCTAGCCACCACTCCCTCTGGTCATCACCACACTGTTGTTTGTTTCCATGGGCTATGCATACATTTCTTTGGCTATTTTCTTCACCTTCTTTCATCCAGTCTTCCCCCCAACCCCCATGACCTCTATCAGTTCTATGTATCCATGCCTCTGGCTCTAATTTGTCTTAATTTGATCATTAGCTTCCACATATAAGTGAGATCATATGGTGTGTGTCTTTCTGAGTTTGGAAAATTTCACTTAGCATAATGCTCTCCAGGTCCATCCATGCTGTAACAAAAGGTAAGAGTTCCTTCTTTTTTTCAGCAGCATAGCATCCCATTGTGTAAATGTACCACAGCTTTTTTATCCACTCCTCTACTGATGGGCACTTGGGCTATTGTAAATAATGCTTCTATGAACATAAGGGTGTATATATGCTTTCTGATAGATATTTAGGGATTCTTAGGATATATTCCCAGAAATGGGGTCGCTGGTTCAAAAGGCAGTTCCATTTTTAATTTTTTGTGGAAACTTCATACTGTTTTCCACAGTGGCTGCACCAGTTTGCATTCCCACCAACAATGCATGAGGGTTCCCTTTTCTTCACATCCAGGCCAGCACTTTGTTTGTTGATTTATTGATGATAGCCATTCTGACAGGTGTGAGGTGATATCTTATTGTGGTTTTAATTTACATTTCTCTGATGATTAGTGATGTTGAGCATTTCTATATGCCAATTGGCCATCTTTATGTCCCCTTTGGAGAAATTTCCATCCAGGTCCCTTGCCCATTTTTTAATTGGATTGTTTATTTTCCTAGTATTGAGTTTTATAAGTTCTTTATATATAGGGTGTCCCAAAATGTGTATACACACTTTGAATAATTATAAAGGCAGTGATTATTAAAATACATTTCATTTTCAAAATTCAGCTTTCAGTTGTTAAGGTGTTTATGCACTTTTGGGGGACACCTAGTATGTTGGAAATTAACCCCTTATCAGATGTATCATTGCCAAAGATATTCTCCCATACAGTGGGTTCCCTTTTCATTTTGTTGATGGTTTCATTTGCTGTGCAGAAACATTTTAGTTTAATATAGTCCCATTTGTTTTATTTTTCCTTTGTTTCCCTTGCCCTAGGAGATGTAGTTGTAAAAATATTGCAATGAGAGATGTCTGAGATTTTGCTGACTATGGTTTCTCCTAGGATATTTATGGTTTTATGGTTTTTAAGTCTTTTATTCTTTTTGAGTTCATTTTTGTCTATGGTATAAGTTGGTAGTCTAATTTCATTTTTTTGCATGTATCTGTTCAATTTTCCCAACACCATTTATTGAAGAGATTGTCTTTACTCCATTGTATGCTATTGCCTCCTTTGTCAAATATTAATTGACCCTGAAGACGTGGGTGATTTCTGGGGTCTCTATTATTTTCCATTGATCTATAATACCTGTTCTTCTGCCAGAAAAAAATATCCAATTACAACAGCTTCTAGAAACAAAAATTAGAAAGCATGAGGAGAGCCTAAGGGAACTTCGGGACAACACAAAACAAAACAACATCAGGAAAATAGGGGTACCAGAAGGAAAGGAAACTGAGCAAGGAATAGAAAACCTGTTTAAAGAAATAATAACAGAAAACTTCCCTGATATAGGGAAGAAAAAACCCACACAAATCCAAGAAGCTCACAGAGTTCCAAGCAAAATGAACCCCAAAAGACGACGCCAAGGCACATTATAATTAAGTTGGCAAACACCAACGACAAAGTAAGAATCTTAAAAGTGGCCAGAGAGAGACAGACAGTTACATACAAAGGAACCCCCATCAGACTAGCAACTGATTTCTCAACAGAAACTCATCAGGCCAGAAGGGAATGGAATGAAATATACAAAGTCATGCAAGTATAAGGCTTTTTTAAAATACAATGGTGCTGGACTTTATTAACTGTTGTTTTTTTCTGTATCTATTGATATGATCATGTGATTTTTATAATTCATTTTGTTTATGTGATGCATCACATTTATTGATTTGTGAATATTGTACCAACCTTGCATTTCCAGAATTCAAGGTTGATCATGGTGTATGATCTTTTTTTAATGTATTGCTGGATTTGTTTTGCTAGTATTTTGTTGAGGATTTTAGCAGCTATGTTCATCAAGGATATTGGCTTATAATTTTCTTTGTTCGTAGTGCCTTTATCTGGTTTTGGAATTAGTATAATGATCGCCTTGTAAAAAGAGCTTGTAAGTCTACCATCTTACGGAATTTTTTGGAATAGTTTGAGGAGGATAGGTGTTAGTTCTTCTTTGAATATTTTACAAAATTTACATGTGAAGCCATCAGGAGTTTTGTTTGCTAGGGTGTTTTTGTTTATTACTGCTTCAATTTCATTAGTTATCGGTCTATTTAGGTTTTCTGATTCTTCCTGGTTGAGTTCTGGAAGACTGTATGATTCTAAGAATTTGTCCATTTTGCCCAGGTGGTTTATAAGAGTATATTGTATGTTATATATGTATAGTGTATCATATTATCTACAAATAAATGTATACATATACACTCACACATCTAATCTTTTAATGAGAATTTTTTCAGTTATAGTTAATATTCAACGTAATATTCAGAAATAAGATTGTACTATTTTTGTGGCATAAGTTGATTTTTTCACTAAAATAAAATGCTATGCATATTTTTCAAGTTAGTTCATGTAAATCACCTTCACTCATTTTAATTTAATAGTTGCCTAGCATTGAATCAATATTTTGTGCTTATAGTAATTACTTGCATAATAAATTAATGACTTAACTAACTTCTTATTGTATTATTTTAGAAATGTGTTAAACTTCAAATAAATTGATATGACTATTTTTTCTTACCGAATAATAGAGTTTCAGAATTATTTTTATTCTGGTTTAGCATATAAAATTTCTCTTTAAGAAACTAGCCAGATCATGAGAAGTTTTCAAAGATCAGGGAATTAACATTAATTTTTACCTCCTTCCAAAACTAAATACATGTAAAATTCCTTTTATCCAGTGTCAATTCTATCACTTCATTTTGTCAGGTCACTAGACTAACTCAATTTTTCTCATACTTCAGAGGGTCTTCCACCTACCCTTTGTTTTAGACAGCAGGACTCTGAATCCTATTGTCATTACAATAACAATGGCAATAGGTACAGTGGTCATGTCTTAATGGCACCAATTAAGAAATTATCTGAGAGAAGAAAAATGGTGAGAAATCTCAAAGTCAGCAATGTTTACATTGAGAAATATTCAGCAATAAATCTTAGAAGCCCTTCAAGTGCAGCCAGCATCTATCTCTGCTCTGTCTGTGGTTAACTAAGATTTCCTTTCCTTTCCCTCCGTTTTCAACAAAGCAAAACAGTTCAAGTCCCAGAAACAGCCCTTGATGTTAACATATCAGGTTTGGGTGAGATGAGATTCCATCATAAGAATTTTCCCATAAATTTGGAGTGAGAATTCAGACCAATACATTTGTTTCCAACAGAAAAGAGGATGGTCCAAAACCCTTAAGTGAGAGTATAAAATTATGAAAAAAGGTAAAAGTCACTTGTAGCTATTCTGTCTTGAGATTTTAGGGTAATCATTGTCCTTAGGGATCACATCTAAAATTAAAAATCTAGGAGTAAATAAACAAAAGATGACCTATTTCACGCAAATGATAATAGTGTTTGGAATAAATTTCCAAGACAACAGTGAAGCATGGAAATAAGTAGGTCAATTTCATGAAGAATATAAAAATGACAAAGAAATATTATATGAAAAATCAATTCTGAATTAAAATGAAATCTTATGTGTGCAGGAATAGAAGATCAGAGAACCTGCACATTGTCCATGTAATTAACCATTTTCAGTTTTTAAATTGAATATATCTGAATGTACTTCATGCATCCCTTAAAATTACTTTTCTATGTCTACCTATATTACTATGAGGTAGAGATGAGAGAGTTTTTCTCACTCTCAAAATATATCTGAATGTACTTCATGCATCCCTTAAAATTACTTTTATATGTCTACCTATATTACTATGAGGTAGAGATGAGAGAGTTATTCTCACTCACTCTCATTTTCCATGAGACAGAACTGAAGAAAAGTGTGTGGCTGTATGTGTGTGTGTGTGTGTGTGTGTGTGTGTGTGTGTGTGTGCATCTGTTTGTCCCTCTTTGTCTCTGTCTCTGTCCATAATGTATACCTGCTTCCAAAAGTAACTATGATTGGTTTTTATGTGGCTTGCTCAAGGCCATACACCAAGTCAACATATGAAAAAAAAAAGGCTTCAGAGAGGATAGAGAGTGTCATTCAGCTATGAAATCTGGACTAGTATACACTATAGCCGTGGTCAGCAAACTGCGGCTGGCAAGCCACATGCAGTTCTTTGGCCCCTTGAGTGTGGCTCTTCCACAAAATACCACGGCCTGGGCGAGTCCATTTTGAAGAAGTGGTGTTAGAAGAAGTTTAAGTTTAAAAAATTTGGCTCTCAAAAGAAATTTCAATCGTTGTACTGTTGATATTTGGCTCTGTTGACTAATGAGTTTGCCGACCACTGCACTATAGCATCATAAACTGTTAGAAATAGTAAGTACCTTAAAGACCCATATCTTCACTTTCTGGATGAAACTGAGGCTCAACAAGTTAAATACAAAATTCCAAAGTTATCCAACTACTTATTAGAAAAGCTGGCCTACAATTTTTTACATGCTAATATTTGAGAGGTGCTGGAAGGCCCTGTGTTTCAAAATATTTCATGCAGAGCCTTAGAGGACTTGAAATTCCAAAGGTCAGAATCCTTCATCTGAATTATTAATATTATTCTGTTCCAAATGTTATTATGGATGAACTACCCACACTATTATCTAAGGTCAGTTCTTTCTACTTGTATACTAGATCTCATCCCCTGTTACCTATTCCAGCAATTAATCATCTCTCTCTATTCTTTACTAGGGGCCCAGTGCATGATTGAATCATGCACGTGTAGGGTCCCCTACATGCTTTCGCTTTTCGCGGTGGAGCTGGGTGCCTGTCCGCTGGTGCACCAGGCCTTTCAGAAGCCTCCACCTGAAAGGCCTGGTGCCGGAGCAGACAGGCACTCAGCTCCCCAGCTTTTGATGGTCCTCGGCCGCTGAGGGGGGCTGCCGCGGACACCTGGTTACCCTGCCTTTGAGAGGCACAGCTGGGTGTCCAAGGCAGGCCCCCTCAGGGGCCGCGGATCTGGCCATTGAGAGTCACAGGGGGCGGGAGTCCCGCCCCCTGCGCCTCTCAACAGCAGGGTAGCCCCCCTCTGTGGCAGCTGATCCTGTGCCTCCCAATGGCCGGATAGGCCACCCTGAGTCCAGCTCCCCAGCCTCCCGCTGCCCAATCGTGGGCATAGCGGATGGTAATTTACATGTTACTCTATTATTAGATAGGATAGTCTATTTTCCCTCTTTAATGGATAATGCTCATCAACATGTTTTTCTTATTCTCTTATGCTTTTGTTAATCTCTTCCTGAGGAAAAAAATATATTTTAAACCTCTTTGGGCTCTACTTTCATTGCCAGTTATAGATCTAATTCTTTACTCCCTTTAGCAGCAAATCTCCCTGAAAGATTCTCTACATTTGCTCTTGAATTTCTCCCTGCCCATTCTCTTTTAAACACACTTCAACTAGGCTTTACTCTCCTCACCAAACCTGTTGTCCTTGAAATCTTCAATGATAAGCTCTCATCTGACTTCACCTATCAGCAGTTTTTGACATAGTCAATCACTTCCTCTCCCTTTATCCTTTTTCTTCACTTAGCTTCCAAGATACTACATCCTCATGATTTGCCTGTTAGCTACTTATTCCTTCCTGTTCTCCTTTTCTAGTTATATTTTTCTTTCCCAAATAGCTTTGTGTTACAGTTCCTTAGAGCTCAGTTCAGCATGAAAGTCTTATCTACTCTTGTGGTTTTAAAAAACATATATATGCCAATAATGACTCTATTTATATTCCCAGCTCAGACAACTCTCCCAGATTCGAGACTCATATATCCAATTACCTACTCAACATCTTCACATGGGTGTCTAACAGATAGTTCATTTCTAAAACTGAATTTCATTTCTTCACACATTCATTTTCTCTATCTTCAACCTTTCAACATTTAATAAATGTCAACTCCATCCTTTGGATTATTAGGCCAAAAATTATAGTTATCTTTTGTTTATCTCACATCCCATATTCAATCAACCAGAAAGACCTGTTGGAACTGTCTTTAAAAATATGCCATGGAGCCCAACTGGCAGAGCTCAGTGGTTGAGTGTCGACCTATGAACCAGGAGGTCACGGTCCGATTCCCTGTCAGGGCACATGCCTGGGTTGTAGGCTTATTCCCAAGTGTGGGGCATGCAGGAGGCACCCAATCCATGATTCTCTCTCATCCTTGATGTTTCTATCTCTCCCTCTCCCTTCCTATCTCTGAAGTCAATAAAAATATTACATATACATATATAAGTATGTGTATGTATATACACACACACACACATATATATACACATACACATACTTATATATGTATATGTATATATATAATATATATAATATATATATATATATATATATATATATATATATATATATATACCATGAACACAGACAATAGTGCAGTTAAGGCCTGGAAAGGGGATAAGAATGGGGAGGGGGGAGGAGAGTGGGTCAATGGGGAAAAAAGGGGGACATCAGTAATGCTTTCAACAATAATGATAAATTTATAAAATGTATGCAGAATCTGGCCACTTTTTATTACTTTCACCATTCCACCATTATCTTTCCCCTGGATTAATGCAGAGGCCTCCTAACTGCTTTTTCTGCTACTGCCCTTCTTTGCCCTCTATAGTGTACTTTCAACACAGTTACAAGAGTAGTGAGGTCTGGTTACTACTCCTCTTCTTAGACTTTCAGTGGTTCCCCATTTCACTCAAAGTAAAAAGTCATCAAACAGACCTATAAGAACTTATGTTACCCCATATTCTTAATCCCTCACATTACCTCTTTAATACAATACTAAAAGTACTGTCTACTTCTCTCTCTTGTAGTCAGACTAGCCTCCTTGCCTCCTCACTTTTTTTTTTAAATAGCCACACATATTCTATTCTTCAAGCCTTTAGTTCCTCTGCTGGCTGGAACACTTTTCTTCTAAATAGCCACAGGGCTTGCTTTCTCAAGTCACTTAAGTTTTTTTTTTTCTCCTATCATCCACTTAATGATGTTCATAGCATTTAAAATTGCAAACTTCCCCACAAAAATTAGTCTCTTTATACTCTCCTACTTTTTTCCCCCATATCACTTATCACTTTCTAATGGACTATTTGATTTACTTATTCTTTATATTGTTTGTGAGTCTACCACCGTAAGACAAGAACTTAACACAATATCTTTGTTTCCTGATATATTCCAAGGTCTAATAATAACACCTAGCACATTTATTTATTTTTATTCATTCATTTATTTACAATTTATCTTCATTGCTTGTTTAGTTTACTAACAAATATGTATTTTTAAAACATTTTGCTATTCAAATTTTGTAAACTATCCCATGTTACATTTTAGCATTTCCTGAATTATGTTTTAATACAATGATATTTTAAAGGTAAAGGTTTTAAGCTTGGCGTTTTAGTAGGCAACCAACAAAGCCAATATTTAATGTTTGTAATTTAAGTTTAGGCAGAGATATTTATTTCAAATTCTTGTGTCAATACTTCTTCAACTTTTTTCTTAATTTACAAGGTCAAAACAACTTTATAATAAGTCTTATTTGGTTATTAAAACAATAATTATATTTATTAATAATATATTTACACAGAGATATTTATTTCTTCACCTTCCTCCTTCCTTCCTTTTTTTAAAAAAATAATTATTGTTGAAAATATTACATATGTCCCCTTTTTTCCCCAGTGACCCCCTCCAGCCCCATCCCCCCCTGTGTCTATGGGTTATGCATATATGCATACAAGGTTTTTGGTTGATTGCCTCCCACCCAACCACCTTCCCCTGTCTTCCCTCTGAGATTTCTCACTCTGTTTCATGCTTCCATGTCTTGGGATCCACTCCGTTCATCAGTTTATTTTGTTACATATGAGTGTGATCATTGTCTTTCATTGACTGACTTATTTCACTTAGCTTGATACTCTCCAGGTTCCTCCATGTTGTCTCAAAGGGTAAGATATTCTTCCTTTTTACTGCTGCATGATATTCCGTGGTATAAAAGTACCACAGTTTTATTATCCACTCATCTACTGATGGGCACTTGGGCTGTTTCCAGATCTTAGCTATAGTAAATTGTGCTGCTATGACCATAGGGGTGCATACATTCTTTCTGATTGGTGCTTCGGGTTTCTTAAGATATATTCTTAGAAGTGGGATTACTGGGTCAAATAGCAGTTCCATATTTAATTTTTTTTGTGGAAACTCCATACTGTTTTCCATAATAGCTGCACCAGTCTGCATTCCCACCAGCAGTGTACTAGGGTTCCCTTTTCTCCACATCTCACCAGCACTTGCCATTTGTCTATTTGTTGTTTGTAGCCATTCTGAGAGTTGTGAGATGGTACCTCATTGTTGTTTTGATCTGTATCTCTTGGATGATTAATGACTTTGAGCATTTTTTTCATATGTCTCCTGGCCATCTGTATGTCCACTTTGAGGAAGTGTATCTTTAGGCCCTTTGCCCATTTTTTAATTGGACTGTGTGTCTTCCTTTCCTTAAGTTGTATGAGTTCCTTATATATTTTGGATATTAACCCTTTATCAGATATATCATTGCCAAATATGTTCTCCTATACAGTGGGCTCCCTTGTTGTTTTGTTGATAGTTTCTTTTGCTGTGCAGAAGCTTTTTATTTTAATGTAGCCCCATTTGTTTATTTTTCCCTTAGTTTTCTTTGCCTTAGGAGCTGTATCAGTGAAGATATAGCAAGGACAAATGTCTGAGAATTTGCTGCCTATGGTTTCTTCTAGAATTTTTATGGTTTCATGACTTACATTTAAGTCTTTTATCCATTTTGAATTTATTCTTGTATATGGTGTAAATTGGTGGTCTAGTTTCAGTTTTTTTGCATGCATCTGTCCAATTTTCCCCAAACCATTTATTGCAGAGACTGTCTTGACTCCCTTGTATGCCCTTACCTCCTTTGTCAAATATTAATTGAGCATAATGGCTTGGGTTGATTTCTGGGTTCTCTGTTCTGTTCCATTGATCTATATGCCTGTTATTGTGCGAGTAGCAGGCTGTTTTGATTATGGTGGCTTTGCAGTATTACTTGAAATCTGGTATTATGATTCCTCCAACTTTGTTTTTCTTTCTCAAAATTGCTGCAGGTATTTGGGGTCATATTTTATTCCATATAAATTTTAGAGGTATTTGTTCTGGATTTGTGAAATATGCTATTGGCATTTTAATAGGGATTGCATTGAATATGTAGATTCCCTTGAGTAGTATGAACATTTTAATTGATTCTACTAATCCAAGAATACAGTAGATTCTTTCACTTGTTTATATCTTCTTCTATCTCTTTTGTCAATGGCCTGTAGTTTTCTGAGTACAGGTCTTTTGCCTCCTTGGTTAAGTTTATTCCTAAATATCTTAATTTTTTGTTCTTAAAATGGTAAATAGGATTGTTTGTTTAGTTTCTATTTCTGTGAGTTCATTATTGGTGTATAAAAAAGCCATTGATTTTTGGGTGTTGATTTTGTATACTGCTACATTAACAAATTCATTCATTAAATCTAATAGATTTTCAATGGAGTCGTTAATGTTTTCAATGTATAATATCATGTCATCTTCAAATAATGAGAGTTTTACTTCCTCCTTTCCAATTTGGATGCGTTTATTTCTTCTTCCTGTCTGATCACTATTGTTAGGAATTTCAGTACTATGTTGAACAGGAGTGGTGAAAATGGGCATCCCTGTCTTATTCCTGTTCTTAGGGGGAATGGTTTTAGTTTTTGCCCATTGAGTATGTTGTTGGCTGTGGGTTTGTCATATATGTCCTTTATCATGTTGAGATATGCTTCCTGTATTCCCACTTTGCTGAGATTTTTTTATAAAAAATGGGTGTCGGATCTTGTCGAATGCTTTTTCTGCATTCATTGATGATCATGTGATTTTTCTCTTTTAATTTGTTTATGTTATGTATTACATTTATTGATTTGTAAACATTGTACCAGCCTTGCATCCATGGAATAAATCACACTTGGTCATAGGGTATGAGATTTTTAATATATTGCTGGATGCGATTTGCTAACATTTTTTGAAAAATTTTAGCATCTATTTTCATCAGGGGTATTGGCCTGTAATTTTCTTTCTTTGTGGTGTCTTTATCTGATTTTGGAATTAGGATAATGTTGGCCTCATAAAAAAGTTTGTAAGTATTCCTTCCTCAAGGATTTTCTGAAATAGTTTGAGGAATATAGGTGTTAGTTCTTCTTTGAATGTTTGGTAAAACTCCCCTGTGAAGCCATCCGGACCTGGGCTTTTGTTTGCTGGAAGTTTATTCTTTTACTTTTTTATTTTATTATTATTACCATTACATTTATTTGCCTATTCAGATTTTCTCATTCATCCTAATTCAGTTTCCAGAGATTGTATTTTTCTAGGAATTTGTCAATTTCATCCACATTTTCCAACTTGTTATCATATAGATGACCATTGTATTTCCTTATAATCCTTTGCATTTCTGTGGTGTCCTTGGTTACTTCTCCACTTTTGTTTCTGATTGTATTCATTTGGGTTCTCTCTCTTTGGTTCTTAACTAGTCTGTCTAAGGATATATCAATTTTGTTTATTCTTTCAAAGAACCAGCTCTTGGTTTCATTGATTTTGTTTGTATTGTGTGTTTGTTTAGTCTCTATGTTATTTATTTCTGCTCTAATCTTTATTATTTCCTTCCTTCTTCTTACTCTGGCCTTTTATTGTTGTTCTCTTTCTAGTTCTTTCTAGTAGTTCTTGCTACTCCAGTTTTTGTTGTTGTTGTTTGTTTTTCATTTCCATTTGTAGGGAAAATTTTTTTCCATCCCTTCACTCTCATCATGAGTGTGTCTTTTGTTCTGAGATGGGTCTCTTGTAGGGTTAAATTGTTTATTGCTGATTTTTTGGTTTGTTGTTCAGGTATGCCAGTAGTGCTATGAACTTCCCTTTCAGGACTGCTATTATTGTGTCTCAGAGATTTTTGGTTGTTGTGTGTTAATTTTCATTTGTTGCCAGGAAGTTTTCTATTTCTTTATTGATCTCATTTGTAACCCATTTATTGTTCAATACATGCTATTTAGCCTCCATCTATTTGAATGTTTTTTGGGTGTTTTTTACTGTAGTTGATTTCTAATTTTATTCCACTGTGATCTGAGACAATGCTTGATATTATTTCAATCTTCTTGAGCTTGTAGAGACTGGTTTTGTGTCCTAACATGTGGTCTATCCTTGTGAATGATCCATGTGCAATTGAGAAGAATGTATATTCTGCAGCTTTGGGGTGAAATGTTCTATAAATCTGAATTAAATACATCTGATCCAGTGTGCCCTTTAGAGTCATTTCCTTGTTAAGTTTTTGTCTGGAACATCTATCCAGTGAAATTAGTGGGGTGTTAAAGTCTCCTACTATTACTGTATTGTTGTCAGTCTCTTCCTTAAAGTCCTCTAGAAGTACACACACACACACACACACACACACACACACACACACACACACATATATATATATATATATATATATATATACACACATACACACACATACTGCTATATTGGGTGCATATATGTTTACCTTTTGTTGGATTCGTTATATCCTCTTGTTGGATCGATCCCTTTAGTATTATGTAATGACCTTTGTTGTCTCTTGTGATGGCCTTCATTTTGAAGCCTATTCTGTCAGATATGAGTATTGCTACTCCAGTTATTTTTTCAGTTACATTTGTAGAAAAAAATTTTTTTATCCCTTCACTCTCATCATCTGTATGTCTTTTGTTATGAGATGGGTCTCTTGTAGACAGCATATAGTTGGGTCATGTGTTGTTGTTTTTTTATCCATTCAGCTACCCTATGCCTTTTGATTGGAGCATTTAATCCATTTACATTTAGGGTTATTATTGATAGTACTTATTTATTGTTATTTTAATTCTGTATACTAATTTTTCCTCTCTGTTTCTTCTTCTCATTACAGCATTCCCTTTAGCATTTCTTGCATTGCTGGCCTTTTTGTGATGTATTCCTTTAGCCTTTTTTTGTCCAGGAGGCTTATTATTTGATTGTCTATTTTGAATGATAGTCTTGCTGGATATAGTAATCATGGTTTCAAATCCTTGATTTCCATTACCTTGAGTACTTCAGGCCATTCCCTTCTGGCCTGTAGAGTTTCTGATGACAAATAAGGTATCAACCTTATGGGATCTCCTTTGTTAGTGACAGTTTACTTTTGCTGTCTTTAAGATTCTCTCTTTGTCTTTAATTTTGGCATTTTAATTATGATGTGTCTGGGCATGGGCCTGTTTGTGTTCTTCTTGTTTTTGGTTCTATGTGCCTCCTGGACTTGCATGACTTTTTCTTTTACCAGGTTAGGGAAGTTTTCTGCCATGATATCTTCAGACACATTCCCTATCCCTTTCTCCCTATTCTGGCACACCTGCTATTCTAATATTGTTACGTTTCATATTATCCCACAGCTCCCTTAACCTGTCCTCCTGTTTTTTAATTGTTTTTGTTTTTGTTCTCTGATTTTTTCAAGCCCATCTTCTAATTCACTGATTCGATCTTCAGCTTCCCTTAATCTGTTATGTATTATTTCCAATGTTTTCTTTATTTGTGTTGTGTCATTCTTTATTTTAAACTGTTCTTTTTTTATAGTTACTCTATCTTTTTTCATGCTGTTGAGCATCTTTACCATCATTACTCAGAACTCTTTCAGATGAATTTCTTATCTCTGCTTTATCTCTTCTTCTGCAGAATTATATTGTTCTTTCATTAGTGGGTTGTTTCTTTGTCTCCTCATTCTGGCCATCTATTTGGGTTTGTGACTATGTATTAAGTAGATACTCTAAGCTCTCAATCTCTAGTACAGGACAGTGTCAAACACTGTTTCTGACCAATTAGATCAGGCAAAGACTCAAAAAACCTTCAGAGACTGCCTCTGTCTACAGACTTAAGATTCCGACTTGAATTACCCCAGGAAGTCATCTTCAGGTGTGGGAAGAGTTTTTTCCCCAATGGGTGGGGCAGTTGCTAAAAATTATTTTAGTCTCTTAAGTGGCCTCAAGGCAAGGTGTTTTCTAATAGGGTGGGTAAACTGTCTCCCCCCGCCCCAGGCAAGACAAATATTTGTGTGGGAAAGATATCTTCTGCTGTGTGAGGGAATGAGTTAGCTCAGAAACAGGGGTTGTCTGACTTCTTTCCTCTAACTCCCAAGTCCCCAATCCTTACTTCTGCTCACACAGCTCAAGTCCACATTGCCCACCCTCTGCAGGAGCACAAGGTGGGTGGCTCCACAGGGAATTTTGTGCATTGGTCCTTTAAGAGAGTGCCTGAATTTATACCTGTCACTCCCTGGCAGACAACAACCCTGCTGCTTTTCACAGCCAGTTATGTGGGAACCCTTCTCAGTTGTGGTGCTCTCTGCTGGGATTAGACCCCAGAGTTCTCAGAGGCAACCCCCCACAGCTGAGATATCTCTCTGGAACATCAGTTGCTGTCTGTGGTTGCCCAGCCAGCACTTTTGCACCTCCACCTCTCTTACCAGTCTCTATGTGGCCTCCACGTTTGGTCCTCGGGTATCAGAGTGCTCTCCTGCAAGTCTTCCATTGATTATTAAGGATTTTTTTCTGTATTTTAATTGCAGCATCCACTTACTCTGCCACAATTTTTTAATCTCTATTGTTGAAAGTATTGCAGATGTTCCCTTATTCACCCCATTAGCCTCCTCCACCCCACTCCCACACCCACCCCAGGCTTCCACCTCACTATTGTCTGTGTCCCTGGGTTATGCATACATGCATAATAAATTCATTGGTTAATATCTTCCTGTGCCCCTCCTACACCTTCCATCTGAGATTCGTCAGTCTGTTCCATGCTTCTATGTATCTGGATCAATTTTGTTCATTGGATTATTTTGCTCATAAGATTCCACATATAAGTGAAATCATCTGATATTTGTCTTTCTCTGACTGGCTTATTTCACTTAGCATAATGCTGTCCAGGTCCCTCCATGCTGTCTCAAAGGGTAAGAGATCCTGCTTAAGTTGCACAATAAGTAATTGTTAATTGAGTGAATTTATTAATGACCCCTACATTGCATAAAACCTTATAATTTCCAAAGTCTTATCATTAGAAATTGAGAGCAATTCTGTGAGATAAGAAAACATATTTTAATTGTATGCATATACAGATGTGGAAATTGAGGCTCAGAAGTAATGATTCTGACTGTATCCTAAATGCCTCTAGTAACATTGTGTATGTCACAAAGAAAATATTACATGTTAACAACTTGGCAGTCATTAATCAATTAGCAAGACTTCATTCATCAGTAGTAACTAAGGTTCTGAAAGAATAAAAGAAAGTTAATTTTGATGGGCTAAATTACAGGTATCATTTTATTAAAAAAATACCTTGAACAATAAAAGAGAAATGGAAGTTGAGAAGTAGAATACAAATATTAAATATATAAAGAAATAAAATGTATATGATAAGAAAATCTCAATGTGCATTTTCTATATTGAGCTCCTTGTGCAAGTAAGAAATAGAGTCCAGGACTACTTAAATACAGCATTATTTTTATTCCTTTTAAGCAGTATGGTATATGTGTTTATCTTCTTTCTGTTGCTTGTAGAATTTTACCTTTTTTCATAATACAAAACATTTTAGGTGGAGATATAATTTTATTTAAGAAAGAAGATCTTTTCATTTTGATTTAGTAGCATTTGTTTATTTTCTCCTTAGTTTCCATTGCCCTAGGAGCTGTATCAGTAAAGATATTGCTACAACAAATGTCTACTATTTTGCTAATGGCTTCTTCTAGGATTTTTATGGTGTCCCATCTTATGTTAAGTCCTTTATCCATTTTGAGTTTATTTTTGTGTATGGTGTAAATTGGTTGTCTAGTTTCTTTCTTTGTTTTTGCATGTATCTGTCCAGTTTTCCCAACACCATTTACTGAAGAGACTGTCTTGACTCCATTGTATGTTCATGCCTTCTTTGTCAAATATTAATTGAGAATAATGGCTTGGGTCAATCTCTGGGTTCTCTGTTCTGTTCCATTGGCCTATATGCCTATTCTTGTGCCACTACCAGGCAGTTTTGAGAATAGTGGCTTTGTAGTATATCTTGATATCTGGTATTGTGATCCCTCCAACTTTGTTCTTCTTTCTCAAGATTGCTGCAGCTATTCAGTATCTTTTTTTTGTTGTTGTTGTTGTTCCAGATTAATTTTGTGGGAGTTTGTTCTAGGTCTTTGAAGTATGCTGTTGGTATCATAATGGGGATTGCATTTTATCTATAGATTGCTTTGGGTAGTATGGATATTTCAATTATGTTGATTCTATCAATCCATGAATACAGTATATTCTTCCATTTGTTTATGTCTTTCTATATCTTTTTTTTCAGCATCCTGTAATTTTCTGAGTACCGGTCCTTTACGTCCTTGGTTAAATTTATTCCTAGGTATCTTAATTTTTTGTTGTAATGGTAAATGGGATTTTTTTTAGCTTTCTCTTTCTGTGAGTTCATTACTTGTCTATAAAAAGCCATAGATTTCTGGGTGTTAATTTTGAATCCTGCTACACTACCAAATTCATCTATTAGTTATAGTAGTTTTTTGATGGAGTCATTAGCGTTTTCTATGTACAATATCATGTCATCTGCAAATAAAATGCTTCTGCAAGGCAAAAGAAACCATCAACAAAACAATAAGAAAGCCATTGCATGGGAGAACATATTTGCCAATGTTATCTCTGATAAGGGTTTACTCTCCAAAATTTATAGGGAACTCATACAACTTAACAAAAGGAAAACAGATGATCCAATCAAAAATGGGCAAAGGATCTAAGTAGACACTTTTTAAAAGAAGATATACAGAAGGCTGAGAGACATATAAAAACATGCTCAGGTTCTTAGCGGGTGAAACCCATGGCCTACATCTCCAAAAGGGCCTGGTTCAGGTTTCTCTCCAAGGCCAGGGCGGCTGCCATGGCATCCTGAGTTTTACCCACTCATCTGGGGAAAGCTTAAGCATGCTCTGGAGGAGAATGTAGCCACCATGCTGGTTTTGTAACTTTAAGAAATGCTCAGTCCCCTCGTGCTTCTTCTCCCATCGAAGAAGAGACCCACACCCTCACGAACCACATCTTCATGGTCAAAATAGAAGCCTGCAGAGTGGATAAATCTATCAATAAAGATATAACTGATCCGAAGAGCATCAGCCTCATGCAGCCTGCCCCTGTCTGAGAAGCAACAGCTGTATGAACAGCCCTCCTCCGTACAAGGAGCAGTAGCCCTGTGAGCAACCTGTGCCCCGTTGGAGGAGTAGCAGCTGCAAGAATAGCCCACCCCCATCTAAGGAGCAGCAGCCACACAGAGTCTGCCCCCATCCGAGAAGCAGCAGCCGCATCAGTAGCCCAACAATGTCTAATGAGCAGCAGACACACAAGCAGCCAACCCCTTAGATGGGGGAGAAATCCCATGAGCAACCCACCCCCTTCTGAGGAGCAGAAGATGCATGCAGCCTCCCCTGTCTGAAGAGCAGCAGCCTTGTGATCAGCCCGCCCCTGTCCGAAGAGCAGACACTGCACAAGCATCCTATCTCCGCCAGCCACATGAGCCATCACTGCTGCAAGCAGTGACCACCAGAGGAGCCACTTCCATCCGAGGAGCAGCTGCTGAGGAGACAGCCCAAGGAGCAACTGCTACCCAAGGAGCCACTGCCACCAGAGGAGCAGCCCCTGAACAACTAGACACCTAGATCCTTAGGTGAGAGCAAAAATAGGGAGACAAAGAAACCCCCAAAGGAAAAAAAAGGAGGAATCACCAGGAAAGCAGCTAAGTGAAATGGAGGCATGAAATATGTCAGAAAAAGAATTCAGAAGAAGGGTCATACAATTAGTTCATAAACCAGATGGATGAAAAAATCAACAACTTATGTAGGAATCAAGAAGAAACAAAGAGTGATATAACTGCAATACAAAAACACCATGGAAAGTTTCAACAGTAGACTAGGAGACGTGGAGGACCAAATTAGCAAATTAGAAGACAGGGGAAAAAACACACCCAAACTGAACTGCAATTAGAGAAAAAAATTAAAAGGTAGAAGAAGAGCTTAAGGGAGCTTTGGGACAACATTAAATGAAGCAACATACAAATAAAGTGGTGCCAGAACAAAAGGAAGAAGAGCAAGTATTAGAAAACCTGTATGAAGAAATAATGTCAGAAAACTTCCCTGATGTGGGGAAGAAAAAATTACACAAATACAGAGAGTCCCAAACAAGATGAACCCGAAAAGACCCACTCCAAGACATGTTGTAATTATAAAGGCAAATGTTCAGGACAAAGAGAGAATCTTAAAGGCTGCTAGAGAGAGACAGAAAGTTACATACAAGGGATCTCCCATTAGATTATCAAAAGTTTTTTCACTAGAAACACATCAGGCCATAAAGGAATGGAAGTAAATTTACAAAGTGATACAAAGCAAGGGACTGAATCCAAGAATATTCTACACAACAAGGCTATCATTCAAAATTGAAGGGGAAATAAAGAGCTTTGCAGACAAAAAAAGGCTAAGGGAGTTTATCACTACCAAGCCAGCAATACAAGAAATGCTAAAGGGACTGCTATAAAAAGAAGAAATAGAAGGGGAAGAAGGAACACAAGCATAAAGAATAGAAATGGCTACAAACAAGTACCTATCATTAATAACCTTAAACAAAAATGGAGTAAATACTCCAATCAAAACACATAGAGTGGCTGAATGGATAAAGAAACATGGCCCATATATATGCTGTCTACAAGAGACCCACCTCAGAACAAAAAAACTCACACAGACTGAAAGTGAAGGGATAAAATAACATCATTCAGGCAAATGGAAATGAAAAAAAGGCTAGGGTAGCAGTACTTATATCTGACAAAATAGACCTCAAAGTAAAGGACATAAGAAGAGATAAGGAATACCACTTCATAATACTAAAGGGATCTACACAACAAGATATAACCCTGATAAACATATATCCACCCAATGTATGAGCACCGAAATACATTAAAAAAAAAGCCTCCTGGAAGATATCAAGGAAGAGATTGACACCAATACAATCATAGTAGGTGACTTTAATACTCCACTGACATCACTGGATAAATCCTCTAGACGAAAAATCAGCAAAGAAGCAGCAATCCCAAATGACTCACTAGATCAGATGGACTTAATTGACATCATCAGAACCAAATACATGGAATATATGTTTTTCTCAACTTCACATGGGACATTTTCAAAGATAGACCACATATTTGTCACAGACAAAGTCTCTCCAAATTCAAGATGATTGAAATCATACCAAGCACCTTCTAAGACCACAATGGCATAATATTAGAAATAAACCACAATAAAAACAGTAAAATAATTCAAACACTTGGAAGCTGAATAGCGTGCTATTAAACAGTGATTGGGTTACCAAAGAGATCAAAGAAGAAATTAAAACCACCTGGAAACGAATGACAATGAAATCACAACAATCCAAACTCTATGGGACACAGTGAAAGCAGTCCTGAGAGAGAAGTTTATAGCTCAACAGGCCTACCACAAATAACTTGAAAAAATGGTAATAAATCATCTAACTCTACAACTCAAACAATTAGAAAGAGAGCAACAAGAAAAGCCCAGCGTGAGCAGAAGAGAGGAGATAATAAAGATCAGAGCAGAAATAAATGACATAGAGACCAAAAAAAAAAAAAAAAAAACAATACAAGAGATCAATGAAACCAAGCAACAAGGAAAGCCCAGAATGAGCAGAAGGAAGCAAATGATAATGATCAGAGGAAAAATAAATTACCTAGAGACCAAAAACAAACAAACAAAACAAAAAAACAAAGAGCTGGTACTTTGAAAGGATAAACAAGATTGATGAACCTCTAGTCATGATAATCAAGAAGCAAAGAGAGAGGACCCAAATAAACAAAATCAGAAATGAAAAAGGCAAAATAACAACAGAACCCACAGAAATACAAAGGATTGTTAAAAAGTACTATGAACAACTCTACTCAAACAAACTAGAAAACCTAGAGGAAATGGACATGTTCCTAGAAAAATGCAACCTTCCAAAACTCAATCAGGAATAATCTAAATATCATAATAGGCTGATAATTATGGAGGAAATTGAAGCAGTCATTAAAAAGCTTCCAGCAAACAAAAGCCTAGGGCCAGAGACCTTCACAGGGGAGTTTTACCAAACATTCAAAGAAGACCTAAAACCTATTCTCCTCAGAATATTCCAAAAAATTCAAGAGTAAGGAACACCTCCAAGCTCATTCTATGAAGCCAGTATCACCCTATTATCAAAACCAGATAAAGACACAGGAGACAGAGAAAATGGTGGCAGAATGGAGACGTTTTCTGAGCCTGGTCCCGGAGCAGAAAGAAAGAACAGCTGAGGTTCGCACGGGGAGTGTCTGTTGGCAAGCTAAGGGACAGCTAAACTCCAGGAGAAGGTAGGGGAGTGCTAGGTAGGGTTCCCCTGACCATGCAGTACCAACAGAGGCTGGGTCCCCTCCCTGAGCTGTGGACTCAGAGGGGGAAACCTAGCCATCTTGCAAGGGACAGAGGATTTTATCGGAAGCCTGATTTTCCACAACAAAGGTGAACACTGAACAGCTGTGAGCACCAGAACACAGATCCCCAATCAGCGCAAACACACGGATTCAAAGGAGCTCTTCACTCCACCACAGAAAGGTCAGATTTCACCGAGGATAAGGTGAGGTATCTCGTCCCGGCGGCAGGAGTGAGAACCGCACGAGCTGCGGGAACTGGAGGACCACGGAAGTCTGTGCCTAGAAAAATCCAAGGCTGTTGGGGCTGCTGTGATCCATGAATGTGGAAGGCGGTCCTCTGAGCTGCTAACAGAAGGGATCTCTAAAAAGCAACCCATTTTGATCTGACGAGGAGGGTCAGACTAAGAATTTCAAAGGAGTGCAGACGGCTTAGTCTTGCGTGCAGACCCACTGTCCACACACTTGGGCTTTTTCTGATTCCAATTACTAAGCCCAATACATAGGAAAACACAGTTGGGGAATACCCTGAGAGACTGCAGGGGGAAGTTGTTTTTCCGGAATCTGGGGAGCTGAGCTGGGAGTGACCATCGGAGAGGCAGCTCTGAGGTGCACACCTCCACAAACCGGTAGTGAGTGCCATAGGGACAAAAAAAAAAAGCTAGAGAGGCCCAGAAGTCAATCCAGAAACACTGCCACCCATGGGCTGAAACACAAATTGTCTCTGGTGTGATCAAAAACAAATACGAGAAATTAAGACAACGCAGGCTTAAAAATCAGGACTGGCTTACAACACTGAGGAGGAGTGGAATGCAGGGAACTGCAATACTGCCCAGACTGGGAAACAGGCATACCAAACAGAACAACAGAGGAAGTGAATGACCGCCACTACTGCACATTTTATTCTTATTATTTTTTATTTTAATTTTTTTAAGTTTTTATTTTTTATTTTCATTTTTTGCATCTTTTACATAAGAAACTAATTTTTTTATTTTTCCCCACTCGATTTTCACCTTTTTAATTAATACATTTTTATTTTCAATCAGCATTATTATTATTACTATTATTTTACTTTTTTTTTAAGTGTCATTTGATTTTCTCTTTGTTTTACTTTGGGATTAGTGTCCTACATTCTATTTGCATCTTTCCCTTAGCATCGTTTTACCCTATCTCAACGCTAACTTTATGCCATCACTCTCTTCCTAATCTTTCTCCTTTTGGTCTCCTGTTTATCTTAACCCTTTCCAGGTTTAGATGTTTCCTACTCTTTCAGTTTACCCTCTGCTAAAATTTCACCCTACTTATATATCTAATGTCCAACCCCCTGTTCCAAGTCCATACACAGCTCTCTCTACACTATCTTAACAACAACCAAAAATCGTTTTTCTCTCTGTCCTTTTGTTGTTTGCTTGAATGTTGATTAGATTGAATTTTATGCTTTTTTGTGAGATTGTTTTGCTTATTCTTTTTGTTTGTTTGGTTGGTTCTTTTGTTTGCTTTGTATTTGTTTGTTTTTTACTTCTGTTTTCCCTTGCCTCACTTGATATTAGTTGGTGTTGTAGTTTGTATTAATCTCCAGGTTCGTGTTGTTGGCATTTGCTGGATTAGTGGTTGTTCTATTGGTGTTTACTCTCCATATATATAGTTTGTTCCCATTTTCTCTCTTAGTATTGTTCTTGTCTCTCTTACTTTTTTATTCTTTTCCCAAGTTCATTTTCACACTCCTTTTTTCTTTCTTTTTACTCTTCCTCTTCCTCTCCTATCCCCTAATTTGTCTTTCTCTGGTGGTCACCTTTATTGGAAGTTATTAATATAGTGAATACAATTCTGTTCAGTGCCTTCTGTGTTGTACCTGGTTGTGTTGTATTTTGTGCTTTAAAATCAACGCAGGAGAGAGAGAACTACATAACCAGACATCCAGAGAAGAGAGAAGAGAGACCATGGGGAGAAAAGAAACAGCCCCCCATAGGAAAGAAAAGCAGGCATCACCAGAAAAGGAAGTAAACAAATTAGATGCAAGCAACTTATCAGAGAAAGAATTCAGAGAAATGGTCATAAGGTGGCTGAAAAGAATGGAAGACTAATTTGACAATATGAGTAATAACCAAGAGGAAATGAAGAAGAACCAAGAAGAAATGAAAAATGACATTGATGCTGTAAAAAAACTCAATAGAAAGCATCAAGAGTAGACTAGAAGAAGCAGAGGACTGCATAAGTGAGCTAGAAGACAAGATGGAAAAAAAACACCCAAGTAGAGCAGCTTCTAGAAAAAAAAATTAGAAAGCAGGAGGAGAGCCTAAGGGAACTTTGGGACAACACAAAACAAAACAACATCTGAATAATAGGGGTTCCACAAGGAAAGGAAACTGAGCAAGGAATAGAAAACCTGTTTGAAGAAATAATGACAGAAAACTTCCCTGATATAGGGAAGAAAAAACCCACAAATCCAAGAAGCTCATAGAGTCCCAAACAAAATGAACCCCAAAAGACTGACGCCAAGGCACATTATAATTAAAATGGCAAACACCAATGACAAAGTAAGAATCTTAAAAGCATCCAGAGAGAGACAGAAAGTTACATACAAAGGAACTCCCATCAGACTAGCAACTGATTTCTCAACAGAAACTCATCGGGCCAGAAGGGAATGGAATGAAATATACAAAGTCATTCAAAGGAAGGGTCTGAATACAAGAATACTTTACACAGCAAGGCTATCAATCAAAAATGAAGGTGAAATCAGGAGCTTCACAGACAAAAAAGGACTAAGGGAATTTATCACCACCAAACCAGCACTATGCAAGAAATGCTAAAGTCGCCGAAACCAGTTTGACTCAGTGGATAGACCGTCAGCCTGCGGACTGAAAGGTCCCAGGTTGGATTCCGGTCAAGGGCATGTACCTTGGTTGTGGGCACATCCCCAGTAGGGGGGTGTGCAAGAGGCAGCTGATCGTTGTTTCTCTCTCATTGATGTTTCTAACTCTCTATCTCTCTCTCTTCCTCTATGTAAAAAATCAATAAAATATATTTTTAAAAAAAGAAATGCTAAAGGGTCTGTTGTAAAAAAAAGAAATAGGAAGCGAAGAAGGAACACAGGGGTATAGAATAAAAATGGCGACATATAAGTACCTATCAATAATAACTTTAAATGTAAATGGATTGAATGCACCAATCAAAAGACAAAGGGTAACGGACTGGATAAGAAAACAAAACCCATATATCTGCTGTCTACAGGAAACCTACCTCAGAAAAAAAGATGCATACAGACTGAGAGTGAAGGGATGGAAAAAGTTTTTCCAGGAGTATGAAAATGAAAAAAAAGCTGGGGTAGCAATCTTATATCTCAAAGTGAAGGACATAACAAGAGATAAAGGAGGCCACTTCATAATACTAAAGGGAGCAATCCAACAAGAAGATATAACTCTGTTAAACATATACACACACAATACAGGAGCCCCCAAATTCATAAAAATGAACTCCTGGAAAATATCAAAGGAGAGACTGACAGCAATATAATCATAGTAGGAGACTTCAATACCCCACTATCATCATTGGAAAAATCCTCTAAACAAAAAATCAGCAAAGAAACATCAATCCTAAATGACTCACTAGACCAGAGGGAATTAATCGACATATTCAGAAGATTTCACCCCAAAGTCAGAGAATATACATTCTTCTCAAGTGCACATGGGTCATTTTTAAAGATAGACCATATTCTGGGACATAGGCAAAGTCTCTCCAAATTCAAGAAGATAGAAATCATATCAAGCATCTTCTCAGATCACAGTGGCATAAAACTGGATATCAGCTACAATAAAAACAATCAAAGAAATCAAACACATGGAGACTAAACAACATGCTATTAAACAATGACTGGGTTACCAGAGAAATCAAGGAAGAAATAAAAAATATCATGGCAACAAATGACAATGAAAACACAACAATCCAAAATCTATGGGACACAGCAAAAGGAGTCTTGAGAGGGAAATTCATAGCTCTACAAGCCTACTGCAAAAAACAAGAAACAATGCTAATAAATTACCTAACCCTACAACTCAAAGAGTTAGAAAAGGAGCAATAAGAAAAGCCCAGTGTAAGCAGTAGGAAGGAAATAATAAAGATCAGAGCGGAGATAAATGGCATAGAGACCAAAGAAACAATACAAAAGATCAACAAAACAAAGAGCTGGTTCTATGAAAGGATAAACAAGATTGATGAACCTCTAGCCAGACTCACCAAGAAGCAAAGAGAGAGGACCCAAATAAATAAAATCAGAAATGAAAGAGGTGAAATAAAAACAGACCCCACCAAAATACAAAGGATTGTTACAAAATACTACGAACAACTCTATTCCAACAAACCGGACAACCTGGAGGAAATGGACAGACTCCTAGAAAAATATAACCTTCCAAAACTCAATCAGGAAGAATCTAAACAGCTCAACAGACCAGTAACTATGGAAGAAATTGAAGCAGT
The DNA here is from genome assembly GCF_951640355.1 of Cnephaeus nilssonii. NCBI lineage: Eukaryota > Metazoa > Chordata > Mammalia > Chiroptera > Vespertilionidae > Cnephaeus > Cnephaeus nilssonii. Next base: position 66,705,548 of record NC_137071.1, read on the forward strand.
CATCAAAAAGCTTCCGGCAAACAAAAGCCCGGGGCCAGACAGCTTCACAGGAGAGTTTTACCAAACATTCAAGGAAGAACTAAAACCTATCCTCCTCAGACTATTCCAAAAAATCCAAGAGGAAGGACCACTTCCAGGCTCCTTCTATGAAGCCAGCATCACCCTAATATCAAACCCAGATAAAGACAACACAATGAAAAAGAATTACAGGCCAATATCCCTCATGATCATAGATGCCAAAATCGTCAACAAAATTCTAGCAAATCGGCTACAGCAGTACATCAGAAAGATCATGCACCATGACCAAGTAGGATTTATCCCAGGAATGCAAGGATGGTACAATATCCGCAAATCAATAAACGTGATACATCACAAAAACAAAATGCGAGATAAAAAATCACATAATCATATCAATTGATGCAGAAAAAGCATTTGACAAAATCCAACACCCTTTCTTGATAAAAACTCTCAGCAAGGTGGGAATGGAAGGATCATACCTCAACATAATAAAAGCTGTATATGATAAACCCACAGCAAACATCATACTCAATGGGCAAAATCTAAAACCATTTCCCCTAAGAACAGGAACAAGACTGGAATGCCTACTCTCACCACTCTTGTTTGACATAGTACTGGAAGTATTAGCCATTGCAATTAGACAAGAAGAAGAAATAAAAGGCATCCAAATTGGAAAAGAAGAAGTAAAGCTGTCCTTATTTGCAGATGACATGATATTGGACATAAAAAACCCGAAAGACTCCATCAAAAAACTAATAGACTTAATAAATGAATTTGGCAATGTAGCAGGATACAAAATTAACCCCAAGAAATCTATGGCATTTCTATACAATAATAGTGAACTTACAGAAAGAGAGACAAAAAAAGGAATCCCATTTACCATCACACCCAAAAATTAAGATACCTAGGAATAAACTTAATTAAGGAGGTAAAAGACATATACACGAAAAACTACAGGACACTGAAAAAAGATATAGAGGAAGACATAAACAGATGGAAGAACATACCATGTTCATGGATTGGTAGAATCAACATCACTAAAATGTCCATACTACCCAAAGCAATCTACAGATTCAATGCACTCCCCATCAAAATACCAACAGCATATTTCACAGACCTAGAAAGAACTCTCCAAAAATTCATCTGGAATAAAAAAAGACCCCGAATAGCCACAACAGTCCTGAGAAAGAAGAATAAAGTAGGACGGATCTCAATACCAGACTTCAAGCTGTATTACAAAGCCACTGTTCTCAAAACAGCATGGTAGTGGCACAAGAACAGACATATAGTTCAATGGAACAGAAAAGAGAATCCAGATATCGACCCAAACCACTATGATCAATTAATATTTGACAAAAGAGGCATGAACATACAATGGAATCAAGACAGTCTCTTCAATAAATGGTGTTGGGAAAATTGGACACACACATGCAAAAAAAATGAAACTAGATCACCAACTTACACCATACACAAAAATAAACTAAAAATTGATACAGGACTTAAACATAAGACGGGGAACCATAAAAATTCTAGAGGAATCCACAGGCAACAAAATCTCAGACATATGCCAAGAGAACTTCTTCACTGACACTACCCCTAGGGCAATGGAAGCTAAAGAGAAAATTAACAAATGGGAGTACATCGAAATAAAAAGCTTTTTCACAGCAAAAGAAACCATCAACCAAACAACAAGAAAGCCCACTCTATGGAAGAACATATTTGCAAATGCTATTACTGATAAAGGTTTAATCTCCAACATCTACAGGCAGCTTATGCAACTTAATAAAAGGAAGATAAATGATCCAATAAAAAAAATGGGCAATGGACCTAAAAAGAATCTTTTCAAAACAAGACAGAAGGAAGGCCAAGAGACACATGAAAACATGCTCAAAGTCACTTATTATCCAAGAGATGCAAATCAAAACGAAAATGCGGTACCATCTCACACCTGTCAGAATGGCTATCATCAACAAATGACAATTGTTGGCAAGGATGCGGAGAAAAAGGAACCCTCGTGCACTGCTGGTGGGAATGCAGACTGGTGTAGCCACTGTGGAGAACAGTATGGAGTTTTCTCAAAAAAACTAAAAATGGAACTCCCATTTGACCCAGTAATCCCACTCCTGGGAATATATACCAAGAAAATAGAAACACCAATCAGAAAGGATATATGCACCCCTATGTTCATAGCAGCACAATTTACAATAGCTAAGATTTGGAAACAGCCTAGGTGCCCGTCAGCAGATGACTGGATCAGAAAACTGTGGTACATCTACACAATGGAATACTATGCTGCCATAAAAAGAAGAATTCTCATCATTTGCAGCAACCTGGATGCAATTGGAGAATATCATGCTAAGTGAAATATGCCAGTCAATGAAAGAAAAATACCACATGATCTCACTCATTCATGGATAATAAAGAACATTATAAACTGATGAACAAAAATAGATACAGTGACAGTAAAGCATCAAACAGACTGTCAAAGTACAGGGGGAAGGTTAGGGAGAGGTGGGGGAGATAAGAGATCAACCAAAGGACTTGTATGCATGCATATAAGCATAACCAATGGACGCAAAACTCTGGGGGGTGAGGGCATGTATGGGAGTGGGGTGGGGGGGACAATGGTAAGATATGTACACATAAAATACCTTAATAAAAAAAAAACAGATAAAGACAACACAATGAAAGAAAATTTCAGGCCAATATCCCTCATGAACATAGATGACAAAATCTTCAGCAAAATTCTAGCAAATCCAATCCAGCATTACATGAGAAAGATCATACAGCATGACCAAGTAGGATTTATACCGGGGATGCAAGGATGGTACAATATCCGCAAATCAATAACTGTGATACATCACATAAACAAATTGAGAGTTGAAAATCACATAAGTCATTTCAATTGATGCAGGAAAAGCATTTGACAAAATCCAACACCCTTTCTTGATAAAAACCCTCAGCCAAATGGGAATAGAGGGATCATGCCTCAACATAATAAAAACCTTATATGACAAACCTACAGCCAACATAATACTAAATGGGCAAAAACTAGAACCATTTCACCTAAGAACATGAACAAGACAGGGATGCCCACTTTCACCACTCCTGTTCCATATAGTAGTAGAAGCGCTAGCAATATGAATAAGCCAAGAAGTAGAAATAAAAGTTATCCAAATTAGAAAAGAAGATGTAAACTGTCATTATTCACAGATGACATTATACTGTACATAGAAAAGACTAAAGACTCCATCAAAAAATTATTAGACTTAATAAACGAATTCAGAAATGTAGCCGGACACAAAATTAACGCCAAGAAATCTATGGGATTTCGTACACCAATACTGAACTTACAGAAAGAGAGACTAAAAAAGCAATCCCACTTACCATCGCCCCCCAAAAAATTAATATACCTATGAATAAAATTAAATAAGGAAGTAAAAGACCTCTACTCAGAAAACTACAGAACACTGGAAAAAAATAGCGGAACACATAAACAGATGGAAGAACATAATGTATTCATGGATGGGTAGAATCAACATCATTAAAATGTCCATATTACCCAAAGCAATCTATAAATTCAATGCACTCTCCATTAAAATACCAATAGCATATTTCACAGACCTAGAAAGAACTCTCCGAAAATTCATCTAGAATAAAAAAAGACCCCAAGTGCAGCAATCCCGAGAAAGAACAAAGTAGGAGGGATCTCAATACCACATATCAAATTGTATTACAAAGCCAGTGTTTTCAGAATTGCCTGGTACTGCCACAAGAACAGACATATAGACCAATGGAATAGAATAGAGAACCCAGAAATTGACCCAAACCACTATGAATAATTAATATTTGACAAAGGAGGCAAGAACATACAATGGAGTCAAGACAATCTCTTCAATAAATGGTGTTGGGAAAATTGGACAGATACATGCAAAAAAAAAATGAAACCAGACCACCAACTTACACCATACACAAAAATAAACTCAAAATGGATAAAGGACTTAAATATAAGATGGAAAACCATAAAAATTCCAGAGGAATCCACAGGCAGCAAAATCTTAAATATATGCCGAAGCAATATCTTCACCGATACAGCTCCTAAGGCAATGGAAAATAAAGAGAAAATGAATAAATGAGGGTACATCAAAATAAAAAGCTTTTGCACAGAATAAGAAACCATCAACAAAACAACATGAAATCCCACTGCATGGGAGAACATATTTGCCAATGTTATCACCAATAAGGGTTTAATCTCCAACATTTATAGGGAACTCATACAACTCAACAAAAGGAAGATAAACTATCCAATCTTAAAATGAGCCACGGACATAAGTAGATACTTTTTGAAAGAGCACATAAGTAAGGCCAAGAGACATATGAAAACATGTTCAAAGTCAGTAATTATCCGAGGGATGCAAGTCAAAACGACAATGCGGTACCATCTCACACCTGTCGGAATGGCTATCATCAACAAATCAACAAATGACAAGTTCTGGCGAGGATGCAGAGAAAAAGGAACCCTTGTGCACTGCTGGTGGGGATCCAGACTGGTGCAGCCTCTGTGGAAAACAGTATGGAGTTTCCTAAAAAAACTAAAAATGGAACTCCTATTTGACCCAGTGATCCCATTTCTAGGAATATATACCAAGAAAATAGAAACACCATATATCCACCCCTATGTTCATAGCAGCACAATTTAACATAGCTAATACTTGGAAACAGCCTAAGTGCCCATCAGCAGATAAGTGGATTAAAAAAAACTGTGGATTAAAACATCTACACAATGGAATGGTATGCTGAGGTAAAAAAGAAGGAATTTTTACCATTTGCAACAGCTCACTCTGATGGAACTGGAGAGCATTATGCTAAGCGAAATAAGCCAGTCAGAGAAAGATAAATCTCACATGATCTCACTCATGTGTGGAATATAATGAACAACATAAACTGATGAACAAAAACAGATCCAGAGACAGAGAAGCATTGATCAGACTGTCAAACCTCAGAGGGAAGGTAGGGGAGGGCGGAGGTAAGGGGGAGAGATCAACCAAAAGATTTATATGCGTGCATATAAGCCTAACCAATGGGCACTGACACCTGGGGGGTGAGGGCATGAATGGAGGTGTGGGTGGACAATGGGGGCATAAGGACACATATGTAATACCTTAAAAAATAAAAAAAATATATAAAGGAAAAGGAAAAAACATGCTCAAAGTCACTAATCACTCAAAAGTTTCAAATCAAAATACCAATGAGGTGACATCTCACACCTGTCAAAATGGCTATCATCAACAAATCAACAAACAACAAATGCTGGGGAGAATGGGGAGAAAAGGAACCCTCTTGCACTGCTGGTGGGAATGCAGACTGGTGTAGCCACTGTGGAAAACAGTATGATATGTCCTCGAAATATTAAAAATGCCCCTAGCCAGTTTTGCTCAGTGGATAGAGCATCGGCCTGCGGACTAAAGGGTCTTGGGTTCGATTCTGTTCAAGGGCACATGCCCGGGTTGTGGACCAGGTCCCCAGTAGGGGGCATGCAGGAGACAGCTGATCAATGATTCTCTCTCATCATTGATGTTTCTACTTGTCTCTCCCTTTCCCTTCCTCTCTGAAATAAATAAAAAATATTTTAAAAAATTAAAAATGGAATTTCCATTTGACCCAGTAATCCCACTTCTAGGAATATATCCCAAGAAAACAGAAACACCAATCAGAAAGGATATATGCACCCCTATGTTCATAGCAGCACAATTTACCATAGCTAATATTTGGAAACAACCTAAGTGCCCATCAGCAGAAGAGTGGATTAGAAAACTGTTGTACATCTACTCAATGGAATACTACACTGCTGTAAAAATCAAGGAATTCTTACCATTTGCAACTTCATAGATGGAACTAGAGTGCATTATGCTAAGTGAAATAAGCCAGTCAGAGAAAGATAAATACCACATGATCTCACTCATTTGTGAAGTATAATGAACATAAACTGATGAAGAAAAATAGAACCAGAGTCATAGAAGCATGGAACAGACTGTCCAACCTATGAGGGAAGGTGGGGGGTGAGGGAGTAAGAGATGAATCAAAGGACTTGTATGCATGCATATGAGCATAACCAATGTACACAGTTGGGACGAGTGAGGGCATGTGCTGGGGGGTGGGGGCTGCCAGGGAGAGGTCAATGGGGGAAAAAGGAGACTTGTGTAATACTTTAAACAATAAAGAATTTAAATTTTAAAAAAGAAGGTCTTTTCCATCTGTAGACTTTTTTTAAAGCTATATCTGAAGTGAGAAGGAAAACTCAAGTGTGGAAAACTTGAACCATTTATTTCTAGAATCTGAATTTTAATGGGTGATGTCAGCAAAGGTAGGGTTGCTAAATGAAGTCAGAACTCTCCCACAGGGACAAAACAGATATATTCATTAATGAATACAATGATCATTTATTGACTGCTTACTTTGTACTGGGCACTACTAAATTATTTCCATGAATTATTTCATTTAACTCACATGAAATTCCATGAGTTAAGTTGTACTATTTTGCCCATTTTACAAATTAGAAGACTGAGACTCAGAGCAATTTAATAACTTGATCAAGTGTAGATTCAAGCCCTTAATGTTAGAATCAGGAGCTCAGCTTTATTGTTTAAAGTATCACATAAATCTCCTTCCCCTCCACCTATTGACCTCTCCCCGGCTGCCCCCACCCCCAGCACATGCCCTCACCTTCCTCATCTATGTCCATTGGTTATGCTCATATGCATGCATACAAGTCCTTTGGTTGATCTCTTACCCCCTCACCCCCCGCCTTCCCTCTGAGGTTGGACAGTCTGTTCCATGCTTCTATGACTCTGGTTCTATTTTTGTTCCTCAGTTTATGTTGTTCATTATATTCCACAAATGAGTGAGATCATGTGATATTTATCTTTCTCCAACTGGCTTATTTTGCTTAGCATAATGCTGTCCAGTGCCATCCATGCTGTTGCAAATGGTAAAAGTTCCTTCTTTTTTATAGCAGTGTAGTACTCCATTGTGTAGATGTACCACAGTTTTCTAATCCACTCATCTTCTGATGGGCACTTAGGCTGTTTCCAAACCTTAACTATGGTAAATTGTGCTGCTATGAATATAGGGATGCATATATCCTTTCTGACTGGTGTTTCTGTTTTCTTGGGATATATGCCCAGTAGTGAGATTACTGAGTGGAATGGGAGTTCCATTTTTAATTTTTTGAGGAATCTCCATACTCTTTTCCAACTTTTAACCATTATATTATAAAGGACTAAAGTAGCCTAGAGTCTCTAGTTTCCTCTTACAATGTAGTTCTAATTATTTTTCTCTAAAATATTTATAAGAAACAAAGCAGAATATTGCAATCAACATTTAGTACTGTGGGCAGTGCTTCATTTTTAAATATAATGCCATCTTTAAAATGCCAATTGCATATTGCCTATTCATATATTCTGGCAAACTGAATTTATGCTAAGTATCCTTCATACCAATACTTTGCCATCCCTGAAGATGACTCAATGGAAATTAAACACTAAATCATTACAAATAGAATAATCAAAGCACATGGGTTATTCTTTTTTACTTTTTTAATTCCAAATTTCACTTTTTTCATTTCATTTTTCATTTTTCTGAGATTTCAGCATCATGATTTCTTTTCACCCTCTCTAGTTTTAATGTTAATATGTGATAACATTTTGAAAAGTGTAATTGTTTTAGTTTCAACAATGGAATTAAATCATAATATTATGTAACTGGCACATCTTAAAACCTTGCTTAGTTTTTTACAAGTGACATCATATGGGGGTATATCAGTTTTTAAAAAATGCAGGAATGATAAAGACAGAAAAATTAATATAGTAATGTTGTATGAAATTTATACTTAGATTCTTGAATTGTAGCAAATTATTCCAAGTAAAATATGGTCCAGTTCTGACCTTTCTATTACACCTTAACTTATTCTCCGATTGGAATTTCAGCTCTCTTCCCATTTTATAGATTCAAAACTGCAAACAGATAAAACTCAATTTTAAATGTTGTGTTAATTGGAAAAACACAGCTGGGCACATGACTTCTAAGGTGTGAGCTATACTGTGCAGTGGGCTTCAGTCATAAGGATGTTCTCAAAGCAAAATGAGATATTCAACACATCAAAATATAATTCAGTAGATTGCTAGGCATAAGCAAGAAACTTCAAATAAATTATGACACATTTTCTGTTGAATTGTACCAATTTAATGCCTGAAGTCACTCATGACTCGTTATTAATATACTCTTTTGGAGCTGTATTTGTCATCTACTTACCTAACTTTAAGACCTTAACTTCATTAATTTTCTTGCCTGCTGTTTTTAATTTCCTACTTTTTTGTCTCTTATAGCCACAACTTTAAATTTGAAGTTTACCTAGGATACATGCTTTTTGTAAAAACATTCTATACATGTGTGGTCACTGACATTAATATTATGTCCTGCTAAAATGTGTGTGTGTGTGTGTGTGTGTGTGTGTGTGTGTGTGTGTGTGTGTTATTAAGACTGTAAGTCAGAAATGGCAGGGAATATTTTAAAATAAATGTGGTCTCCTCTTAGTAGACTCTGTGAGACAAAAGTGATTTCAGAATTAATCCAGAGTAAATAGATACCCATCCAATATCCTAATCCTTTTTATAACATGCAACACAGAGGATCATTCAACCTCCATTAAATCATTTCTAGGGATGAGGGAGCTTATATACTATGAAAATCATAATATTCCATTGCTAGACTTTAGAAATTTGTTCTTTTACTCAACTTAAATGTGGTTCCCTGCAAGTTGCATCTGTTTTTTTTTATTATTATCCACTTCTTTGGCAATATAAACTAAGTCTAAATCTACCATATAACAGTATGATTTGATTTCTGGAAAAAATATGTATTATATTGTCAAAATTTATCTTCCCTGGGATAAATGTTATTCCTTTAAGATCCTCAGATAACATTCTTTTCTTTATGAACCGGTTTCTCATCTTACTTTGACCTTAAGTTTTTCTAAAATATAGCAGCCAAAAGCTGACTTCCAATTTCTACTATACTGGTTATCTATATAAGCATACCATATATTTGCATTAAGGTCTTTGTTTTTTTTATATTTCTTTATTGATTAAGTTATTACATATGTGTCCTTATCCCCCATTACCCCCTCATCCCCCCCAATAATGCCCTCACCCCCCTGTAGTCTATAACCATTGGTTAGGCCTATATGCATGCAAACAAGTCCTTTGATCACTCTCCCTTACCCACACATTCCCCAAACTTCCCTCTGAGGTTTGATGGTCTGATCAATGTTTCTCTGCCTCTGAATCTGTTTTTGTTCATCAGTTTATGTTGTTCATTATATTCCATAAATGAGTGAGATCATGTGATATTTATCTTTCTCTGACCTGCTTATTTCATTTAGCATAATATTCTCCAGTTCCATCCATGCTGTTGCAAATGGTAAGAACTCTTTATTTTTTACCGCAGCATAGTATTCCATTGTGTAGATGTACCACAGTTTTTTAATCCACTCATCTACTGATGGGCACTTAGGCTGTTGCCAATCTTAGCTATGGTGAATTGTGCTGCTATGAACATAGGGGTGCATATATCCTTTCTGATTGATGTTTCCAGTTTCTTGGGATATATTCCTAGAAGTGGGATCACTGGGTCAAATGGGAGTTCTATTTTTAGTTTTTTAAGGAAACTTCATACTGTTCTCCACAGTGGCTGCACCAGTCTGCATTCCCACCAGCAGTGCACGAGGGTTCCTTTATCTCCACATCCTCGCTAGCACTTGTCATTTGTTGACTTGTTGATAATGGCCATTCTGACAGGTGTGAGATGGTACCACATTGTCATTTTGATTTGCATCTCTCAGATAATTAGTGACTTTGAGAATGTTTCCATATGTCTCTTGGCCTTCCTTCTGTCTTCTGTCAAAAAGTATCTATTTAGGTCCGTTGCCCATTTTTTGATTGGGTTGTTTATCTTCCTTGTATTAAGTTGCATGAGTTCCTTGTAAATGTTGCAGATTAAACCTTTATCAGTGATAACATTGGCAAATATGTTCTCCCATACATTGGGCTTTCTTGTTGTTTGGTTGATGGTTTCTTTTGCTGTGCAAATGCTTTTTATTTTGATGTAGTCCCATTTGTTTATTTTCTCTTTAGTTTCCATTGCTCTATCAGCAGTATCAGTGAATAAATTGCTTCGGCATAGGTCTGAGATTTAGCTGCCTGTGGATTCCTCTAGTATTTTTATGGTTTCATGTCTTATGTTTATGTCCTTTATCCATTTTGAGTTTATTTTTGTGTATGGTGTAAGTTGGTGGCCTAGTTTCATTTTTTTTTTTTTTGCCAGTATCTGTCCAATTTTCCCAACACCATTTATTGAAGAGACTGTCTTGACTCCATTGTATGTTCATGCCTCCTTTGTCGAATATTAATTGAGTATAGTGGTTTGGGTCGATTTCTGGTTTCTCTATTCTATTCTACTGATCTATATGTCTGTTCTTGTGCCAGTACCAGGCTGTTTTGAGAACAGTGGCTTTGTTATACAGCTTGATATCTGGTATTGAGATCCCACCTACTTTGTTCTTCTTTCTCAGGATTTCTGCAGCTATTGCTGGTCTTTTTTTATTCCAGAGGAATTTTTGGAAAGTTCGTTCTATGTCTGTGAAATATGCCGTTGGTATTTTAATGGGGATTGCATTGAGTCTATAGATTGCTTTGCGTAGTATGGACATTTTGATGATGTTAATACTACCAATCTATGAACACGGTATGTTCTTCTATATGTTTATGTCTTCCTCTATCTCTTTTTTCAGTGCCCTGTAGTTTTCCATGTATAGGTCTTTTACCTCCGTAGTTATGTTTATTCCTAAGTATACTAATTTTTTTGGTGTAATGATAAATGGGATTGCTTTTTTAGTCTCTCTTTCTGTAAGTTCATTACTGGTGTATAGAAATGCCATAGATTTCTTGGTGATAATTTTGTATCCTGCTACATTGCCAAATTCATTTAATAAGTCTAATAATTTTTTTATTGAGTCTTTAGTGTTTTCTATCTACAGTATCATGTCATCTGTGAATAAGGACAGTTTTACTTCTTCTTTTCCAATTTGGATGCCTTTTATTCCTTCTTCTTGTCTGATCGCATTGGCTAGTACTTCCAGTAGTATGTTGAACAGGAATGGTGAGAGTGGGCATCCCTGTCTTGTTCCTGTTCTTAGGGGAAATGGGTTTAGTTTTCGCCAAATGAGTATGATGTTGGCTGTGGGTTTGTCATATATGACTTTTATTATGTTGAGGTATGATCCTTCTATTCTCACCATGCTGAGAGTTTGTATTAAGAAAGGGTGTTGGATTTTGTCAAATGCTTTTTCTGTGTCAATTAATATGACTATGTGATTTTTATCTATCAATTTGTTTATGTGATGTATCACAGTTATTGATTTGTGGATATTGTATCATCCTTGCATCCCCAGGATAAATGCTACTTGGTCATGGTGTATGATCTTTCTGATGTACTGCTGGATCCTATTTGCTCGAATTTTGTTGAGGATTTTGGCATCTATGTTTATGAGGGATATTGGCCTGTAATTCTCTTTCATTGTGTTGTCTTTATCTGGTTTTGATATTAGGGTGATGCTGGCTTCGTAGAATGAGCTTGGAAGTATTCCTTCCTCTTGAATATTTTGGTATAGTCTGATATAGTCTGAGGAGGATAGGTTTTAGTTCTTCCTTGAATGTTTTGTAAAACTGCCCTGTGAAGCTGTCTGGCCCCGAGCTTTTGTTTCCTGGAAGCTTTTGTTTTTTTTAATATGTTACTCTATTTATTGAAGTCTTCTTTAATTTCTCTCAGCAATATTTTTTTATTAAGGTATTATGTGTACATATCTAACCATTGCCCACCCACCCCACTCCCATATATGCCCTCACCCCTCAGAGTTTTGCGTCCATTGGTTATGCTTATATGCATGCATACAAGTCCTTCGGTTGATCTCTTATCTTCCCCACCTCTCCCTAACCTTCCTGCTGTAATTTGACAGACTGTTTGATGCTTTACTGCCTCTGTATCTAACTTTTTGTTCAACAGTTTATAATGTTCTTTATTATCTATAAATGAGTGAGGTCATGTGTTATTTTTCTTTCATTGACTGGCTTATTTCACTCAGCATAATGTTCTCCAATTCCATCCAGGTTGCTGGAAGCTTTTTGATGACTGTTTCAATTTCTTCCATAGTTATGGGCCTATTGAGATTTTTAGAATCATCCTGATTGATTTTTCGAAGGTTATATTTATTAGGAATATGTCCATTTCCTCCAGGTTGTCTACTTTTTTAGAATAGAGTTGTCCATAGTACTTTTTAACAATCCTTTGTATTTTGGCGGGGTCTGTTGTTATTTCACGTCTTTCATTTCTGATATTGTTTATTTGGGTCCTCTCTCTTCTCTTCTTGGTAAGCCTGGCTAGAGGTTCATTAATCTTGTTTATCCTTTCAAAGAACCAGCTCTTTGTTTCATTGATCTTTTCTACTGTTTTTTTGGTCTCTATGTTATTCATTTCTGCTCTGATTTTTATTATCTCCTTCCTTCTGCTCACTCTGGGTTTTTCCTGTTGCTCTCTTTCTAATTCTTTGAGTTGTAGAGTTAAATGTTTAACTACTATTTTTTCTTGTTTTATGAGGTAGGCCTGTAGAGATATAAATGTCCCTCTCAGGACTGCTTTCATTGTGTCCCATAGATTTTGGATTGTTTTGTTTTTATTGTTATTAGTTTCCGGGATGTTTTTAATTTCTTCTTTGATATCTTTGGTAACCCAATCATTGTTTAATAGCATGCTCTTCGCTTCCAAGTGTTTGAATTGTGTGGATTGTTTTTATTGTAGTTTATTTCTGATATTATGCTTTTGTGGTCTGAGAAGATGCTTGATATGATTTCAATCTTCTTGAATTTGGGGGACTTTGCTTGTGACCCAATATGTGTTCTATTTTTGATAATGTCCCATGTGCACTTGAGAAGAACATGTATTCCTTCTCATACAGGGGCTGTCTGCTCTTGCAGCTTCTGCTCCTCGTATGAAGGAAAGGCTGCTTGTGCTGCTGCTGCTCCTCAGTTAGGAGTGAGCTGCACATTAGGCCACTGCTACTCGGATAAGGGCAGGCCACTCATCCAGCTGCTGCTCGTCAGACAGGTGCAGGCTGCATGTGGCTGCTGTTCCTTGGACCATTGCGGACAGCACAGGGCTGCTGCTCCTTTGATGTTGGTGGTCACCTCGTGTGGCTGCTGCTCCTCATACTGGATTGGCTGCTCAGGCTGCTGTTGCTCCTCGAATAGGGGTGGGCTGCTCATGGCGCTGCTGTTCCTCATACAAGGACGGGCTGCTCACACAGCTTTTCCTCCTTGGATGGGTGCAGGATGCTTCTGCAGTTGCTCCTCCTCAGACAGGTGCGGGCTGAGAGTAGCTGCTGCTCCTTGGATGGGGCAGGTTGCTTGTGCAGCTGCTGCTCGTCAGACTGGTGCAGGGTGCAGGCTGCGCGCAGCTGCTGCTCCTTGGACAGGGGCGGGCTGCACAGGGCTGCTGCTCTTCAATCATGGGTGGGCTGCTCATGCGGCTGCTGCTCCTTGGATGGGGTGGACTGCTCACATGGTTGCTGCCCCTTGGATGGGGGAGCGGGCCGCTCACACAGCTGCTGCTCCTTGGGAAGGGGCAGGCCACGTGAGTCTGCTGCTCTTAGACCTGGAGTGGTCTTCTTGCGGGGCTATTGCTCCTTGGACAGGAGCAGGCTGCTCACGTGTCTGCTGATCACGTGGTCACAGTGCCCTGGGCTAAAGCTTTGGGCCGGTCAGAGGGGAGCACACTTCAGAACTCACAGGAGCCTGTGCCCGGGGAGGCTGGAGACTTGTTGAACGTGGGACCACAGCCGAAGTAGTAGGTCCCTGGCAGTGGTGGCTGTAGAGTCTCAGATGTTCACTGAGGGCACCCTGGGTGGAGGTGAGGCTGGGCTCCCAGTTACAGCAGCTCTCCCCTTCAAAAAGCCTAGGCCTCCGAGGACGAGCTGGCCTCTTGGTACTGTTTGCAATGGTAGCAGAAGCTGCCTAGTTAGCCTGCCCCCGAAGGTCCTGTGGGATCTATCTGTGCCTCACTCACATACAAACACACACACCCCAGATGACCACACACTCCTCTTTTGCTCTGTCACTCACTCATGCTCTCTCCCTCACTGCCGCTTTCTTCCTGCCTCTGTAGTTGGGTCTGGGGTGTTATTGACCCATTCGTGAATGGAGTTTCCTCTCCAGGTGTCTGGTTATGTGGCTTGCTCCCTAGCACCTGGCCATACAAGATAAAATTCACCTTGACAAGACACAACACAAAGGGACTAAAGCACAAATGTACTCACGACACCAATAACCCCACTATAACTGACCACCTGATAAATAAGAATTAGGGGAGAGAACAGAGAGCACAAATGATATTGGAGAGAGAGAAAAAGATAAGAGAGAAAAGAAAAAAGAAGAAAAAGGAGAATATATATATATGGGGGAAAACACCACAGAACCAATAGATAAACAAACAAACAAAAATACAAACACCCAGCAAAGAGTGTGGGGGCATAATCTGTAGAGGCTGAGCTTATATACAGAAAATAAGATTAAGAATTGGATGAATAAGGGGGGGTCCTCAGTTAAATGTAGAGGAAGTAGAAAGGGGATGGGTGGATATGAAGAAAGAGAAAGAGAAGAAAATAATAAGAAATTTACAAAAAATTGATTTCTAAAATGATATAAAAATAAAAAATAGCAAATAAAATAAAATAGAGTGATGGAAAAATAATGTGAAAAGAAATAGAAAGTAAAGCAACACACAAAAACAGGAAAACAAAGAAAAAAGAAGAATAAAAAGGAGATAACAACATAATAATAAAAAAATAAAAATGAAAAAGTGAAGTGTTGTTCTTTTGGCTGGCTTAAGATCCCAGTCTTCTGTATTGTATGGTTTCTCAGGTTTCTGTTGCTGGGACTGAAGGTCTCTCTTTAGGCCAGTCCCTTTGGACTCTTAGGGACTATTTAGATTTTTTTATTTAATCCTTTGTACCATTCAGGGTGGAATCTGGGTGTGGCTCTATTGGTTGCCTGGATACTGGAGGGAGGGGCTATCTCTTCAGGACAAAATGGCTGCCCAGGTCCTGGGCTCAGATATGACTCAACACCAGACTCACTGACACTTCTCCTGGACCCCCTTCTCTCTCCAGCTTCTCCCCAGACTCCAGGAGTCCGCACCTTCTCCCTTAACTCAGCCACGGGTAAGTGTCTGTATCCGAAAGGTCCTAGGAACCAGGTTCAGTGAAGAAAGGCACAGGCCACAGAGAGGGGAAAGACTGGGCCTCTGCTAGCTTCTCTCCTGCTGGTGCTGTGCGGTCTGGTCATCCCTCCAGGCTGCCTTCTCTGGGTTCAGCCTTTCATGACTGTGGACCCAGATCTAGAATCCCCTGCCTCCAGCAGTCCTGCGGACCTTCTTTCCACAGTCAGACACTGTGCCTGTCCCCAGGGAGTCTGCTCAGTGCTGTGCGGTTTCCCTCTGACCCTCTGGGCTCTGAGGTCTGGCAGACTCCCCTTCCCAGATCCTTGATTTTACCTTTCTCCAGGGCTCCTATGCCCTTCCAGGCTCCAAACTGTCTCACCAGCTGAGTCTCCTTTGCCAATTCAGGGTGGGTATTATTCGTTTAAGCTGCTCATTCTATTTGCTCTGGGACAAGGCTCAGGACACATCAGTCTATTCTGCCACCATTTTGTCTCCTCAAGGTCTTTGTTTTTTAAGTTCAGCTTGATGAGGTCAAATACAAAACTCTTGGGCATATTTCCATAATTAGGCCATGATATTGGCAATAATCCATCAGTTATTTGAGTATAGTAATTCAATCAGCATTATCTAGTTCATATTCCTCAATCTTTTTCACTAGGTTATAACAAAAAAATGTTCTCCAGTGTATGCTTAAAATCAAGGGAATATATAAGGCTAGTGAGAGTACCATAAAAGGAAATGATGTAGGCTGCAACATCAGCAAAATGATAGAGAGGAAGCCCTGGACTCTGCTCTTTCCCACAAACACAACTTTCAGCAACTATTCATGAACAATTATTTTTGAGAAATATAAATGCATTTAAAGACTCCTGTACCACAGATGAACATGAAACCACAATTAATGAAGCTGATATGGATAGATTCGGGACATTCTCTTACCAGTATCCTCACTCCTAGCATGGTGACATATGATCAGGAATAGATGCCCTAGCACCCAACTTCTCCCAGAGGAAGGAAAGAGTTCACACATGCAACGCCCCAAAATTTCCAAGAAGGCTCCCCATGACTGGATTTTATCTTGCCAATCTTGGAGCTCTGATAGATATAGCTTGTAGAAGCTATAATTTCTCATTGTTGCTCAGCTCAGCACAAAGCAGGTGAATGAAAAATCCCAGCTTTCAGTTTCCCTCTGGAGAGAGAAAAAAATGATCCATACATTCAATGTCCTGGCTTCTCTAAGACTATCCAAAGAACTGGCATCTGTCTTGCCAGTCTTGGAACTTTGACAGGCTTGCCACAGTCAAGCCACCTAGGGAAGAATGAAAATAGTAACATGAGGTTTTAAAGGCCATGCATAGACTTCCTGGCTCAGCACAGAGTGAACAGGCCAGAATCACAGCTGCCTGTTTCTTCCTGGACAGGAAATACATTGGTCTGGGTATGGAAAGTCACACATTTTCTGATGACTTCCCAAAGGACTGGCTTCTAACTTGCTTGTCTCATAGTGTTTATGGAACCTGGCACAACCTAGATACCTGGGCGAAAATGAAGCAGAAATGGATATTTGGGATATCAGTCAACATAAACCCCACCAACATATCTTTTACCACATAGTGAACAGATAAAAAAGCCAACTCCTAAATCCTCCCAGGGGAGGGAAAAATTTGGCTGTGGTGTGCAATTATGAAACTTTTCTGGGGGCTGCCCAAGAAACTGGTTTCAGTATCTTTTGTTTCAGTACACAGATGGGACTTGCATACCTTAGATCCCTGAGGACTGTAAAGAACAAATGAAGTGTGCTAAACAAAGATTTGAGAGGTTCCCAGAATCTCTAGCTGAGCTGACTGGTGGGGATTTTCTGTATGAGTCAAGAGAGGTGGCTTCTTTGCCTAATGTGCAAACTCCAACACAGAGATTCAAGGAGAATGAAAAATCAGACAAAAACGTTCCTAATAAAGGGCTAAGATAAATCTCTAGAAACAAACTCTATTGAAAAATAATTGCATGATTTATCTGAAAGATAATCCAAAATAACTACCCTAAAGATGACCTCTGAGGTAAAAAAAAAAAAAAGCAGCATAAGCAAAGTAAAAATCTCAGCAAAGAGAAAATATAGAAGCATACCAAACAGAATTAATGAAGCTGGAGAACACAATAATTGAACTAAAAAATCACTAGATGGGTTAAACAGCATACACCAAGAAGAAGAAAGGATCAGGGAAGTTGAATACAGGTTACTGGAAATCATTCAGTCAGAAGAGAAAAAAAAAGAAGAAGAAAATAAATAAATAATCAAGAAAGCTTAAGTGGCTTAAGGGACATAATCAAGCATTATATCAAGCATTATGGAATTCATTTAGATGGAGAAAAGAGAGAAAGTAACAGAAAGCTTATTCAAAGAAACAATCATTGAAAACTTCCCAAATATGGGGAAGATGGACATACACTTCCAAGAAGTCCAAAAATATCAAACAAGATGAGTTGAAATTCACACTGATTCACAATGTAACCAAATCATCAAAAATAAAAAAAAATAAAGACAGAGAATTTTGAAAGCGGCAAGAGAAAAATATGACTTATGTACAAAATAAGGCCCCATAAAAGTATCAGTATATTTTTCAGCAGAAACCATACAGAGCAGAAGGGAGTGGGATGACATATTAAAAGTGCTACTATTTGTAATACTTTTTTTAAAAAAAAGTGCTGAAAGAAAAAAACAATTGCTAAGCAAGAATACTATCCCCAAAATAAATTGTCCCCAAATAAAGGAGAGATACTTTCTCATAAAGCAAAAGCTGAGGGAGATAATTACATCTAGACATATTTTATAAGAAGTAGCAGTTCTTATAAAGTGTTTTTTTTTCAAGTTGAAATAAAAGGTAGCTAAAGAGCAACTTGCTAATGTAAAAAATATAAAACTTACTGGTAAAGGTTAATATATAGACAAATACAGAATACTGTATAATTTCTGTTAGAGTAGTGGATAAATTACTTTTATTTCTGTTATAAAAGTTCAAAGACAAATTATGACTATAACAAAAATGTTAAAAAAATACACAATATGGATAGATGCAAATTTTGACAGAAAACAAAGTGTATTGGGGGAGATAAGTTAAAGAGTAGAGACTTTGTGTGATGGAAGTTAAGTTGTTATCAATTTAGAACAGACTGTTATAATTATAGCAATGTTGCTGTTCACAAGACAATCACTTTATATATAAGGACATACATAGGCAAAGGGATGGAAAATATATTTCATGCCAGTTTTAACCAAAAGAGAACCGGAATGATTATACTGATATGAGACAAAACAGACTTTAAATCAAAGACTGTCAAAAGACTCATAGATAGAGAGCAGGCTGACAGCTGTCAGGGCAGGGGGCTGGGTGGGGGTAAGTAAAAGGATTGAGCAAAAAAAAGGGGGGAGAAAAAAAACTCATAGATACAGACAAGACTATGGTGATTACAGAAGGAGGGATGGAAGGAAGTAGAAGAGAGTATAGGGGGAATAAATGGTGAAGGATGAAGAGTTGACTTGGGGTGGTAAACACACAATACAGTGTACAGATGATGTGTTGTAGAATTGTGCACCTAAAACCTATATAATTTTGTTAAACATTGTCACCCCAATAAATTCAATTAAAACAAACAAAACAAAACAAAGCTGTAACAAGAAACAAAAAAGGACATTATATCATGATAAAAGGATTAATCCACTAGGAAATATCAGGATTATAAATATATATGCCCCCCAACATCAGAATAACTAAATATATAAAGCAAACATTTACAGGAGTGAATGAGGAAATAGACAAAAATGTAATAATAGTAAGAGAATCCAATACTCCATTTTTAATAATGGAAAGAATATACAGACAGTTCAATAAGGAAATAGATGACTTAAATAACATTATAGATCAAGTTGACTTAATGTATATAATAGAGCATTCTATTCAACAGCAGCAGAATAAGCATTCTTCTCAAGCACAGAGAGAATTTCTCCAAGATAAATTACGTTAGGTCACAAATCAAGGCTTAACTGAAAATAATATTCAGTATTTTTTACCACAATGGTATAAAAGTAAAAGTCAATAATGGAATGAAAACTGAGAAATTCACAATACATGGAAATTAAACAACACATTTTTAAACAAAAAATGGATCAAAGAAGAAATTGAAAGGTATTATTTCAAGACAAACAATGAAACAACATATCAAAACTTACAGAATATAGCAAAAGCAGTGTTAAGCAGAACCTTTAGCATTTCTTGCATTGCTGGCTTGGTGGTGATAAACTCCTTTAGTCTTTTTTTTTTGTCTGTGAAGCTCCTGATTTCACCTTCAATAATAAAAAATTAAAAATAAATAAATGCTGGGGGGTCGGGGTAGACGGGGGAGGTCAATGGGGGAGAAAGGAGACATATGTAATACTTTAAACAATTAAAAATAATAACAGACCCCTCCAAAAAAAAGAAAAGAAAAAACTTTTATGCATAACCCATGGACACAGACAATATGTGCAGTGAATATCTGTGGAGGGGGTAGGAGCAGGGATCAATGGGGTCAATGGGGGAAAAAATAGGACATCTGTAATACTTCCAACAATAAAGATAAACAAAAACATAAAAAATATATTGCCAAAAACAAACAAACAAAAAACACCACAGTAAAATAATAATAACAAAAAAAAAAACATTGTTAAGGGGGAAGTTTATAATGATAAATACCTACTTTAAAAAAAGAAGATCTTAAATATACAATCTAATATTATATAACAAGGAGCTAGAAAAAGAACAAACTAAACCCAAATGTATACAGAATGGAAATAATGAAGATTAAATCAGAAATAAAAAATTTTAAAACCCTTATTTAAACTAAGTAAAAAGACTTACATAAAATCAGATATTAAAGAAAATACATTACAATTGATGCCACAGAAATAAAAGTTCCAAGAAACTGTTATAAACAATTATTTGCAAACAAATTGGATAACCTAGGAGAAATGGATAAATTCACAAAACTATAAGACCTACAATGACTGAATCATGAAGAAATAGAAAGTCTGAATGGACCTACAACGACATTGATGTTTGAATCAGTAAAAAAATACCTCTCAACAAAGAAATGCCCAGACATGATGGCTTTACTGGTAAATACTCCCAAACATTGGATAAAGAATGAATGTAAATCCTTTCAAACTCTTCAAAGAAATGAAGAAAGGAGGGCATATCCAAAATTACTTAATGAAGCTAGTTTTACCCTGGCACCAAGTTTTGAATAAAATAAAATAAAAAACACAAGAAAAAAAGAAAAAAAACTACTGTTAAGTATCCCTGAAGAATATAAATACAAAAATCCTCAACAAAATATGAGCAAACCAAATGCAGCACTACATTAACACAATAAAAGAAAATATTCACATGATTTTCTCAATACATGCAAAAACACATTTTATAATATTCAATATTTTTTCATGATAAAACCTCTAAAAACTAGGAATAGATGAAACTACCTCAACATAATAAAGTATATAGCTAACATCATTCTCAGTGGTAAAAAAAAATCTGTAGGATCAGGAGAAAGGCAAAGATGTTCATTGCCACATCTATTCTATATAATACTTGAAGAGCTAGACAGAACAATTAAGAAAGAAATAAAAGGCCTGTAAATCAGAAAGAAGTAAAATTGTCTCTGTATATGACATGGTCTCATATAAACACCCAACAAAAGCAAAAGAACCTATCAATAAAGTAATAAAAGTGCCCACTCCATGGGAGAACATATTTGCAAATGATACATCTTATAAGGGGTTAACCTCCAAAATCTACAGGGAACTCATACAACTTAATAAAAGGAAGATAAACAGCACAATTAAAAAATAGGCAAAGGACCTCAATAGACACTTTCTCCAAAATGGACATACAGAAAGCCAAAAGTCATATGAAAAAGTGCTCAACATCACTGATCATTTGAGAGATGCAAATCAAAATGACAATGAGGTACCACCTTACACCTGTAAGAATGACTATCATCAACAAATGACAAGTTTTGGCAAGGATGTGGAGAAAAGTGAACTCTTATGCACTGCTGGTAGGAATACAGATTGGTGCAGCCTCTGTGGAAAAGAGTTTGGAGTTTCCTCAAAAAATTAAAAATGGAATTGCCATTTGACCCAGTGGTCCCACTTCTAGGAATATATCCCAAGAACGCAAGAGCATCAATTAGAAAGAATATATGCACCCCTATGTTCATAGCAGCACAATTTACAATAGCTAAAATTTGGAAACAGTCTAAGTGCCCATCAGCAGTATAAAATGAATACTATGCAGCTATAAAAAAAGATAGAACTCTTACTATTTGCAACAGCATGGATGGACCTAGAGAGCATTATGCTAAGCTAAATAAGCCAGTCAGAGAAAGATAGTATCATGTAATCTCACTCATGTGTGGAATCTAATGACCAACTCAACATATACTGATGAACAAAACTGGACCCAGAGACCTTGAAACATAGAACAGACTGTCAAACCTCAGAGGGAAGGCAGGGGAAATTGGAGGGGGGAAGAGATCAACCAATGAACTCATATGTGTATATACATAACCCAAAGACACAGATAGTGGTTGGTAGAAAGCTTAGTGGGGAGGAGGATGGGAGAGGGCAATGGGGGAAAAAGAGGACATATGTAATATTTTCAACAATAAATATTTATTTAAAATGTTATAACAAATAAATTCAGTAAAGTTACAGTATGTAATATCAACATCTTATCTAATAAATAGGGAATATGCTAATTGACCGGCACACCCTCACAAAGATGGCAGCACCCACAGCCAATAAGGAAGGAATATGCTAATTAAATGTCATGCTCTAAAAGATGGCGGCACCCACAGCCACAAGATGGCAGCACCCAGTCCCTTCAGCCCTGCCAGGGCGGCAGGCACGTGGCATGGCTGGGCCTGCCCCCAGGTGAATCAGGCCACTCTGCGTGCCTGCCTCCAGAGTCTCCAGTCCCCTTGGCCCCTGAGCCACCCAGGGCCAGCCTGAGGTGCAGGCAAGCCTCACATGGTGGCTGGCCAGCCAACCAGGGCCAGCCCGAGGCACAGGCAAGCCTCACATGGTGGCTGCCCAGCCGCCCAGGACCACCCGAGGCTCAGGTAACCAAGGCCGGCTGAGGCTTTCGCTGCCAGCAGTGGCAGCAGCAGAGGTGTGATGTGGGCATCTCCTACCCCTGATTGCTGGGGTCGCCTCCCACCCCTGAGGGCTCCTGGACTGTGAGAGGGGGCAGGCTGGGCTGAGGGACCCCCTCCCTCCAGTGCATGAATTTTCATGCACCAGGCCTCTAGTATAAAATATCAGTTGGGTTTTTATATACTAACAACAAACTATCATACAAAGAATTAAGAAAATTTCATTTATGATAGCATTGAAAATAAGAAAATACTTAAGAATAAATTGAACTAAGAAGGCTAAAGACTTATATACTGAAAACTAGAGCACATTGATTTAAGAAATTAAAGAAGGTACCAAAAATATAAAGTCATCCTGTGTTTATGGATTAGAATACTTAATATTATGAAAATGTCAAAGTAATCTACAGATTCAGTGCAATCCCTATAAAAATCACAATGACATTTTAAATAAATAGAAAAAATAGTTATAAATTCATATGAAACAACACATCATCATGAATAGACAAACAAATCTTGACAAAGTACAATACTAGAGGCATATCTCCTCCTAATTTCATAATATATTATGAAGGTGCAGTAAACAAAACAGTTTGTCACTGGCATAAAGACACTCATATAGACCAATTGAAAACAATAGACCATAAATAATTTTACACATCTGTGGACAACTGATCTTTGACAAAGTTGCCAAGAATTCACAAAGGAGAACAGATAAGCTCTTCAAAAAAAGTGTTTGTAAAACTGGATAACCACATGGAAAATAATAAAATTGGAACTTAATCTTATACCATACACAAAAAGTGACTGAAACAATATTAAAAATTTAAAGATAAAACTTGAAACTGTAAAACTCCTTGAATAAAACTTATGGGGAAAGTTTTATGGCATTGGTCTTTGCAATAATCTCCTAGTTAGGACACCTAAAACATAGGCAAACAAAGACAAATTGGACTATATCAAACTAAAAACCTTTACAACAATGGAAACAATCAACAAAATAAAAGGTAACCTATGAAATGGGAGAAAATATTTGCAAACTATATATCTGGTAAGAGATTAATTTACAATATATGTAAGGAACTCATACAACTCAACAGCAAAATAACTAATAGTCTTATGTAAAAAAATTGACTGGAGAAATTTCTCAAAAAAAAAAAAAAAACAAAAAAAAACCAAAAAAAAAAAACCCCACAAACATACAAATGACCAAGAAGTATGAAATAATACTCAACATCAGTAATCACCAAGGAAACGTAAATGTAAATCAAAACCACAATGATGTGGTCAGGATGGCTATTTATTAAAAAAAAAAATAGACAACTCTGTTGGTAAGTATGTGGAGAAATTGAAACCCTTGTACACTGTCTTTGGGAATGTGAAATGGTTTAGCTACTATGGAGAACAGTATAGGGGTTCTCAGAAAATTACAAATAGAACTACCATATGATCTAGCAATCTTAGGTATTTATCCTAATATATAAAGAGCCAGGGTTTGTCACGACCTAAACATCTTACCAGATGACTGAACCCTAGGCTAGGGTCTCAGCCGGTGTGGCAGAAGTCAGTCCTGGGTCCCGGCGTCCCATGGCGGGAGTCAGTCCTGGGTCCTGGCAGGAACCAGAGCCATGCTGCCATTGGACTGGCCTCTTGGTACCAACCTCTGGCCGGCAGGCTCTGGGAACCGGAGCCATACTGTGATCGACTGGCCTCTTGGTACCTATCTCCACCCACAGGCTCTGGGGAACCAGAGCCATGCTGCGATCTGGGAATCTTGGTCCCTCCCCCCACCTGCAGGCTCCGGGGAACTGGAGTCATGCTGTGATTGTACTGGCCTCTTGGTCCCTCCACCCCCCCACCCCAGCCTGCAGGCCCAGGGAACCAGAGTCATACTGCGATGGAACTGGATCCTACCCGAGGGGTTCTGGATTGTGAGAGCATGCAGGCTGGGCTAGCCCCCCCACCTCCCCGAGTGCACGAAAATTCGGTCTTCTAGTCTAAAATAATTGAAATCAGAATATCAAAGAGCAATTGGAACTATCATATTAATTGAGCTACTTATTCACAACAACCAAGATATTGAAACAACCCAAATATACATCAACATATAAATGAATAAAGAAGATGTATATACTTACAATGGAATATTATTTAGTCTCAATAAGAAAATTCTTAATTATGCAACAACATGGATGAAGTTTGAAATCATTATGCTACATGAAATAAGCCAGTCACAGAAAAAAATACTGCATAATTCCACTTAAATAAAGTATATAATATAGTCAAATTTATAGAATCAAATAGTTACTTTGCTTTTGAGTTGTATGAATTCCTTACATATTTTGTAGATTAATCTCTTACCTGATATATAGGGGCTGTGACAAGGTTAAAATGGGAGTTACCAATCAATGAGAATACAATTTCAGTTAAGCAAAATAAATCAAGTTTTAGAGATCTTCTTTCCAACATATCACATATAGTTAATGATGTTGTATTATGCACTTTATGACATCTTTATGTCACCCTTTTACTGGAAGGAATCTCATGGTACAGATATACTTTATCTAAATTTGGATCTTTAAACTATTTAAAATGTATTAAAAACTATCAAGATATATATAGAGCTAGCTATGCACAACTATTACCAAGAAATCTGCAGATAATATCTTAAATGTTTGAAATTCATAATAAAAGGTAAAAAGCATAGTGGAAAGAGTAGTGTCTACTATATTCATCTATGGATAGAAGTGACCACCAGCTGGACTAATTATGGCTAAATGCTAAGTTAACTGCCAAATGGATTGTCCAATTCAGTTCCCTGATAGAAACCACTAGTTTGAAACAAGAATCATTTATAGTGGTTGTTCCCTGGAAAATATGGGAAGTTCTTCATTCTCCAGGCTTTCATTCTAAAGCAAAGAAAGCACTCTGAAATGATTCCTACAGAGGGATTTCTAAACAAGATCCTATTGGTGAAGAAATGACTAGTAAGCATATTTGTTTATTGGTTTACTAGAAGCCTGATGCATGAAAATTCATACACTGGAGTGGGGGGTCCCTCAGCCCGGCCAGCCTCCTCTCACAGTCCGGGAGCCCTCAGGGGCAGGAGGCGACCTGGCAATCAGAGGAAGGGGACGCCCTATCACACATCTTCTGCTGCCACTGCCAGCAGCAAAAGCCTCAGCCTGCCCTGGTTACCTGAGCCTCGGGCGGCCCTGGGTGCCTGGGCAGCCGACATCTGAGGCTTGCCTGTGCCTCGGGCTGGCCCTGGGTGGCTGGGATATGAGGGGACTGGGAGACTCTGGAGGCAGGAGCGTGGAGCTGCCTGAAGCCCCAGTGGGGCTGAGGGGACTGGGTGCCACCATCTTGTGGCTGTCAGCGCCACCATCTTTGAGGGTGGGGAAGTAAATTATCATAGTCTCTCCTTATTGGCTGTGGGTTCTGCCATCTTTGTGATAGTGTGAGGGTCAATTAGTATATTCCCTCTTTATTAGATAGGATTGCTCCATTTGAACAACATATTTTTGAACAATAATATTTTGACTTTAACATTTTAAGAATCAATTGAAACTGCAACCAAATACCTTTTAAAGTTACTGTAACTTATCCATTTTTAGATTAGTCTGTGTTCTTTATAGACATTTTATTGTCTAAGAAATGCAATTAGGTCTAAATAGGTCAAGTTAGTGACATTCATAATATGATTCATTAAATAAATAAAAAAAACACTTTTTCCCCCCCCCACTTTCCGCTCTTGCTTCTTGCAAATAATTAGATATTACTTTTCAAACGGTTCCGGCTATACTTGAATGCTGCTGGTGAAAGGAAAATTTCCAAAAACCTCTTTGAAGATGATTGATAGTTAATATCCATCCCTCAATCATTCACATAGATTTTGTAAAAGGAAGCTGTTGTTCCTCAATTTACTTCAGCAATTCCTTGGTTTATGTGGTAAATTAGGCATGTGCTAATCAAATGGAGAGGTGCAAATAAGGAACTAATTTAAGAGCTAAAGCCATATTGTGAATGGAATTATTATAAAAATGATATACGTATATTCAAAGGATCATGAATCAGTTCAAACTAAAGTTTTATAAATTGTAAAAGGTTCATAATCAAATATTTATGGCTCTCTCTCTGCAGTGTTTGAAAAATTAAATTATTAAAAGCAAATATTGTAGCAAATAGGTTCTCATCAATCTCAATAAAAGTTACATTTCACTATCACTGTCATATTATTACTTTTTTTGCTTTCAGTTTTTTAAGATTGAGGAGAATTGTAACAAACTCTTAGTAACAAATCAAAGCTTTTCAATGTAATTTACTTTGTGAGGAATTTCTAATTGATTCAGACTGATGGTACTGAACAGTTTGATCTATTGCTGAAGCAAGGAGATACTTTGGACCAAGTAAATTTATAAGCTCCTCTCCTCGAGAGAAAAATGGCTGTTATATTTCATGTTGTCATTTTTAGTTGTAACAAGGTAGTTGTATACCTGTGTGGATTGTTACAGAAGAATGCCAAACAATGTGTACACCTGTAACTGTCTCACCAAACCTATCAATTTCCATTTCGGCAGGCCTATCCTTCTATTTGCTCAAAATGAAGGATTTAAACAAAATGCAAAATTAAACCAAAAGGGCCAATCTCATATATAAGAAGTAAAGGTGCCTTGCAACATCACTCAGCCACCTACAGTTCAGAGTTCATATCTTGTTAACATCACTAAAATTAGAACACTGAATGACTATGCTTTATGTTTTGGTTTGATTACTTCTGTTGTTGTTGAGATATGCTCTGTGCTTTGTTCAAAAAGTCTGAATGCTATTATTCTGGATATGTATCCCAATACTTTGAAAATGACTTGGGAGGGGGGGAAGATTGTGCCTATGTGTTCTACTTGCTCAAAATGTCAGAAGGACTTCAATTCAGTGACAAATTGCCTTATTTTACAACAGATGTAACACTGGAATTTGAAAACAGCCCTGTCTGACCCACCTTTAGGTTTGAACTAAGGATCTTCACCCAACGTGTATGTTCCTTGGCTGATAGAAAGTGTCTGTGTGTGTGTGGGGGGGGGGGGTGAAAAGGGATAAAACAAATATTGTTTTTCATCTTTTCTCACCTTATCCATTACAGGATGGAATATCCCAGAGGCCTGATTTTGAAAGGTTCTCTTCAAATCTCACCATATAATGGAAACCTCTCTATGGTAATCTTGTTCCTCTTCAGCTAGGTATTATGCCATCTGGCTAAAGAACCATTTGCTATCTCTGCTGTTCCCTAATGTGCTATAAGAGGTGTCCCTAGGCCTAGAGAAAGACTTGAGATGCAGTGACATAAGATACTCTTTTGAGGATTATAGCATATCAAAGTCTGTGACAAGTCTAGTAAGGTATAGCTGAGTAATTGTGAAAAAATAATGGGATTTCAATACCTTCAAATTACCCAGTTGTTTGGAATTCCAAACACTAACTTGTCATTAAATGTGGAATTTTTCGTATTCAAGTTTAATAGTCTAGAAGATAGTATGGTAGATAATGAAGACAATTATTTACATAATTTAGAAAAGTAAACTGTGCATTTTATGCTTAAAATAAACATTTTAGGCATTCTTTATTATAAGTAAATCAAACTTCCTCTCCATTCTTCCTATCTTTGCCCTTTGCCAGACTCCTTTTCTGCCTTTTGATTTGTAAAATGACCACTATTTTGAAACTTAAAACTCTGCTTTATTTTTGAGTCATTCTTTTTCCTTAATCCCTCTGTCAAATTGCCACTAAATCATTTCATTTCTTTTTCTGAAAATGCCACAGATTAATTTATCCTTCTCCATTCCCACTATGCTAGTTCAGAATGTCCCAAAACCCACGTGTGAATTATTGCCACTGACATCTATTTCTCTAAAATCAAGGTTCTCCTATGTGCTATCTATTTTATTTATTACAATCAGGATGCATTTCCTAATGTACCTGCAAGCACAAATAAACCCTATATTGACTTCTGCATCAAGAACAGATTATTTTGTCCAATCTTATCTCTCCCTTTTCTGCTTAGCTATATCTTTCCCTCATACTCATCATGGTTATTCTTGTGCTTTTTCATGCTGCTACCCTCAACTGAAATGTCATGAGTCTTAATCTCTACTTTCTTTTTCTTAAAAAAAATATATTTTATTGATTTTACAGAGAGAGGAAGGGAGAGAGATAGAGTTAGAAACATCGATGAGAGAGAAACATTGCTCAGCTGCCTCCTGCACACCCCCTACTGGGGATGTGCCTGCAACCAAGGTACATGCCCTTGACTGGAATCGAACCTGGGACCTTTCAGTCCGCAGGCCGACGCTCTATCCACTGAGCCAAACCGGTCAGGGCTTAATCTCTACTTTCTTATGGTTGACAGTTCTTCAAGGTCTGAGTTAAGCCTCACCTTCACAAAGCCTTATATTTTTCAATCCACATTAATCTCTCCATGCATAAACTTAGCAGGGTAGTGAGTGTTTAATGCTTCCTGATAGAAGAAGTCAATTGTATGTTTTCAGGATTTTTAAATTTTCTATTATATTATTTTTTATATTTGAGATATATATCTCTTACATTAATAAAGATTCATAATTGTAATGCACTTAGGCACAGTGCCAAAAGAGAAGGAAGCCACAAAGAAATGCTATATATAGGAACATATACACTGAGTAGCCAGATTATTATGATCTCTGAATGCGTAATAATCTGGCCACTCAGTGTATATCCTATATAATAAAAGGCTAATATGCAAATTGTCCCCTCGACCAGGAGTTCGACCAGCAGGCAGGCCGCCAACCACCCATGTCCCCTCCCCCTGGCCAGGCTGGCTGGACCCCACCCATGCATGAATTCATGCACCGGGCCTCATCATATATATATATATATATATATATATATATATATATATATATATATACACACACACACTGAGTGGCCAGATTATTATGCGTTCAGAGATCATAATCTGGCTAGAAGTTTTCAAGAAGTAAACAGATGGTCTATAACTTACAATGGTTCAACTTATGATTTTTCAACTTGATAATGGTGAGAAGGTGATATGCATTCAGTAGAAACTGAACTTTGAATTTTGAATTATGATCCTTTCCTGAGCTAGCAATATGTGGTAGGATACTCTCTCATGATGTTAAGCAGCAGCAGGGAGCCATAGCTCCCAGTCAATCATGAAATCAGGAGGGTAAATTGATACTCTACAGTGTATTGTGTTGCCTGTAATTTTGGATATTGTGTTCTGATCACCTTTAAGGTAGGCTAGTCTAGTCTATGATGCTTTGTAGGCTATGTGTATTAAATGCTTTTTAAATTTACAATATTTTCAACTTATGTTGGGTGTCATACTAAGTGAATAAGTCAGTTTGGTTTTACTTATGTGTGGAATCTAAAAAAAACAACACACAAAACAAACAAACAAATGAGACAAAATAAAGTTACAGAAACAGACAAAAGAGATTATTGCCAGATGGTTGGGAAGTGAGGGGATAGCTGAAAAAGGTGAAAGGCAATATAGTAAATAATATTATGGTAAGTTTGCATGATGACATTGTAAGGTATAAAAACGTTGAATCACTATGTTGTACATTTAAAATTAATATAGCTAATATAATATGGTATACTATTTAAATTAAAAATATTATATTCCCATAGCACCTCTCAAGTACACAATACAATACTGTTTACTATAATCACCATGCTGTACATTAGATCCCTGGAACTTATTCCTCTCCTAACTGAAGTTTGTACACTTTATTGAGCATCTTCACATTTCTACCATCCCAAAGTCCCTGACAACCATCATTCTATTGTCTGCTTCTTTGAGTTTGACTTTCTTAGAATCCACATACAAGTGATATCATAAAGTATTTACTTTACTCTGATTTATTTCACTTAGCATATTACCTTAATATCCATCCACATTGTTACAAATGACAGGATTTCCTCCCTTTTTTTGGCTGGATAATATTCCATTATATATATTCTAATCTGACATGAGTTCAATAGTTCTAAAATGATATTCAAAATAAGTAATTCTGTGGATGTGGAAAAAATAGGCAAGGACTTTCTTATATTTGTTTGTTGAAAATAATTTTAGAGTGAAATTCACATCTTTTTGTCTTTAACTTTTTTTTTGTATTTTACTTTTTAATCAAATTTTTGGAGTGGCCTTGGTTAATAAGTTTATATAGCTTTCAAGTGTAGATTTCTATGATACATAATCTGCATATTTTGTACATGAGACAAACTGTAGTTGGCATTGTGTGCCAACCACCAAAAGTCAAATCATCTTCTATCACTTTATATTTGTAGCATGCATGCTCCAGTCAACATTTGTTTTTAAATTACCAGTGTGCGTCATATATACCGCTGGTCGGTCGGTCAGTTGGACAGTCAGACAGACTTATGGTCAGTCACTTAGCCATATATATATTCCCTGTTACTACACCCCCATCCTCCTGCCCTCTGATAAACATAATACTGTTGTCTGTGTCTATGAGTTTCAGTTTTATATCCCACATATGAGTGAAGTCATATAGTTCTTAACTCTTTCTGACTGACTTATTTCATTTAGCATAATATTGTCAAGGTTCCTCCACGTTGTCGAAAATCCCATATTTCATTTTCTCTCATGGCTGAGTAGTAATCTATATGTAACACATCTTCTTTATCTAATCATCTATTGCAGGACACTTTGGTTGTTTCCATGTCTCAGCTACTATCAATAGTGCTGCAATGAACATAGGGGTGTATCTATTTTTGCAAAGAAATGTTTTCAAATTTTGAGGGTAGATACCCAGAAGAAGTATTGCTGTGTCATATGGTAACTCTATTCTTATTTTTTTAAAGGAAATGGCCACTATTTTCTATAGTGGCTATACAAGTTTACATCCCCCACTAGCAGTGAATGAGAGTATTTTTTTTTTTCTCCACAATCTCTCTAACACTTGTTGTTACTTGTCTTGTTGATAATAGCCATTCTAACAGGTGTAATGTGATATCTCATTGTAGTTTTGATTTACATTCCCATAATATATGTGTTAGCTATTTGTTTGTCTTCATGGGATAAGTGTCTGTTTAGGTTCTCTGCCTTTTTAAAAAAATATATACCTGACAATATGTTTTTATTGACTTTAGAGAGAGGAAGGAGAGGGAGAGAGAGAAAGAGAAACATTGATGTGAGAGAGAAACAAGGATCAGTTGCCTCCTGTGCATGCCATATTCAGGAATAGAACCTGCAACTTTTTGGTTTACGGTATGAAGCTCCAACCAACTGAACTACCCCACCAGGGCTTTGCCCATTTTTTAATTGGCTTTTTTTTGTTTTTGTTTTTTGGTATTGAGTTGTATGAGTTCTTTATATATTTTGAATATTAACCCCTTGTCTGAGCTGTTGTTTGTAAATGTCATTTCCCATTAGGTTGGTTGCTTTTTTGTTTTGTTGGTTGTTTCACTGTGCAGAAGCTTTTTATTTTGATACAGACCCATTCATTTATTTTATTTTCTTTACTTCCCTTGCCTTTAGGGTCAAATTAATAAAATCTTCTCTAAGACCAAGGTCCATGGGTTTTGTACCTACTTTTTCTTCTATGTAATTTATTGTTTCAGATCTTATATTTAGGTCTTTTATCCATTTTAATCAATTTTTTAAAATTTATTTTATTGATTTTTTACAGAGAAGAAGGAAGAGGGACAGAGAGTTAGAAACATCGGATCAGCTGCCTCCTGCACAACCCCCACTGGGGATATGCGCACAACCAAGGCACATGCCCTTGACCGGAATCGAACCTGGGACCCTTTAGTCCGCAGGCCGACGCTCTATCCACCAATCCAAACCGGTCAGGGCTTAATCAATTTTTGTACATGGGACAAACTGTAGTCTCATTTTATTTTATTTTTTGAAAATGGCTTTCTAATTTTCTAAGCAACATTTATTGAAGAGGATTTCTTTTCTCCCTTGTAAGTTTTTGTCTCCTTTGTCAAAAATTATTTGCCCATGTATATGTAGTTTTATTTCTGGGCTCTCAGTTCTGTTCCATTGATCTGTGTGTCTGTTTTTCTGCCAATATCATGCTATTTTGAATATCTTTGCTCTGTAGTATAATTTGAAGTCAGGTAGTTTGATACCTCTGGCTTTGTTCTTTTTTTCCTCAGGATTGCTTTGGGGTATTTTGTGGTTTTCTAAAAATCTGATCATTTTTGTTCTATTTATTTAAAAAAAATACATTGGGATTTTGATGGGGATTGCTTTAAACCAGTATACTGTATTGCTTTAGATAATATAGACATCTTAACTATGTTGATCCTTCCAAACCATAAACATGGATTAGCTTTCCATTTAATTGAATCTTTTTCAATATCTTTTAATAAATAGAAAAAATTCTCATTATAGTTTACATTCACTATTGTTTTGTATTACTTTCACGTGCACAATATAGTGGTTAGACAATCATATATTTTATAAAGTGTTGCCCTTGATATATCCAGTAACAAATGGACACCATACATAGTTATTACAATACTAGAGGCCCGGTGCACAAAATTGGTGCACAGGGGGGGTGTCCCTCAGCCCAGCCTGCACCCTCTCCAATCTGGGACCCCTTGAAGGATTTCCTTCTGCCAGTTTACAGGGATCGGGCCTAAACCAGCAGTCAGACATCCCTCTCGCAATCCAGGACTGCAGGCTCCTAACAGCTCACCTGCCTGCCTGCCTGCCTGATTGCCCCTAACCACTCTGCCTGCTGGCCTGCTCACCCCCAACTGCCCCCTGCT
Source organism: Cnephaeus nilssonii (assembly GCF_951640355.1). Classification (NCBI taxonomy): domain Eukaryota; kingdom Metazoa; phylum Chordata; class Mammalia; order Chiroptera; family Vespertilionidae; genus Cnephaeus; species Cnephaeus nilssonii. The sequence continues at coordinate 66,738,884 of NC_137071.1, forward strand.
GGCCTGCTCACTCCCAACTCCCCCTTGCTGTCCTGATCACCTCCAACTGATGGCCTGCTCACACCCAACTAGCCCCCTTGCTGGTCTGCTTACCCCCAACGGCCCCGCCCCCCACCAACCTGATCATCCACAACTGCCCTCCCCTCTTGGCCTCTAACCACCTCTACCCCAGCCCTGCCACCAAGGCTTTGTCCAGAAGAACGTCCGGAAGGTCTCCTGGAAGGTCTTCCAGTCTAATTAGCATATTACTCTTTTATTAGTATAGATAGAGGCCTGGTGCATGGGTGGGGGCCAGCTGGTTTGCCCTGAAGAGTGTCCCAGATCAGGGTGGGGATTCCCTTGGGGTGTGGGGCAGCCTGGGTGAGGGGCCTGTGGTGGTTTGCAGGCCAGCTAAGTCCCCATGGGGTGAGGGGCCCCGCTGGAAGGGCATGGCCAGCCTGGGTGAGGGGCTAAGGGCTGTTTTCAAGCTGGCCACAGCCCCTTCAGGGTGGGGGGTCTCACTGGGAAGACTGGCCAGCCTGGGTGAGAGGCTGAGGGACGTTTTCAAGCTGGCCACAGCCCCTTCAAGGTGGGGGTCCCCACTGGGGTGCCTGGCCAGCCTGGGTGAGGGGCTGATGGCTGTTTGCAGGCTGTCCAAGCCCCCCAGTGGGGACCCTCACACCATGGGGGTGTGGCCAGCCTGAGTGAGGGGCTGAGGGCTGTTTTCAGGCTGGCCACACCCCCTTCAGGGTGAGGGTCCCTGCTGGGGTGTCTGGCCAGCCTGGTTGAGGGGCTGATGGCTGTTTGCAGGCTGGTCAAGCCCCCCAGCGGGGACCCTCAACCCATGGGAGTGTGGCCAGCCTGGGTGAGGATTCTGAGGGTTATTTTCAGGCTGTCCACGCCCCCTGGTGATCCAGGCGCCCAGCCCCTAATTTCTTTTTGTTTTTTTTCAGTGCTTCCTTAAGCGGAGGCCAGGGCCGGCTGGAAGCAGGTATCTGGGATTTATTTATCGTCTATAATTGAAACTTTGTAGCCTTGAGCAGAGGCCAGGGCCAGTGGAAGCAGATATCTGGGATTTATTTATCTTCTATAATTGAAACTTTGTAGCCTTGAGTGGAGGCCAGGGCCGGCGAAGGCAGGCAGGAAGCTTGGCTTCCTCCATCGCTGGGGGCAACCCAAGCCTCCTGCTTGCTCCAGCTCCATGGCCTCTGCCATATTTGTTGGGTTAATTTGCATACTTGCTCCTGATTGGCTGGTGGGCATGCCAGAGTGATGGTCAATTTGCATGTTTCTCTTTTATTAGTGTAGATTATTGACATTTCCTATGTTATACTTTACACCCCCATGTCTATTTTGTAATTACCAATCTGTACATCTCAAGTCCTTCACCTTTTTCTCCCAGTCTTCCAACCACCCTCCCCTCTGGCGACCATTAGTTTGTTCTCTATTTCTATGAGTCTGTTTCTGATTTTTGGTTTATATTGTTCTTTAATTTCTACATATGAATGAAAACATATGGTATTTTTCTTTCTATGACTGACTTATTTCACTTAACATAATGGCCTCTAGGTCAATCCATGCTGTTTCAAATGGTAAGATTTTGTTCAGGTTTTATGGCTGAGTAATATTCCATTGTATACATATACCACAGCTTTTCATTCACTCATCTCCTGATGGTCATTTGTGTTGGTTTCATAGTTTGGCTATTGTAAATAATGCTGTAATGAACATGATGATACATATATTTCTTTTGAATTAGTGTTTTGTGTTTCTTCAGATATATATCCAGAAGTGGAATTGCTGGGTCATGAGGTAATTTCAATTTTATTTTTTTTGAGAAACCTCCATACTGTTTTCAATAATGGCTGCACTAATCTGAATTCCAAGCACATTTGCACATTTGTCAAATATTAGTAGAATATATATATATATATATATATATATATATATATATATATATGTTTAATTTGAGACACTCAATTGTGTTCCATTGGTTCTATTTTTTGTGCCAACAACATTCTGTTTTGATTATTATAGCTTTCGAATATAGTTTGAGGTACCATCTCAACCTGTAAGAATGGCTATCATCAGCAAATCAATAAATGACAAGTGCTGGCAAGGATGCAAAGAAAAAAGAACCCTTGTGCAATGCTGGTGGGGATTCAGACTGGTGCAGTCACTGTGGAGAACAGTATGGATTTTCCTCAAAAAACTAAAAATGGAACTGCCATTTGACCCAGTTATCTCACTTCTTGGAATATCACAAGAAACTATAAACACCAATCACAAAGGATATGTGCATCCCTATGTTCATAGCAGCACAATTTACCATAGCTAAGATTTGGAAACAGCCTAAGTGCCCTTCAGCAGATGAGTGGATTAAAAAACTGTGGTACATCTATACAATGGAATACTATGCTGCTGCAAAAAGGAAGGAACTCCTACCATTTGCAATAGCTCAGATGGCCCTGGAGAGCATTATGCTAAGCAAAATAAGCCAGTCAGAGAAAGATAAATATCACATGATCTCACTCATTTGTGGATCATATTAGGTTAATGATTTATAGTTATCATGGGCTCATCTGGAAGGGTTCTTGGAAAAGGGACACAACAGAATATATTTTACAAAATCCAGAGTTTAATATATATATACCTTTGGCTGATATTGAAATTCTAACATGTGGTTCTCTAAAGAGTTATATAATTTAGCTATGAAAATAATCTCTACAGACTCTCATATCTCAGCAAAAGCTATTTTTTCATTGCACATTTTTTTAATTTCTTTATTGATTAAGGTGTCACATATTTGTCCTCAGCCCCCCATTCCCATCCCCCACCCCTCCCCATGGATGCCCCCACCCCCCTGTTGTCCTTAACCATTGGTTAGGCTCATATGCATGCACACAAGTCCCTTGGTTGATCTCTCCCTCCTACCCCCACCCTTTCCTACCCTCCCTCTGAGGCCTGACAGTCCGATTGATGCCTCCTTGTTTCTGGGTCTGTTCTTGTTCATCAGTCTATGTTGTTCATCATTTCCCCTAGATGAGTGAGATCATGTGTTACTAGAAATATACTTATAAGAACCGAATGTGAGACGAGCAATAGTAGTTATGCTGACAGGCAAATGAATCAGTCTGTAGTTAGTTTCTTTCTGGACCAACAGTTCTTTTGAGACCCAATTTCAATGTCCACCAGTTCCTTATGTGTACATGTCCGCACTGACTTTTCAGCTCTGGATGGTGGACATATGGTGGTAATGCAGGTCCGACTCCCTCTGGTTTGGTCTCGCCCGGATGCAGGGGCGCGGCTTCTCCCAGACTTAGGGGCGCGCGGCCTCACCCGGACCCGGGACCCAGCATCATCCAGGCCCCGGGGCGTGTGGCCTCACCCGGACCCAGGTGTGTGCAGCCTCACCCGGTCCCGGGATCCAGCCTCACCCGGACCCAGGGGCATGTGGCCTCTCCCGGACCCAGGGGCGCGGCCTCACCCAGACCCGGGACCCAGCCTCACCCGGATCCAGGGGAGCACGGCCTCACCTGGACCCGGGATTCAGCTTCCCCCGGACCCGGAACCCAGACTCACCCGGATCCAGGGGCGCACGGCCTCACCCGGAACTGGGACCCAGCCTCACCCGGATCCAGGGGTGCAGGGCCACACCTGGACCCGAGATCCAGCTTCACCTGGACCCAGGGACGTGTGGCCTCACCCGGACCCAGGTGTGTGCGGCCTCACCCGGTCCCAGGATCCTGCCTCACCCGGATCCAGGGGCGCACGGCCTCACCCGGACCTGGGATCCAGCTTCTCCCGGACCCAGGGGCACGTGGCCTCACCCGGACCCAGGTGTGTGTGGCCTTACACGGTCCCGGGATACAGCCTCACCTGGATCATTGCACATTTTTCATAATATGACCAATTAAGTGTAAAATTGAAGGAGCTGATTTGTGCACATAAGATGTTTATGTTCTGGATAAATTTTTATTTTATTTACAAGACTGGTCATGTAGAAGCAAATATTGGACAGATTTTCCATGCACTAATTATGACTCTTAGTAGATGGTGGAAATATAAGATTGGTACATAATGTTTAAAATGAATATGCAATCAGCAAATGCATACTTTTGTTGTCCAAGCATTGTGTATTTGTCTAAAATATTTGCAAATATTCCTTTTAAAAGAATTATAAAATGACTAAAGGGCTTGGGAAAAGGTGTCACTTGCTGATCATTGTTGCCTAACTCAATTTCCAGCCTGCAGTTGAATTCAGAGCTATTATCAGCTTCCTATCAGATTGTGTGACCTAGTGAGATCCCAGTGCATGGTTGAAAATTGAAGAGCTGCATTTCATTGTCATCTGAAAGCATTCCTTAAAAATAAAAAAAAAGTAAAATGCTTGTCAATCAGAGCTCTCCACACCCTTTACAAAAAAATAAGCTTAAATACAAAACAGCAGCAACAACAGGTGGCATTCTAGAATGGTCTTGCACCCAAGAGGAGAAACAACACTGACTTATGAACATAGCTTTAGGGCCTGGTCCCAAGCCAGATCCAAATCCTTCTGCTTTTGGAACATCTTTTGATTTTTTTATCATCTTATAAAAAGAGAGTGAATTAGATACTGATGACTGGCAGCCCTTTTGCCTGCCTCTGCCACAGGCGTGTTTATTCAGGTGTGTCAGCAATGTCCATGGCCACATGCTTAAAATATAATCTGGTGATATAGCCTTTGAGATCCTTCATTCTGCCTAAGTCTAACACGAGACTACAGATGATAGGTTTTTTCTGCCTCATGAAAAAAGTCGCTCATTCAAGAACAAGGCTGGAGCACATGGACTTTGTTTCACTGAGATCCTCATGAGTCATCTTTTCCAAAGCAGTCCAAAGTTTCTTACTTTCTTCTAACCTGAGGGTAATATGTTTTGAAAGTGGATGAAATGATGTAACAAAAGATAATTTGAGTGTTCTAAATATGAAAATTATATCCTAAATCCACACATAAGGTGATTTCTCCAATGAGAGGATTCTACATGTATATCTCTGTTTATGTCCTTGAAACATACACTGACAGCTGGTTAACTTGTCCTTGTCATTACTCACAAATTTCTTTGGGATTATTTGTAACCTATTGGGTAGTGACCCTGCAGCTCACAGAGGATAAAGCAACAAAAATTTGGAAATTCAAAGTATCAAATAAAAAGAGTGAGTGGAAGAGGTAAGAGATACAAATTTAAAATGGAAGGAATGGAATCATTGCTGCATGACCTTGAGAATGTTTATAATTTATCTGTGTTTTATTTTCTTATTCCTATTCCGAGGAATGGGGATAAAAACAGTATTTACTTCATAATTTTGTTTTGACGATTATTTGCATTTATAACATACATAGAGCACCACAGTTCCTAACTCATGCTAAGCATTCAATAAATGTTTCAGTATAATAATTATTATCAATTAAATGATAATTATGTGCCTTTGTTCTTATTGCAGTATAATATTTAATATATCACATAATGCTAACATTTCTTTTTATCTTCTTTTCGTGGGTGAAGAAACTTAAGTAACTTACCTAGGTAACACAGGTGGTAATGAGCAGGTACAAGATCAACACGCAGATCTATGTATTTTTAAAGCTCATGCCCTATAGATCAATCTACATCTATGATTGTCAAACACTTTCCTATACTCTATCTCTTCTGTAATATAAAAAGGATCATTCTCAAAAATGTAAGCAATAATATTGTGTTTGGTAAATGTTACACATCCCCTTTGTTATGCCAAATATACCAATTTCATCTAAGTGCTAAATTAGACATGAAAGGTCCCTTCAATCTCCAGAAGATGTGATCTAGAGTCTGTTAAGCATCATTAATGCCGGGACATTGGGTAGCATTATTATTGGCCTGGGAAACAGACTTCTAAGACTGAGAGAAACCAAATGAGATTTGGATGAATCCAAAACAAAAAGTAAAAGTATAATCTTTTAGCCAGAACAATCTGGCCAGTATAGAACCACCAATACTTGCAGGCCTCCATCTACTCTAGACACAACCGCTACTACTGTTAGACATGGTAGCAGTTTCCTTAAATTAGTTATAAACATCATTTAAATATTGTGTTACTCACTTTAGATTTATAATCTGGGATATTAGTATCCAATTAGCTGAGACTAGGTTATATACCCATAACCTGAGTGTTGGCTGCTACAGGGGAAGCAAACCAAGTTAACAAATACATTACATAGTAGAAAGTTGGACAATGAACAGCAAAAAAAGCAGCCCTAAAATTAGTTTTACTGGACTTTATATTAAAGGAATATTTACCTCATAAATCCACATGTTTAATTTTAAAAATTTAAGATACACCACATTGTACATACTGCTATTTTTGAACCTTTACAATTGTTTCTTTTAAACTTATTTTTCAATTACATTTGACATATATTAGTGTCAAGTGTAGAACATAGTGATTAAACACATATATACACCTATGAAGTGATCACTCCTGTAAGCATAGTATCCTATACCAGTGGTCGGCAAACTGCAGCTCGCGAGCCACATGTGGCTCTTTGGCCTCTTGAGTGTGGCTCTTCCACAAAATACCACGTGCAGGTGCGCATGTACAGTGCAATTGAAACTTCATGGCCCATGCGCAGAAGTCAGTTTTCGGCTCCCAAAAGCAATTTTAATCATTGTACTGTTGATATTTGTCTCTGTTGACTAATGAGTTTGCCGACCACTGTCCTATACCATTCGTAGTTATTACAGTACTAGTGGCCTGGTGCATGGATTCGTGCACATTGAAAGGAAATCAGGAGCCCACGCCCACATGCCCAAGGAGTTTCCACATTTCCTGAGACGCTGGGAAGTCACGTGGGGAGTCTGTCCTCTTCTCCACAGCTTCCTGAAAAAATATTTCCAAATGTCCCTTCTGAGGCCAGAATCATGCCTTGCTGGCAGGGAGGTCCCCAGTAAACACCTTGGGCTGCGCTGAACACTTTCTACCTCTCAGAGCCAGATAAGAGATGCTTGGAAGTGAACAATACAAAGTTGGGGATCTTGGAGGGAGGGGGTACTCTCTCTCCCACGCCACCACCCTTCAAATCCATCTCTCTGACTTTTACCCCAATTGTCAGTCGCCACCTTGTGGACATTTTTGTATTGCTGTCTTCCTCTGTAGCTCTGGGGCAATTGGTAAGGGATAAGATTTTATCTCTACGCCCAAGGCAGAGTTCCAGGAGCCTGGCAGCGATATCAGGCTTGTCCTGGTTACTCTGAGTGTCCGTACTTCATCTGTTCCCCAGAGATTGTACTTGTAAGTTTATGGGGTATGTGCCTTGTGACAAGTTCTGGTTGAGCTGTGGGCATCCCAGGGGTGGGTACCAGCACTGTGGGGGTAGGTATCCATCCACAGAAGCTGCCATCTGTGGGCCAGCCTGTCCACAGGTGCCACCAGGGATCTGTGGGGAACATGGGAGCCTGGAGGGAGCCCAGATGCAGGCCAGGCCCAGGAACTGTGTGATGGCAGCTGGGGGTGGTAGGAAGGAAGGAGGGGGTGGTAGATCGCGGTCCCAGGTAAGGCATGTTCTTAATATTTCAGTTCCACATCCATAGGAACACCACAATAGCTAAGTGGTGGCACATGGCCCTGATGCCTGAGTTCCAGGGGGCCAGCATTAGTGTCAAGGTCATCCTGGTCATGCATGAATGTTCCACGCTGCATTTGTTCACAGTAGATTATACCAGCAGAGTATAGGGGGTGATTTTTCCACACAACTCCCGGCCCAAGTGTAGGGCTGCCTGAACTGAACAGGTCAGGCCAGCACCTGCTGGTGACCCTCCACCCACCGGAGCTGACCAGCGCTCTTCAGGGATCCAGGAGCGGGTATTCGGTGCCAGATTGTGGACCTTTCTGGGAGATGGGGCCGGGGCCGGGTGGTAGGTGAAAGTTGCGAAGGGATCACTGGCAAACACATGTGGATGTTTGTCATTGGGCAGGACTTCACCAGCGCTCGCTCTCGAAATGGGGGCCAGCCCAGGCAGTATGTGCATGAAGCGCCTCTGTGGGTTTTTCCTGAGCCTGCATCCAGAGACCCAGAGGGCAATAGGTAAGGGGTGCAGTGCAGCCACAGGCTCTGACGGGAAAGTTCCAGGGGCTGGTGGCAGCTGACCCATGGTCATTACGGCTATAGCCCTACCACGCGGGCGTTGGGACTGCAGTCTATTCTCTGGAGATTGTGCCTGCCAGAGGCGGGAGAGGCTCGTGCGCCCAGCTTCTGGGTTGAGTGGCTCTCCCACTATGGGAGTGCACTGACCACCAGGCGGCAGCTCCTGCATGAGCATCTACCCCCTGGTGGTCAGTGCATGACTGGTTGTTCGGTCTTTACAGGTGTTATGGTCACTGGCTGTTTATATATATATAGATTATTGACTATATTCCCTATGCTGTACTTTACACCCCATGACTATTATTATAACTGGCAATTTTCTTAATCCCTTTCACATATTGCTTTTTTCAATGGTTTCATGAAATTAATTTTTAATCAAAGAACATGCCTTTTGTATTGACATATAGATCAATGAGATTTTATGCCTAAACACACTCTGGTAAATAAGCCAAATGGCAACCCTTTGAGTACATGTATGATCCAAACCTCTTTTCCATGTTTCTAATTCTTTTTTTTCCCTCATATTGTTTGAACACCAATAACAATTTACCAGCCTTCATTGGCCTGTATGTAAAAAAGCTAGATGTTTGTAAGAGCATTTAAAGTTAATTGCTGACAATGTCCAACCACAAAACCACCTTTTTTATCTTTACCATAGCACATCTTAAAAGGAGAAAATAATATTTCCCCTTATACCTCTGTCTGTTGCTATGTTAACTATTCAGAAAAATCAGAATACAATTATAGAACATGATTAAAGTAATTTAATTATAAAAATACATGTGAACTTAGAATGTAGTCAAGTAATATAGACCCACAAATAGAATATTAATTCAATATTGAGGAAAGACTTAGGTATCTATTATGCAGTGTCAAAAAGATAAAATATTATTGCAATATGCCTTTCTTCACTGGATTTGAAATGTAAGAAATTGTCTAATTGTATACGACATCATTTGGTAATAATATGTTCAGATTGTAAATGATGCATCTCCTGAGACCAGTATAAATAACCAAGATGAATATTGCTTTAAATAATGAATGGTGAGAACCACAAAGTACCTGGGTTACTTTTGTTAATTCACTTATTAAAATAACATCATACAATTTTATAGGAAATACGTAAAACGTTACTATTACACTAAGTAGCTTAGCATTGTACTAAACACTCACCCCCTGTCAACTCCTGATGGGTTTGAGTAACACAAATGTACAGCCAAACTGGCAAAGGGAAATACAGATAGGAAGAGAAGACACCCAAGGGCTTGTAACTGGCTTCACTGTAACACACTTTGCTCTTACTGTGCCCAGAGTTACTAAGAAGCAAACCATAAAAGATATTTCAACTTGACATTTGCATTCATGATTATTTGAGGCCCAAAATAAAATTGGATGCCAAGCTAATTTGTTGGTATCTCTGTTATTTTCCTCCATCCTTTTTTCCTTAAAAAATTTAATGTTGACATTATTGCCCCACTCCACCCACCCCCACCTCTTCTCCCTTGGTCTTCATCAAACTATTGTCCGTGTCTGTGGGGTATGCATATATGCTCTTTAGCTAACCGATTCACTTTCATCTTTTTTAAGGAAGGTATTAAAAAAACAGAGGCATATCCTACCTAATAAAAAGGTAATATGCAAATTGACCATACCATTGACATGCCCACAAGCCACGCCCACAAGCCAATCAGAGCGAGTATGCAAATTAACCCAATCAAGATGGCTACAGCCACAGAGAGCAAGGTTTCCCAGGTAACAGAGCAAGCCAAGCTTTCAGGCCTAAGCCCCCACTCAAGCTACAAAGTTTCAATTATAGAAGGTAAACAAATTCAAACAGAAATGGCAGCAGAACAGAACTTGAGAGAGCAAGCCAGGGTTGCCGGCGGCAACAGGGGAAGCAAAGCTTTCCACACACCCTGGCTGGGCCCAGCCTCCACTTAAGGCTACAAAGTTTCAATTATAGAAGGTGAATTAATTGCCACAGAAATGGCTGCCGGCGGCGGAGGGAGCAGCAGGTTTGGCTCTGCTCCAGGCTACAAAGTTTCAATTGTAGAAGGAAAATAAATTCCAGATACCAGGGCCTCCCCTTGGGTTGCCAGGGGGCGTGGCCGGCCTGCAAACCACCACAGGCCCCTCGCTCAGGCCACCCCACACCCCAAGGGAACCCCACCCTGATCCGGGACACCCTTCAGGGCAAACCAGCTGGCCCCCACTCCTGCACCAGGCCTCTATCCTATCTAATAAAAGAGTAATATACAGATTTATCATCACTGCAACACACAAGATGGCTGCCCCCATGTGGTCAAAGATCCTGCCCCCATGTGGACACAAGATGGCCACCACAAGATGGCCAGCAGGAGAGGGAAGTTGGGAGGCACCTGGCCTGCAAGGGAGGGCAGTTGAGAGGGACCAGGCCTGCAAGGGAGGGCAGTTGAGAGGGACCAGGCTTGCAAGGAAGGGCAGTTGGAGGTGATCAACCCTGCAGGAGAGGGCAGTTAGGGGTGACCAGGCCGGCAGAGGAGGGAAGTTGGGGGCAAACAGGCTGGCAGGGGAGCAGTTAAGCATCAACCAGGCTGGCAGCGGAGTGGTTAGGGGCAGCGGAGTCGTTAGGGGGTTATCAGGCTGGCAGGCAGAAATGGTTAGGGGCAATCAGGAAGGAAGGCAGGCAAGCAGTTGGGAGCCAGCAGTACCTGGATTGTGAGAGGGATGTCCGACTGCCCGAAGTCGGACATCCCTCCAGGGGTCCCAGATTGGAGAGGGTACAGGCTGGGCTGAGGGACAACCCCCCTCCATGCACGAATTTTGTGCACCGGGCTTCTAGTTAAATCTATAAAGACAGATTTTCAGAACAATGCAGCTATACTTTCTAAGTATAATAGAAATTAATAATTCTGCATACACTAACAATTATTCAATTAGATTCATAGAAAGTAGCTTTAGAAAACTGGGTCCTTATAATATCCCTGATAGAAAATAAAATAATTAGTGGGAAAAAATATTGTTACCTTTGGCAAGCATGTCCTTGCCAAAGAAGCTTAAGGAGTGAAGAGAAAGCAATGAAGGTAAATATAGAACAGCTATTTCAGTTTGATAAGAAGAATAACATTTTTGGAAATAGGATCATCACTATTTCTTAAAATGCTGATGTATATATTTCCCAAAAGCATCATGGGGATTATATGATATCAGTTTAGATTTATTTATTCCTGGCCCTTACAATATAAAAGTTGATTTTTTCTAAACATCATAAGAAAATATACTCAATCTCTTAAAACTAGTATATATAAACACAAAGGAGGCTACTCTGTCCTCTATATAAGGGTGAATGAAACATAAAAGAACCAGGAAAGTGAGAGCATATCCTATATAATCCTATATAATAAAGAGCTAATAGCAAATGGTCATCATGCCCTCATGCCAACATGCCTTAACGGCTCAGACACTCAATACTGGGGAGAGAGGAATGGGGACCAGCCAAGCACAAATGAGCTAGTGAGAGAGGAATGGGGACCATCTAGGCTACAGCCCAGGAGAGGAACCAGCCACCAGCCCCATGATCCCGGACGCCAGTGGCTGAACCTGTGCCTGTGGCCTGGGAGAGGGACAAGCCACCCACCCCGCAGTCCCAGGTGCCCGAGGCCCAGGCAAAGCCACCCGCCCATGGTCCCCTGTGGCTGCAGCCAGCCCGGGCAAAGCCGGCCTGGGTCCTGGGTGCCTGCAGCCAGTGAGAGGGCGGGAAGCCCGGGTCCTGGGTGCCTAAGACTGGCCAGAGGATGGAATCCTGGGTCCTGGGCCCCGGGCAAGGCAGAGGCAGTTAGGGGCAATCAGGCAAGCAGGGGAGCAGTTAGGGGTGATCATGCAGGCAGGCAGGGGTGGTTAAGGGTCATCAGGCAGGCAGGCAGAGGGGTTAGGGGCAATCAGGCAGGCAGGCAGGCAAGCAGTTAGGAGCCAGCGGTCCCAGATTGTAAGAGGCAGTCGGACATCCCCCAAGGTGTCCCAGATTGGATAGGGTGCAGGCCGGGCTGAGGGACCACCCCCTCCTTGCACGAATTTCATGCACCGGGCCTCTAGTATGCTATATTTTTGAAAAATATATGGTAGTGGGAGATAGAAAGCATTCATTGAGGAAGGGGTTTTTAATAACAGGGCTTTTTGTATCATTCAACAACAATTGTTTTTGGACTAAAATCATGGAGTATTATAGATTTGACTCCCATCACAGATGCATAGGCATATTTTAAAAAGAGTAATTGGCAGAGCAAACTCATATTGGAAAAAAACTGGACATCTGGATTTCCTTATTTTATGGATTTGTTCAGGGTCCAACAGAAACAAAAAAAATCTACATTTGAGAAATGTGGTTGATATGTGTTTGTCTTACACTGCAAAGACTGAAACGTGAGTAATTATGGGTGAACAGACAGAAACATCTTTGAAGATATCAGATTAATATTAGCCTAGTCACAAAGACCTAACCAGTCTGATGGGAAGTATGGAGTGTCATGGTCAAACACAAAATGTGAAACTCTATGTGATGCATAACAAGAAAACAAAAATTAATATTTTACCAGAACCATTCATTTATTTATCCAGCATGAATTGAGTGAGCACCTTTATAGACCAGGCAGTGTGTGAATATAAAAATAAATAAGAGGCATTTCTGATCTCCCAGAACTCAAAGTAAGAAGGGCAGATATGTAAATCAATAATTACAACACAACTTGACAACTTACCCATTCAACACTCCCAGTTTATTAACCCTCTGGTGATAATGGATTGGTAAAGAACACCAGAACCATCTTGAGTAACACAGGTATATTATTTGTAGTTGTATTCATGTAAATAACCTATTTAAATATTTTTAAACTGCTTCTACAAGTAATACCCTTCACTGGCATAAGATTTTAACAGATTAAGAAATGCATAAAGCACTCCAAAAATTAAATTCCATGACCAGACAGCTTCCTGGTGAATTCTACAAAATATTCAAAGACTAATTAATACAAATTTGTCTCAAAAAAATTCCAAAAAATAGAAGATGCAAGAACACTTCCAAACTCATTTTATGAGACCAGCATTGTCCAGATACAAAACCAGATAAAGAAACCACAATTAAAATAAAATTACAGACCAATAACCTTGATGAACATAGATGCAAAAATACTCAACAAAGTATTAGTGAGCCAAATTCAACAGCACGTTAAAGAGATCATATATCATATCAAGTGGGATTTATTACAGGGATGAAGGTATGGTTCAACAGCTGCAAATCAATCACTATGATATACCACATTAACAAAATAAAGGATAAAAATCATGTGATCATCTCAATAGATTCAGAAAAAGCATTTCACAAAATTTAATATCCATTTATGAAATGAACTCTCAGAAAAGGGGGTATAGAGAGAATGTACCTTAACATAATATAGAACATGTATGAAAATTACCACAACTAACATCATGTTCAACCATTAAAGTTGAGGACGTTCTGGTCAAGATGGTGGTGTAGGTAAATGCAATACTCAAATCATCCCACAACCACATCAAAATTACAACTAAACTACAGAACAACTATTGTTCAGGACTGCCTGAATTGTAGCTGAACAAAAGTCCTACAACAAAGGTTATAAAAAGGAAGCCACATTGAGATTGGTAAAAGGGATGGAGACTTTGAATGGGATTGTCCCACACTAGCTGTTAAAAATCAGGATAGATATCTTAAATGCAGAGGTTCCCTCATGAGGAGCAAGGGGTCTCAGCCCCACACCAGGTCCTCTAGTTGAGGGTGCTGGTGGCAGAAAAAATAAGACCCCATAATTTATGGCTGTAAAAAACAGTTCAGATTGTGGCTGAGTAAGACAAAGAGCTCATTGAATCCCAGACATTCCTCTTAAAGGGCCTGTGCATAAACTTGAACTCATTCACTCTGAGTTCTAGTGCTGAGGCATCAGAGACATAAAGGAAAGAAGTGAGTAGTCTGGAATAGGGGCAAGAACTGGAGGGGTAGCTTCTCCTAAACAGAAGTGATAACAGAAGCCATTGGCCCCTCCCCCCATAAAAGGGTTGGCAGGTGGATGCCATATCTGAGTCTCCATCAACCTGACTAACAGAGTTGGGCCATCTCTGGTGATTCCCTGAGACCTGGCCACACCCAACTTTCAGACCCAACCTAAGCCATTTCCAGTGGCTTTTCCATAAAAATAGCTTGTATTGTCTCATGCTGCAGACTTTCCTAAAATCTTTCAAATAAGCAGTATCTGGCCTTGGCATGTCTCTTACCTGTCATTGAGGGGCACTTGGCCCAGATCTAGCAGAAACGAGCCTTGAGTCACAGCCTGGCCTCTCCTGGGCACCTCTAAGTTCAGCAAACGTAGCATCCATCTGCAGATAACTTTGTAGTTCATGCTAGGTGGCCATAGAGAGAGCACAGGTTTTAGGTGACCTTCACCTGCACCTTCTGGAAGTCCCAAGAGCCAGCACACCCAGTAGACAGCTACAGACCCTGTCAAAGCACCATCCAACCTTCTCCACAAGCAACACACTCAAGGGGCAGACTCAGCAGGCACCAGAGCCCTGCTGAAATAAGTTTTACTCTTAGGGTCAGCCCCTGCATAGCTGATCCTCCACAGTGGTCACAGCCTATACTCAGAGAAAATCAAGTTGTGGGTAAATCCTTCCCATTGTGGTGCCAATAGCAATCAAGGCCCAACTACAACAGGAGGGTATGTATACAGTCCACACTGAGGGCCACACCTGTAGTGCCCAGATCATGTGATTGTGGATCCCGTGCCACTGGATTCTATAGGACACCTACTAAATAAGGCCACTCTAATAAGTTTGGGAGACATAGCAGCTCTACCCAATATAGAAACAAACACAGGGAGGCAGCCAAAATGAGGAGACAAAGAAACATGTCCCAAATTAAAGAACATAACAAAACTCCAGAAAAGGACTGCACAAAATAGAGAGAATC
This sequence comes from Cnephaeus nilssonii, assembly GCF_951640355.1. NCBI lineage: Eukaryota > Metazoa > Chordata > Mammalia > Chiroptera > Vespertilionidae > Cnephaeus > Cnephaeus nilssonii. The sequence continues at coordinate 66,753,997 of NC_137071.1, forward strand.
TACTAGATGCAGAGTTCAAAATACAGATTATAAGTATGCTCAGTTAACTTAGAAGAGTAGATTAACTTAGCAAGAACTTCAGCAAAGAGGTGGGGAACATAAAAATGGAGATAGAAAACATAAAATAGAACCTGTTGAAATGAAGAATACATTACAGGGAATCAACAGTGGAGTAGATGAAGCAGAGGATCAAATAAGAGGTTTGAAAGATAAAGAAGCAGCTGAACAGCAAAAGCAAAGAAAAAGAATCAAAATATGAGAATAGTGTAAGGATCCTCTGGGACAACTTCAAGTATAACCAATATTTGCATAATGGGGATGGCTGTAAAAGAAGAGAAAGACCAAGAAATTGAAAACCTATGTGAAAAATAATTATGGGAATTTTTCCTAACCTGGTGAAGGAAACAGACATACAAGTCTAGGAAGCACAAAGAGTCCTAAGCAAGATGAACCCAAAGAGGACCACACCAAAGACACAGCATAATTAAAATGGCAAAAGTTAAGGATAAAGAGAGAATCTAAAAACAAAAAAACAAGACAAAAGCAGTGTGTGTGTTTTTAATCTACAAGAGAGCTTACTAGTACATAAGACTATTAGCTGATTTTCCAACAGAAAGTTTATAAGCCAGAAGGGATTGTCATGAAATATTCAAAGTGATAAAAAGCAAGAATTTACAACCAAAATTACTCTACCCAGCTAAGCTATCATTCAGAATTGAAGGATATATAAAGAGCTTCCCAGACTAGTCGAACCTAAAGGAGTTCATCACCATCAAACCACTATTACAAAAAATGTTTTATAAAAATGGACACACACAAAAAACTGGAGTAGCAAGACTTACACCAGACAAAATAGACTTTTTTAAAAAAGCTGTATAACAAGAGACAAAAAACTCAGCAATTCTACTTCCGCATCTTTATCTGAAGAAACACAAAACACTAAGTTAACATATTATACACTTGATACAAATATTGTATTTGGTCAAGTGTGATTGAGAAAAAAAATATTTAATTTTTTTAAAAAGTTCAAATAATATTCTCTTTTAATTAGGAACAAAATAAGGATGCTCACTCTTATCATTTTTATTCAACAAAGTCTATTGGAAGACCAAGTCAGAAGAAATGGGCAATAAAAAGAAATTAAAGGTATCCATATTGAAAAGGAAGAAGTAAACTTGTCACTATTTGCAGATGACATGATATGATACAAAGAAAACCTAAAGACCATAAAAAACTATTACAATTAATAAATGAACTCAGTAAAGTTGCAGGATGCAAAACTCAATATACAGAAACCTGTTACATTTCTGTACACTCATAATGAACTATCAGATAGAAAAATTAAGAAAAATATCCCATTTACAATTGGATCAAAAACATTAAAATATGAAAAAAAAGCTGGGGTAGCAATCTTATATCTCAAAGTGAAGGACATAACAAGAGATAAAGGAGGCCACTTCATAATACTAAAGGGAGCAATCCAACAAGAAGAAATAATTCTGGTAAACATATACGCTCCCAATATAGGAGCACCCAAATACATAAAAAAACTCCTGGAGGATATCAAGGGAGAGATTAATAGCAACACAATCATAGTAGGAGACTTTAATACCCCACTATCACCACTGGACAAATCCTCTAAACAAAAAATCAGCAAAGAAACAGCAATCCTAAATGACTCACTAGACCAGATGGAATTAATTGACATCTTCAGAACATTTCACCCCAAAGCCACAGAATATACATTCTTCTCAAGTGCACATGGGTCATTTTCAAAGATAGACCATATGCTGGGTCACAGGCAAAGTCTCTTCAAATTCAAGAAGATAGAAATTATATCAAGCATCTTCTCAGATCACAGTGGCATAAAACTGGAAATCAACTACAATAAATACAATCCAAAGAAATCAAACACATGGAGACTAAACAGCATGCTATTAAACAAGGACTGGGTCACCAGAGAGATCAAGGAAGAAATAAAAAACATCATGGCAACAAATGACAATGAAAACACAACAATCCAAAATCTATGGGACACAGCGAAAGCAGTCTTGAGAGGGAAGTTCATAGCTCTACAGGCCTATTGCAAAAAACAAGAAACAATGGTAATAAATTACTTAACCCTACAACTCAAAGAGCTAGAAAAAGAGCAGCAAGAAAAGCCCAGTGTAACCAGAAGGAAGGAAATAACAAAGATCAGAGCGGAGATAAATGACATAGAGACCAAAGAAACAATACATAAGATCAACAAAACCAAGAGCTGGTTCTTTGAAAGGATAAACAAGATTGATGGACCTCTAGCCAGGCTCACCAAGAAGCAAAGAGAGAGGACCCAAATAAACAAAATCAGAAATGAAAGAGGTGAAATAACAACAGACCCCGCTGAGATACAAAGGATTGTTACAAAATACTACGAACAACTCTATTCCAACAAACTGGACAACCTGGAGGAAATGGACATATTCCTAGAAAAATATAACCTTCCAAAAATCAATCAAGAAGAATCTAAACAGCTCAATAGGCCAATAACTATGGACGAAATTGAAGCAGTCATCAAAAAGCTTCCGACAAACAAAAGCCCGGGGCCTGATGGCTTCACAGGAGAGTTTTACCAAACATTCAAGGAAGAACTAAAACCTATCCTCCTCAGACTATTCCAAAAAATTCAAGTGGAAGGAACACTTCCAAGCTCCTTCTATGAAGCCAGCATCACCCTAATACCAAAACCAGATAAAGACAACACAATGAAAGAGAATTACAGACCAATATCCCTCATGAACATAGATGCCAAAATCCTCAACAAAATTCTAGCAAATCGGCTCCAGCAGTACATCAGAAAGATCATACACCATGACCAAGTAGGATTTATCCCAGGAATGCAAGGATGGTACAATATCCGCAAATCAATAAACGTGATACATCACATAAACAAATTGAAAGATAAAAATCACATAGTCATATCAATTGATGCAGAAAAAGCATTTGACAAAATCCAACACCCTTTCTTGATAAAAACTCTCAACAAGGTGGGAATAGATGGCTCATACCTCAACATAATAAAAGCTATATATGATAAACCCACAGCAAACATCATACTCAATGGACAAAAACTAAAAACATTTCCCCTAAGAACAGGAACAAGACAGGGATGCCCACTCTCACCACTCCTGTTTGACATAGTACTGGAAGTATTAGCCATTGCAATTAGACAAGAAGAAGAAATAAAAGGCATCCAAATTGGAAAAGAACAAGTAAAGCTGTCTTTATTTGCAGACGACATGATATTGTACATAAAAAATCCGAAAGACTCCGTCAAAAAACTAATAGACTTAATAAATGAATTCGGCAATGTAGCAGGATACAAAATTAACGCCAAGAAATCTATGGCCTTTCTATACACCAATAGTGAACTTACAGACAGAGAGACTAAAAAGGCAATCCCATTTACCATCGCACCAAAAAAATTAAGATACCTAGGAATAAACTTAACTAAGGAGGTAAAAGACCTATACACGGAAAACTACAGGACACTGAAAAAAGAGATAGAGGAAGACGTAAACAGATGGAAGAACATACCATGTTCATGGATTGGTAGAATCAACATCATTAAAATGTCCATACTACCCAAAGCAATCTATAGATTCAATGCACTCCCCATTAAAATACCGACGTCATATTTCACAGACCTTGAAAGAACTCTCCAAAAATTCATCTGGAATAAAAAAAGACCCCGAATAGCCACAGCAATCCTGAGAAAGAAGAATAAAGTAGGAGGGATCTCAATACCAGATTTCAAGCTGTATTACAAAGCCACTGTTCTCAAAACAGCCTGGTACTGGCACAAGAACAGACATATAGATCAATGGAACAGAATAGAGAATCCAGATATTGACCCAAACCACTATGCTCAATTAATATTTGACAAAGGAGGCATGAACATACAATGGAATAAAGACAGTCTCTTCAATAAATGGTGTTGGGAAAATTGGACGGATACATGCAAAAAAATGAAGCTTGATCACCAACTTACGCCATACACAAAAATAAACTCAAAATGGATACAGGACTTAAACATAAGACGGGAAACCATAAAAATACTAGAGCAATCCACAGGCAGCAAAATGTCAGACATATGCCAAAAGAAATTCTTCACTGACACTGCCCCTAGGGCAATGGAAGCTAAAGAGAAAATTAACAAATGGGACTACATCAAAATAAAAAGCTTTTTCACAGCAAAAGAAACCATCAACAAAACAACAAGAAGGCCCACTGCATGGGAGAACATATTTGCAAATGGCATCACTGATAAAGGTTTAATCTCCAACATCTACAGGCAGCTTATACAACTTAATAAAAGGAAGATAAAAGATCCAATAAAAAAATGGGCAACAGACCTAAATAGAATCTTTTCAAAAGAAGACAGAAGGAAGGCCAAGAGACACATGAAAACATGCTCAACGTCACTAATTATCCGAGAGATGCAAATCAAAACAACAATGCGGTACCATCTCACACCTGTCAGAATGGCTATCATCAACAAATCAACAAACGACAAGTGTTGGCGAGGATGCGGAGAAAAAGGAACCCTCGTGCACTGCTGGTGGGATTGCAGACTGGTGCAGCCACTGTGGAGAACAGTATGGAGTTTCCTCAAAAAACTGAAAATGGAACTCCCATTTGACCCAGTAATCCCACTCCTGGGAATATATCCGAAGAAACTAGAAACACCAATTAGAAAGGATATATGCACCCCTATGTTCATAGCAGCGCAATTCACCATAGCTAAGATTTGGAAACAGCCTAGGTGCCCGTCAGCAGATGACTGGATCAGAAAACTGTGGTACATCTACACAATGGAATACTATGCTGCCATAAAAAAGAAGGAATTCTCATCATTTGCAGCAACCTGGGAGGAATTGGAGAACATTATGTTAAGTGAAATAAGTCAGTCAATGAAAGAAAAATACCACATGATCTCACTCATTTATGGATAATAAAGAACATTATAATCTTGAACAAAAAGATAGATACAGAGACAGTAAAGCATCAAACAGACTGTCAAATTACAAGGGGAAGGTTAGGGAGAGGTGGGGGAGATAAGAGATCAATCAAAGGACTTGTATGCATGCATATAAGCATAACCAATGGATGCAAAACTCTGGGGGGTGGGGGCATATATGGGAGGGGGGTGTGGGGAGGGCAATGGTAAGATATGTACACATATAATACCTTAATAAAAAAATTGAAAAAAAAAAAAAAATAAAAAAAAAAAATAAAAAAAAGATGATAATGGGCTTAGACATTTTTTTTAACTGAGTGTGGGTAACTTAGACCTAATATTTAATGGTTTTGGCATCAGACCTGGGTACAAATCCCAGCTCTGACATTTACAAGCTAAATTATTTTGAGTCAATTCTATCACCAGTTTGAGGTATACTTTTCTCATCTGTTAAATGAGTATAACAATGCCAATCCTACACAGTTTCTGTGAGAATTAAACAATATAATGTAAAGTAAAATCACTATTTCACACATGTCTGGTACATATTAGGTATTGTGAGATGGGATATCTATTCACCAAATACCCTTTCCCTATCCTTCTTGGACAAAGCTAGTCTGCCTTTCTCACTTAAGGATGATAATTTTACAGAATTGTGGTCACTGTAATGTAGGTAGATGTGTTTTATGCCAATTCTAGATCTGTCCTATGAAAATAACTTGCAAAATCTTCCAATCTCCCTGAATCTGTTAAATTAAAAGCAATGCCACTTGTTGAAGACTGCAGAGCTTCCAACAACCTGGTTTGTTTAATTACTAGATCAGGAACACCCCACTTTCTTCTCCTTTTGAACATTAGAAGAGTAATAATTCCTATTGTGTGAAGCCATCATAATTCTTAAATTTATTTATTACAGCAGCTAGTGTTATCTTAACTAATAGAACATAGTCTTTAAATGACAGCTAGAATTGTTACTAACATTTCTCCTAATTCTATAATTTTACTATTTACAACTCAATTGAAATACAAGGGAGTGAAGTGAAGGTAATGGCCAAAATTAAAGTCAGTTGTTAGTAAAGCTGGAACATGATCTTTGTTGACTAGCATGCCACCTGATTCCCCAAATAAGACGAGATCTTAGGAATAGAAGATACTCATAAAGAAATATGGTCTTGCCCTAACCGGTTTGGCTCAGTGGATAGAGCGTCGGCTTGCGGACTAAAGGGTCCCAGGTTCGATTCCAGTCAAGGGCATGTACCTTTGTTGCAGGCACATCACCAGTAGGGGGCGTGCAGGAGGCAGCTGATGGATGTTTCTCTCTCATCGATGGTTCTAACTCTCTATCCCTCTCCCTCTCTGTAAAAAATCAATAAAATACATATATAAAAACAGAAATTCATTCCCCAGAGCAAGATGACTTTCAATGTTGCAGTAAGTGATTCCTACACATGTGTAGTTTGTAAAGCTCTTTGGGATGCAAAGCCCTCTGTAATTGTCAGAAAATGTTTAGATTATTAGACAGAATGGCAAAATAAAAGTGGTTCTAAATGCTACACATCTTTAAGGACATAGGCAATGTTCAGTAATAAAAATGGCAAAAAGCCATCCAAACCCTCTGCTGCAGACACTATAACAAAAGTTCATTGCTTGATTGTCCTTCCTGTAAAGTCTTACTGTTATTTGGGCATAGAATCTATGCCCTAAATTGGTATACAATGTTCAGATGCTGGTAATTCAAGCTATTTTTCCAGCTATTTTTAAAACCTGGTGAAAATGCCTCCTCCTTCCAGACACTTGAACACTTCAAATCCCCATAAGAATGATGTATGTAATTGCATTACTGTATAATAAATGCAGTTGTGAGATGAAATGGAATAGTTTCTGGAGAAGAGTCCAAGAATTTCAACACATAATGATACATTCTCAGTTCTGCAGTTCAAAATGAGATATAATATGGCACAGACTTTCGATGATCTACATTTGAGGGGAAAAAGAGCCTCAAGCAATAGACTGATGCAATGAGTAGTAACAAAACTATCTGAATGCTACACTGTGATTATCAAATTCTGTACTTAATATGAGCACCACCATTCCTAAACAGGGTCAAAAGTTTAAAGCGAACATTACAGAAAATTAGACACCAGAGAAAGTTACAACTAACTAGGTCAGAAGTGTGCAGTGTCAAAAATCAGAATGTCTATAGAAGGGAAGGAAAATGTCACCAGTCTATAAGAAGCAAGTGATGACTCCGTAAAATTTAATTATTCTAAAAGATTGGATTGCTGGGAGTAAGCAAGAAAATTGATTACTGGAAGTTAAAAAGTAAAAACAAAGATAAGTACCTGCCATTGAGGTTTCCCCAAAATTATACTCTAAAAATTTAAAGCAATTACTAGGCCAGGAGCTGTGAAAGTTGTGCTAAAGAAGGATCACCTCTCTCAACATTTTTTTCCCTGTTTTCTACTATCTTACTGGCCTCTCATTTCCTGTTGTGAAATCGCTGCATGTTGTCATTTGAAAATCTAGTTGTGATCTGTTTAAAATGTGTTTTACAAAGTTCAAAAAGAACTACCAAATTATGCCTATATCTTTGTATTTCTTCATTTCTTGATTGAATAGTTTATTGCTTCCGTTTTAACTAAATATCACATTTTTATTATTAAAAAAGAAACTATTTTTATAGAAAAATGATTACTTTAAATGCATGTAAGAAGTTTCTTCTTGCAGTTATATGCATATATAGCTCCTCAAATAGACATATTTGATAATTTTGAAGAGGGCTTATAAGAAATAAAAGTACCAAAAATTATCTGGTCTAGGAAGATTAATTTGGTAGCAGTTATCAGGCAAAGGGACGTTTGCTGTCCACGGGTGGCCCAAAGAAATAGCATCCTTCTTCACCACATTAATTTATTTTAAAAGCTAGTTGGAGAATGTAGCTTAGCTTAAAATGAAAAAAGCTTTCTAATGTTAAATTTCAGAATCAATTTTAGTGCTCCCAGTTATAACAGCATTTGACTGAGAGAAGTGTTGCCATATGAGAGCAGAAGAGAATGCATCCATTTTGCAGGAAGGCCAACTACCTAGAGTAAAACAGAAACTGAGTGTCTTGCTCTATTTATTTTTTCAAATGTATAGATTGAATGTATCTAGTAGAGGAATGAGTGAGGAGGCAAAGAGAAGCTAGGAGTGATATAGCTAGTAAAACTTCTTCTACTTGGATGAAATTAAGCAGTCCTTGAAGAGTAGCTTTGCCAACTCAAACATATCAACATCTATCTCCATCCACCCACTACTACTGCGACCTGAAGACACAGCATTGAAAATTAAAACTCAGTATCTTAATGTGCTTTAACTTCTAGGCTTCAAAAAGAACAAGGTACATGTTTTCAAAAGACAAAATTAGCTGATAGCTTGGCAGGATCCTCATAGTTCAGGATCCTGGTAGGGAACAGAATTTATTAAGATAGCTTATAGTGCCGAAACCGGTTTGTCTCAGTGGATAGAGCGTCGGTCTGCGGACTCAAGGGTCCCAGGTTCGATTCCGGTCAAAGGCATGTACCTTGGTTGCAGGCACATCCCCAGTAGGGGGTGTGCAGGAGGCAGCTGATCGATGTTTCTCTCTCATCGATGTTTCTAACTCTCTATCACTCTCTCTTCCTCTCTGTAAAAAATCAATAAAATATATTTTTAAAAAAAGATGGCTTATAGTAACATATATTAAAGATGATATTACTTATAAATGTATATTAAGGGAATCTTTGTCAGCTCAGCCTGCCATAACAAAATACCATAGACTGAGTGGATTAAACAGCAGAAATGTATTCCTCACACTTCTGGAGGCTAGAAGTCCAAGATCAAGGTGCCTGCAGGATAAGTTTCTTTCTGAGCCCTTCTTCTCTTATTTTACACAGAAGGCACTAATAAGGGCACTAATCTTATGAGTATCCCACCTTCATGACCTAATCTAAATCTAATTACCTCATAAAGATTCTACCCTGAAACACAATCACATTGGGTGTTAGTGTTTTAACATACGAACTTGGTAGGGATAGAAACATTCATTTTGTGGCACATAGTTAAGTGAACATCAAATGTTGAGATATTCCAACACTAATAACAGTGGAAAGCTAGTATCACTTCTAGGTTAGAGAAATATAGTGTTATCTGAACAGACTAAAAGCTGGAGCAATGGAATAAGGAGGAACTGCCTCGTGGAAGACAGAGACGCAGAGAACACAGATGCTGCCTGAGAAGTGAGGCTGGGGCAGGAAATAAGTACAGAAATGCCTTGACTTCACTCTCCCTCTTCCTTCCAACCCCTTGTTTTTGGCTCCCATTTACTGAAAGCCATAGAAATTAGAGAGAAAGGGATCCAAGAGGACAGTTATTTGGTGTCAGTTTCTCACGGCACAAAGCAGAGCAGAGCAAATAGTTAATCTGGAAGGCCAATGGAGAACAATTAGCACAAAAGAAGTTTGCTTAGGAATAAAAAAAATCCCAGAGTTTAAAAATGTATATGTGGTCAATATAAATTCTGTGAACCAAAATTTAAAGTCATATGGCTGAAAAGCCCTCACTCTATCCTTGTTTCACAGACAAGCTTTTCCCAAGTTGATGCAAACAGATATCTGTCTAATCATTCTCCTGGTAAATATTACCAGGGGGAATTGCCACCATTTCCCATAATAAAACAATAGCAACCCTGTTATTTCAATTAACCTGATGGATGTCTGTCCTGTTGTCTCTCCTATGGTATGCATTTTAATATGCATTCTAACTAATTTCACTACTATATACACTGTGTGTATTGGTCTTCTTTTTCTGCATAATAAATTACCAAAAACTTAGCAATTTAAAAGGACAAAAATTCATTATCTCACAGTTTTCATTGGTATGACCTGAAATCAAGGGGTTGTCCAGGCTGAGTTCTTATAGGGAAGATGTAAAGAAAAAGCCTCTATCACACTCATTCTTATTGGCAGAATTCAGCTCCTGGTGGTTGTAGGACTGAGGGCTTCATTTCTTTGCTGGCTGTCAGAGAGCACTCCTAGCTCCTAATGGTCATTCGCATTCCTTGCCACATGATCCTCTCCATCTTCAAGCCATCAACATAAATCCTTTTCATGTTTCAAATATCTGACTTCAATCTGAACTTTAGACCCACTTTAAAGGGCTCTTGTGATTAAATCAGGCACATCCGAATAGAATAATCAACCTATCTTAAAGTCAACTAATTGGGGAATTTAATTCACCTGAAATATTCCTTTTACCATATAATGCAAGATAATCAAGATAATAATATCTCATTGTATTTACTGATTCTACCCTCACTCAAGAGGAGATTATACAGGGCATGTACACCAGAGGGCAGGGATTGGAGGCGGGGGGGCATCTTAGAATTCAGTGTACTACAATGTACTACAATCAATACATTTTTATTGGTTCACATAATATATATTTTTCTTAATTCTGAGTTTTCCTGTCCTCCAGGCTCCAGGAAAACAAAGCATGTTGGTTGATTTTCATCTATAAAGTACAACACCCTGTTCTTGCAAACTTATCAAATTATATATTTCATAACTTTTAAATGTCTTATTAAATAATTTCAAGTCTTTTACTATTTCCATATTCCCACTTTTCAAACACATTTATATTTCAGTGTATCTTCTCTCAATTTTATTCATTTTTTTCATATATTGCTCACATTGGAAAATCAAGGTTTATTTTTAAAGTCACACTACAATAGTTCTTTAATATATTTGCAAGCCTTCTGACCAGTTGATTCTCATTCTAATGGTTGTTTTAGTACTTTAAAAAGTCAGGTATGGCCATTAGAAAACTAAATTTAATCATTAAGGAAACCCTTTTTATCAAGTAACTCAAAATGTTGATGAAACAGTAATTGTAACAGAGAGACTGGATAAATATATAGGGGACAGTGCTAGGAATCAAAAGTTTTGCTTATTAGCTTTCATAGTACCAGTGATTCACCAAGTGATGCTGGAGAATGTCTGAGACCTTCATTCATCTCAATTATTTCAATTATTTTATCTCTGCAACAGGTTTTTGTGATTTCCATTCTTTGCTAACACTTCTTAATTGTTCTAAGGATAAGATAAACATATCTATTGGTAAGTGCATCACACTCATTACTTTTTAAACCAAAATCAAGTAATCAGTTGAAAACTGCTTAAGGTAACAATTGATTTATAGTGAAAACTAATATGAAAATCTATACATATAAAGAGGTAATACGCTAATTTGTCCATTAAGGTGTCCAGTCACAACCAGTCTGTGGGCGGGGATGGGGGCAGACACTTCCTCCCTGAGTGCTAACATCACGCTGCCTATGTGCTTCCCCGCCCAGTGCTGAGGTGAAGCTGCCTGCCTGCATCCCCGGCTAGGGACATGACAACTGTGTTCACCCCAGTTCAGTGCTGACGTGACACTGCGGGGTGTGTAGGGGAGCCTGGTGGGCTTGATGGGGGACCTCAGGCCATGCCCCTCACGCAGTGGGGCTTGACTGGAGACCTCAGGCTATGCCCCCCGCCCCAGCACCAGGCCAGGAGACCTCAGGCCGCGCCCCCCGCCCTGCAAGGGTTGATGGGGTATCTCAGGCCACACCCCTCATCCAGCAGGGCTTGACAGGGGACCTCAGGCCCTACTTTCTGCCCCTGCGCAGGGCCAGGGGACCTGAGGCTGCGCCCCCCCCCCCACCCAAAGGGGCTTGACAAGGGTGGGGCTGGCCAGGTCTGGGTCTCACCCAATGGGGGTGGGGCTGGCTGGGTCTGGGTCTCCTGCATTTTTGAAGTGGGTGTGGGTGGTGGGTGGGGACTTGACTCTAGGTCCCGGCAGGCCCCAGACTCTGACCTGAAGGAGATTTTATATACATTTTACTAATTTTCTTTCATCTCTGACACTTCTATTATAAAGGGAAAATAGCAATATTAAAATATTTCTTCTAATTAATTCCCTTTTTTTAAATCTTTATTGTTCAGATTATTACAGATGTCCTCTTCCCCCCCGCCCCACCATAGCTCCCCTCCACCTGGTTCCCACCCCACTCCAGTCCTCCCCACCGCACTGACCTCGTCCATAGGTGTAAGCTCTTTGTCCCATCTCTTCCCACACCCCATACAACCCCTTCCCTTCAAGAATTGTCAGTCTGCTCCCTTTCCATGCCCCTGATTCTATTACATTCACCAGTTTGTTCTGTTCATCAGGTTTTTTATTCATTTGATTTTTAGATTCACTTGTTGATAGATATGTATTTGTTGTCACTTTGTTGTTCATAATTTTTTTATCTTTACCTTTTTCTTTTTCTTCCTCTTCTTAGACAATACCCTTCAGCATTTCATATAATACTGGTTTGGTGGTAATGAACTCCTTTAGCTTTTTCTTGCCTGTGAAGCTCTTTATCTGACCTTCAATTCTAAATGATAGCTTTGCTAGGTAGAGTAATCTTGGTTGTAGGTTCTTGCTATTCATCACTTTGTTAATTTCTTTACCACTCCCTCTGGCCTGAAAAGTTTCTGTTGATAAATCTGCTGACAGTCATATGGGTACTCCCTTGTAGGTAACTAACTGTTTTTCTCTTGCTGCTTTTAAGATTCTCTCCTTGTCTTTTGCCCTTGGCATTTTAATTATGATGTGTCATGGTGTGGTCCTCTTTGGATTCCTCTTATTTGGGGTTCTCTGCGCTTCCTGGATTTGTAAGTCTATTTCCTTCACCAGGTAGGGGAAGTTTTCTGTCATTATTTCTTCAAATAGGTTTTCAATATCTTGCTCTCTCTCTTCTTCTGGCACCCCCATAATTCGGATGTTGGTACACTTGAAGTTGTCCCAGAGGCTCCTTATACTAGCTTCATATTTTTGGACTCTTTTTTCTTTTCCAGTTGGGTGGTTTTTGCTTCTTCATATTTCAAATCTTTGACTTGATTCTTGGGATCCTCTAGTCTGCTGTTAAATCTCTGTATATTATTCTTTATTTCAGTTTGTGTATGCTTAATTTATGATTGGTCCTATTTCATATCCTTGAGGGTCTCACTAAATTTCTCGGAGGTTTCTAGAAGTTTCTTGAGTAACCTTATAACCGTGGTTTTGAACTCTATATCCACTATTTTCCTTTCATTTGTGACTTGTTTCTTTGTGTCCACATTTTGGCTGCTTCCCTGTGTTTGTTTCTATGTACTGGGTATCTGTTAAGTCTCCTTGAGTTAATAGAGTGTCCTTGTGTGGTCGGTATTCTATAGGGCCTAGTGGCTCAGCCTCCCCAGTCACCTGAGGTGGACGCTCTTGGTGCACTCCTTTGTGGGCTGTTTGCACAGTCTTGTTGTAGTTAACCCTTGGTTGCTGTTGGCATCACTGGGAGGAATTGACCTCCAGGCCCATTGGCTATGATGACCAGATGTGTCTACACTGGAAGATCTGTTGCGTAGGAGACGCCCTTATGGGGCAGGACTTGCTTCAGTGGGGCTTTGGTGCTCACTGAGTCTGCCCCTTGAGTGTGTCTTTTATGGATGTGAAGAGTTGTAATCCGGTATGGTCTCACTCTGACCACTGAGTACACTGACTCTTGGAACTCCAAGGAGGTGCAAGGTCAGCCACTGTCTGGGGCCGCCCATCAGGAGCTACAGAGTCATCTGCCAATTCCTCCTCTTTGTATGGGGTTTGGAAGTGCCCAGACGAATCCCAGCTATGAAGCTAGGCAGGCCGGGCCTTGGGCCTTCTTTTGGAAGCTCTGGGGTTCTCTAACCCAGCTGTAGTTTGACAGGTTTTAGGTGAAAGGACAGGCCATTCATATGCAAAAGCTGATGTGCACAGCTTGGGTGAGGTTGTAAATTGGGAGGGGCGGGGTCTCTTGGAATCACCAGGGTAGACTAAACAGCAATGGCTGCCAGTCAGCCCTGAACCTGAGAAGTACCCAGTTCTCCACTTCCCATGCCCCCATGCAGGAACAATGATCGCTGCCAGCCCCTCTAAGGGAAAGCCGCCCTCACATTCTTGTCCTGATGCCAAACAGTCCAGTTTCTCCCTGTATGTGCTTGAGTCCCCCAGAGTCTTGCCTGGAATTGAAGTTTGGAGCAAGCAGGAGCTTGTATCTCCTTCCCGATTAAAAGAGCAGCACATCCAGGTGCCAGCACTTTCTACACCTCTGCACCTCTTACCAGTCTCAATTTGTTTTCTTCACCTCTCTAATTGTGGAACTTCCAATCAGCCACATTCCTGTGGTTCTGGGTGGTAGTTGTTCTGCTGTTTAGTTGTGGTTTTGATATGGTTATGAGAGGCAGCAAGTATAGGTGTTTACCTATGCCACCATCTTGGTTCTCTTCCCTAATTAATTACCTTTTAATGTGCATGAATTTCATGCACTGGGCCACTAACACACACACACACACACACACACACACACACACACACACATTGATTCGATTAGTGACTGACATAATTAAACTGTTAACATCCTGGGATCGCAAAGTTAGGGTTCATATGGAAAAAAAAATATATTGCTCCAGAAAGCATCACATAATACAACTGCCAATGATTACATTTTTCTTCATAATTTTAGTAGGCAGTCCATAACATATGACCCTCTGTGAAGGAAGGCATGTCAAACACTGTCTTACTATTTAGGCAGAAATTGCTGTTTTTCTACAAAATTTACATATATACCTGGAGGTACTCCAAAAAAAAAGCATTCATACAAAATATTTTCAATATTTTCTAATCCGTTTGATATAATATTAGTTTTTGCTATGGAACATAGAGTGTCTCAATTAAACCCAATCCTCATTTTGTTTCCCAGACTATGTTAAACTATTGAATGACCTGGACAGAAAAAAGACTTTCTCAATGTGCAATATGAAAAATGTGCAGCAATTCTTGTCTGGGAGATTATTATATGATAGCTAAAGAAATGTGTAAATATGACATAACATTTTGAAGAATAGTGTGCTGGGTTGCTTTTCTAAAGAAAGCAAGAGACAGATGGATAATTAATGAGAAATATAGTCATTAAACCCTGAATCATTTGTTCAAATCCATACCAAATCAGTGGTAACCGGAAGCTATTACTATGTGATGATGTATTGTGACCTGTGAGAAATAAGCCTGTCCAATTTCTAATCTACATTGATTGTGCTGTTTTTGGAATGAATGAGCACAGATACTTAACATCCTTTTCACCTCTAGGGGTTGACTTTTTCTGTGGGCTAATGGACCATTGATATGACAGTGGAGAAAACTACAATGGAGATGCCTCTGTGTAACTTTCTATAGACTGTTGCCCCATAAGTCAAATTTCAATTGACCCAGGGTTATTTGAAAAGATTGATCAAATTAGTGCACTTAGGTATGCATAATTCATGATTTGTTTTCATAAATGAATTGGGGGAAACTTTACAGAAGGACAGAAGAGAAAGACAAAAAATGCTAATCAATATTCTATGAGCTACCTATGCATGACTAAGAATCATTAATTAAAACCCCATTCAACTATTGGAAAATCACACAACTACTGTGACTCTAATTGTTCACATCCATTAGAGGCAAGGACAATCAGACATATACATACAGATACAAAGAAATGGGTACTTGCTTCTGATATACTGAACAGAACACACACATGCACACATCAGATAGAGGTTAAAATTCATTCCACCAGAGGCTACTACTGACAGATTATAACTCCAGTTTCTATTACTCTTTAGGCCACCTTGAAGGAATTAAACTAGAACATTGTACTGGATGCACACATCATTTTCTACTTTCCCGAATAGAGAAACACAGCCAAGGATATATCTCTTAGTGCTGAGCTTTGCCAACTTGGGAAAGAGGGAAACACAGGCAAAGTAAAATTGTTCTTCATATACATACATTTCAATGAGGACCTTCTTGGTTCTGTATTCTTCTTGGATGCTGTAACATGTTAACTTAATTCTGGGGTTTTATCTGAGGTATTGTACTCTGGATATAGTTGTTAAATCAGTGATTCTGTGGAGTTATAAGGGCCAGGATGTAAAATATATATATTTAAAATTTTGTACACCATTGGTGGGAATGTAAAATTGTGCAGCCACTATGGAAAACAGTTTCTCAAAATTTTAAAAATACTACTACCATATGATCCACCAATCCCACTCCTGGGTATATATTTAAAACAATTGAAATAAGGATCTTGAAGAGAAATCCACACTCCCATGTTCACTGCAGCATTATTCACAAGAACCAAGACATGAAAGTAAACCAAATGTTCATCAACAGACAAATGAATAAATAAAATGTGGTATATCAATACAATGCAATATTATTTACTCTTAAAAAGGGAGCGGATACTACCAGTTGCAACACTGTGGATGAATCTAGGAGACATTATGCTAAGTTAAATAGGCCAGTTACTAAAAGACAAATACTCCATGATTCTACTTATATTAGGTACTTAAAATAGTAAAACTCAAGGGAGTATAAAATAGATTGGTAGTTACCAGGGGATGAAAAGAGGGAGAAATAGGGAGTTGCTTTTAAAGAGTATAAAGTTGCCGAGACTGGTTTGGCTCAGTGGATAGAGCGTCGGCCTGCGGACTCAAGGGTCCCAGGTTCGATTCCTGTCAAGGGCATGTACCTTGGTTGTGGGCACATCCCCAGTGGGGGGTGTGCAGGAGGCAGCTGATCGATGTTTCTCTCTCACCAATGTTTCTAGCTCTCTATCCCTCTCACTTCCTCTCTGTAAAAAATCAATAATATATATATATATATATATATATATATATATATATATATAGAGAGAGAGAGAGAGAGAGAGAGAGAGAGTATAAAGTTACTTTTATACAAGATGAGTACATTTCAGAAATCTGCTATACAACATAGTGCTTATAGTTAACCACACAATGTTGTGAACCTAAAATTTTGTTAGGAGGATAGATCTCATATTAAGAGTTCTTATCACACACAGAAAAAAAGGGGGACACAAGGAAACATTTGGAGATCATGATTTTTATGATAGTACCACATGTGCACTTATATGTACAAAATTATCAAATTATGTACATTAAGTGTGTATATTTTTTGTTAAAAAAGAAACACTGCAAAATTATGGTATTTGGTGCTTCTCCCCTTTTAAGTAGACTGAGCATACTTAAAGACAACAATGTGGGTATTAATTGAAATAAAAGACAACTCTTGGAAGACAAAAAGCCAAGATGGAAAACTGTTTCTTTTGGCTGATGTTAGAAAGTACATGTTGTCTTCAGTTTATTATAGCCACACTACTCTCCACAATCTTGCACCAGGGTTTCAACTTATATGTCTGGCCATTAAGGCATTTAGCTTGCATTCCCAAAAATAGGTTTCTTACTGGTCACATAATCTACTCCCTCTGGCTTTTCCTTTGGAATACTTGAGTACTTAATCCAAGGGTTAAATTCCATGGATATGGTTTCACAAGACGTTGCCTGAGCTTCAAACCAGGCTTTTTCATTTCCTTTTTTTTCAATTTTTTAAATTAAGGTATTATATGTGTACATATCTTACCATTGCCTCCCCCCACCCCACTCCCATACATGCCCTCACCCCCCAGTGTTTTGCGTCCATTGGTTATGCTTATATGCATGCATACAAGTCCTTCTGTTGATCTCTTATCTCCCCCACCTGTCCCTAACCTTCCGCTGTAATTTGACAGACTGTTTGATGCTTTACTGCCTCTGTATCTATCTTTTTGTTCCTCAGTTTATAATGCTCTTTATTATCCACAAATGAGTGAGATCATGTGGTATTTTTCTTTCATTGACTGGCTTATTTCACTTAGCATAATGCTCTCCAGTTCCATACAGGTTGCTGCAAATGGTAAGAATTCCTTCTTTTTTATGGCAGCATAAAATATACCATTGTGTAGATGTACCATAGTTTTCTGGACAAGAGACTCAAAATTTCTAAGCCTCAGTTTCTGCAACTTTAAGATGAGGATGGAGATAACATTAATACCTAACTCATAGGGTTGGTAAGTATTAAAGAGTAGTTAGGATAGTGCCTGGAACACAGAAAGCACTATATAGTGTATGTGTGTGTATATATATATGTTACTACTTTTTAAAGGAAGTTATATTGTGCTCTTAAACTGCCTGGAGGCTAAAAAGAGATGACAGTGGAAGGCAGAGGAAGCCAAAGGAGATTAGGTCTTGATTTTATTATTTGTGTGTGGGTCAAAAATAAATAGTACTAATGAACATGGGATAAAGCAAGTGTTTTTGCTAAATGAAAAATTAAATCTTACATCAGATTCTTTGAGCCTTTTATGAGATTTTAAATGGGACCAATTCTCCCACAGAAGGGAGCTTTGTATTCATTTCATTGCCAGCATATATGATTTTATTCATCTGAATGTGCTCATGAGATCTATCTGACAATTTTGTCTCCTGAAGAAATTGTTTTTTATTACATGTGTTTTCATCATATACATTTTCTTGATAGTGGAAATCAAGACATGTTCAAAAACAATCTAATTTTGAGTTTTACTTTTAATGGAAGTTTTAATGTCAATAATTTGTCAAAGAATACAGAGCAATTTAGAAACTTATTTCAGAGTAATTTAGAAAATATTCACTGATGCCAATAATATTCCAATGTTCTTTGTTTAAGACATATATGGAAATGGTTTTAGTAGCTTGTACTAGTGATTTCCCAAGCTGGTGAAAGTAAGTTGCCATGAATCATAGTGTCGGAGGTTTTATCTCAACTGTATGGCAGGGGAAGGAAATATGGAAAATCATGCACTGGCTATTAAAGCTTCTGTCTTAAAAATACACATGTAGGTTCAGCTCACATTTCAAGAATACTGGGAAGTGCAATTCTACCATGTGCCGAGAATGATGAGATCTGGAATATTTATGAACAGCCCTAATTACTACCACAGATGCTCATCTAATTTACAGGAAAATTAGGAGTCTGTGTCAGATTGCAGCACTTAAAAAAAATTAGGTCTGATTGCTTTTGCTTCAATACCCTTTCTTATCCTGGGATCCCAGAAAGTAAAGTCTGATGTAAAAGTTATGTGTTATTAAAGTTTTAGAAAGTGCAATTTCATGGTGGCAGGGATGAGGGCAAAGGGAAATGAAGTAGGAGAAAAAGAAGAGTAATTCTGAGTTAATATATTAATTAAGAATAATATGAAAGGATACCCACTGATGGGTATCAAGCCCAAGAGATTGCTTAATATTTTACTATCAACTTCTGAAAATTCATATAAACTATTGCATCACAGGATTGTGTGGCAGAAAAAGGGAGAAGAATCCATGCACTGGCTTCTGTCTATCATTGGCATAATGTTACTCCAAGGGGCATTTAATTCCTTGCACTATGGTTTGTGCATACATAGCCACAGATCAGGTCTTGTGGCATCTCACACCTCACTCAGGTGGCAAATGCCTGGAGCATGAGTTTAAAGGCAAGTGGTTTGAGGATGAGGTGAGTATTGGGTTGTGCTGGTATGAAGTTGGGTAGTTCTCACTTCAATTTCGTCACCAAAGTTGTGGATAGGGTAAAGTGTCCATTGGTCCTGGAGGTAGATGAGTCAAATATCTAACATAACACCTATGAGGTTTCTTATAAATCTCTCCTCTCCAAAAGGGCATAATTATCTTAAAAGTTATGATTTCCCAATAAAATTAAAATGCCATGGCATTATTATTTAGCCAAAATATTTGACCCTGACAGAAAGTTGGAGAAAACAGAAAGGAATGGGCTTTACTTCCAATAATGTCTTCAATAGGAAACTTTAAAATCACCTAACACTCAATAAGTATTTATAAATTAATAAATATTTCAAAATAAATAATGGTTGCAAAATAGTCATTTTCGAAAAGGAATCTCAACCTGTCATTTTTGGTAGGTAACAGAAAAAACAAAATGTTAATCAGTATGTCTGAGTCATTTTAATATTTCTAATTTCCCAAAATCACTGGTAAAAAGGAGAAAATTCCAAAAGAAGAGATTCATAATGTGGAAAAGTGAAAAGGACATAAAATGGTAATAATGATATACTAATGATATAATAATGTATGCATATTAGGCATGATAATAAATTGCATCAGAACTACCTCACAAGTTTCCACCTCAACTTAAACTTTTTCTGTTTTCTGTTATCATTTTCATGATAGCATTGAATATCTCCATTGACTTTTTTAGGTTAAATGTTTAAATTTTTATTTGAAAATAACTCAGCATCCCTGGATTCAAAGATGTATGAGGGAATTTTTAATACATAAAGGAGCAATTTCTACTTAAATCTAGCAAATACATTCAATAGTTAAAGAAACAATTCTTTCTTCCTATGATTTAACAGATGGTAGAAAAAGACAGATAAAATAATGTTTTAATTATACCTTTCAAGATTCAACACCTTTGAAAGCTATTCAGGAATTACATGAAAGATTTTAGCTTTAACTTCTGAGTGATTAAGAAATGCTAGCTCTCATTTTTGAAGGTGAGATGGCCAGACTTATCTGAGCCACAATACTAAAATTTCCAAATTTGCAACACTTTATAATGATTATTTTCTTCAGGGCCAACATGTGTCTGTTCTTTTCCATCTCTGTAAATCATTACACAGTGCTTCTCCTCCAATTACATCAACCAGGATCAGATGCCAAAATAGAGCCCTTACCAGACCAAAAAAAAAAAAAAGACATTATAATATCTACCACTTTAGATAGGGACTAAGGGGGAGCAAAGAGTGAGAGAGACACTGATGGTGTAAATAGCTGTTTTTAACTTTAACTCCTTGGCTTTGAGAAAAAAAAATGTTATTATATTTGTAAACTAATGGAACAGAATTGAGAGTCCACAAATAAACCCATGTATGCACTGTCAATATTTGACAAGGGAGTCAAGAATAGTCAAATTATTAGGGAAATAATAGGGTGTTGTTGTTGTTATTTTTTGTGTTTTTTTTTTCAATAAATGGTGTTGGGAACACTGAATAGCCGAATAGCCACCTATGAAAGAATGAAATTTTATACCACTTACAAAATTTACCCAAAATAGTTTAAAAACTTAAATAGAAGACCTGAACATTAAAACTATTAAAAGAAAACATAAGGAAAAATGTCCATAACATCAGTCTTGGCAACAATTTTTTTAACATAACACCAAAGCACAAGCAACAAAAGCAAAACTCAATCAGTGGTATTACATCAAACTAAAAAAACTTCTGCACAGCAATCACAATAAAGAGGCAAGATCTTTGCAAATAATATGCCTCATGAAGGGTTAATATCTAAAACATATAAGCAACTTATGCAACTCAAAAATGATAAACAAAAAAAAAACACCAAATAATCTAATTTAAAAATGGACAGAGGAACTAAAAATATATTTTCGCAAAGAAGATATCAAATAGTCAACAGGTACATAAAAGCTACTTGACATGACTAATTATCAGGGAAATGCAAACCAACACTGCAATACGATATCACCTCACACCTTTTAGAATGGTTATAATAAAAAAAGACAAGAGATAACAAATATTGGAAGAGTGTGGAGAAAAAGTAACATTTGTACACTGTTGGTGAGAATATAAATTGGTGCAGCCACTATGGAAAATGCTATGGAGTTTTCTCAAAAATTTAAATATAGAGCAACCAGATGATCTAGTAATCCCTTTTCTAGGTATATATACTAAGACATTGAAAACAGGATCTCGCCGAAACCGGTTTGGCTCAGTGGATAGAGCCTTGGCCTGCGGACTGAGGGGTCCCAGGTTCGATTCCGGTCAGGAGCATGTGCCTTGGTTGCGGGCGCATCCCCAGTGGGGGGTGTGCAGGAGGCAGCTGATCGATGTTTCTCTCTCATCGATGTTTCTAACTCTCTATCTCTCTCCCTTCCTCTCTGTAAAAAATCAATAAAATATATTTAAAAAAAAGAAAAAAAAAAGAAAACAGGATCTCAAAGAGACATCTGCACTCCCATGTTTATTGCAGCTTTATTCACAATAGCTAAGTTATGGAAACAGCCTAAGTATCCATCAATAGATGAATGGATAAAGAAAATGTAATATTATTCACCCATAGGAAAGGAAATTCTGTCATTTGCAACAACATGCATGGACCTTGAGGGTGTTATGCTAAGTAAAATAAGTCAGACAGAGAAAGATAAGTACTGTATGATCTCATTTATATGTAGAATCTAAAAACAAAGTCATATAAAAGCAATAGAATAGTAGTTTCAAGGGGGTGGGCAATGGGGGAAAAGAGGAGATGTTGGTCAAAAGGTACATATTTCTGGTTATAAGATGTGTAAATTCTGGGGATCTAATATACCATGGTAACTGCAGTTAACAGCACTGCATTATATGCTTGAAAGTTGCTAAGATGATAGAATTTAAATATTCTCAAAACTACAGTAGTTATGTGAGATAATAGATATATTAATTAGCCTTATTGTGGTAATCTTTTTGTAATATATATGTGTATTAAATCATCACTTGCACACCATACATTTACAAAACATTGTACGTCAATTATTTCTCAACAAAGTTTGAGAAAAATAAAGTTTAGGGGACCTAGTCTTTATAAATGTTCTCATATTTTTGTTAACATAGATTAATCAGTAAAATCCTACTCAGGCAGTTATCTTATTAATTATATAGAGTTATCTAGGTTTAAAGTATCAATTGATTATCTGTTTCCCATAGAATTTAGAAAAAATATCTGCATGTGTTAACATGGTCTATATAGGATCTGCTCCTGCTTTTCTATGTAACTTCATCTTCTACCAGTGTCTCCCTTCTTCACTCCCAGCTATACTGGTCATCTTTCCGCTCCTCAATGGACACAAACTTGTTTGTATGCCTGCTGGTAAATCTCTGCAGCCAGGTCTTCATTGAGCTAACTCCTTCCCATCATTTAGGTTTTGGTTTATGTGTGACTTGCTCATAAGGATTTTCTTGAACACTCTATCCAATAAAATTCACCCTTCCCTCTCTTCCATCACTCTTTCCCCTTTATTTTGCTTTTATTCTCATAGCACTTATCACTGCATAGTATTTTATTATGCACCTTTTTATTAGTTGATTTTCCATCTCCTCTGCTGGAATGTATTACCCCTAAGAAAAGAAATCAAGTTTGTTCCTGTTGCAAACCAGAAACTAGATATGTGTTCAGCATATATGACATAAATATCTATTGAATTAATGATCAGAATTTTACATTTCCTCATCTTTAAAATCCCTACTGAAATGACAGTCTCTCACTTATTAATCCTCTCACTCATCTTAGCTGTGTAGTATGGTTCTTTGCATTTCCATTTCCAACTTTTTTTTTTTTGCATTCCCTTTTGGAACTTAGCATAAGGAAAAGACTTCATACAAATCATAGCATTCATGTGTGTTGGACCCCCTCTCTATGTTTGTGCCACTTGGAACCTAAAATATATATTTCATTTAAATCACTGCATATTTTAAACTAGAAAGTCAGGCAACATTTACTAGGTACATTTTGGCCAAAATAGCACCCAGAGACCATCATTCATAGGCTCTATCTTTTACAATAATAAACTAGGGTAGGATAGATATAGTGAATATCAACCAAGGTTTTCAACTCATAACCCAAACCACAATGAAATAAAAGATGAATATCCATGTATTTTATGTATTAGTTGCAGGGCTGTTACATGGAAGTCAGAATGATAACTTAGGCAACTATCTTATAAGCATGCACTCTCCACTCCATCAGTCTGCTGATCCATATCTACCATCCTTTACTCATATTTCCCAAGCATTTACTATTTTTTCTATAAATGCTTCTACTGTCTATGCCCTCAATTATATATCCCCTTTCCTTTATAATATAGCAATATCAGAGAAGCAGAGAAGTGAGTCTAAGACTGGTTATGAAATTTAGGAGCTTGGAGAAAGCAAACAAATAAAGAGTAGTCTTCTGAACTCCTATTTGGTATTTTATAATAATATGTAAAAATCCTATATAATACGCAAATAGCCTGAATAACGAAACAACTGGAACAACCAAACAACTGGTCATTATGACGTGCACTGGCCACCAGGGGCCATGCGTGGAACGTGGCAGGCATCAGTCACAGCAGGATTGTGGAGCAGGTGAGTGGGGGTGCCAGACCAAAGTGGGCACTGGTCACTGTCATCGGGGTGAGCCTCTGGTGGTTACTGAAAATTCTTTGTTCCTGTGCACCACAGTCCCACCCAGTGATTGCACCTGCTGCTGGCGCCAGCCCTGCTCATTCCTGCTGCCAGCGCCGGAGCTGCTGCTTGCATCCACTGCCAGCGCCGGGCCCACTCGCACCCGCAGCCAGCTCTGGAGCTGCCGTTCACACCTGCTGCAGGTGCCTGGCTCTGGTCCCGATCACTTGGCGCCATCAGCAGGTGTGAGCAGCAGCTGCCAGATCGCCCCTGAGGGCTTCCCCACCTCCCCCTGCTCCTGAGGGGCGATCAGTGCAGCAGCCACTGCTCATACCTGCTGATGGTGCCAGACCCACTCACACCCACTGCTGGCACCGGCAGCGTGTGAGAGCCGTGCCGTCAGCACATGGGAGCAGCGGCAGCAGGAGCGGGGCTGCCAGGCAGACAGAGGACCGAGGGCCACAGCAGGAGGGGCTGGGCAGGGGCGCAGAGGATGGGCCAAGAACCTCCCCTGTGCCTACCGTAGCCTCACGGCCCACAGTTCCTTTCAAGGTGCATGAATTTGTGCACTGGACCCCTAGTTGTTAAATAATGTAAGCCCTGAAAAATAAAGCACTGGACTCAGTTAATTTAAATTATCAAAACTGATAATTTAATACATGCAATGCTAAGTCAGGAATCAGAAGAGTGAAGGAAAATCTCCTAAACTAAAAATTCTATAAATCTTTCCTAAGAATTGTCTTCACCATCATGTCTTTCCCACTATTGGATCTTTCACTAATAGACCAGAGATATTTTGTCATGGAGCAGAACTTCAAGCAAGTTATAAATTGCTGCACATTATTGAGATTAATGTTTACCTTTTTATAGAGAAATCAAGTTTTGTCTGTGAGTTGAAACAAACATAAAATATAAGGTTTTTATCAAAATATAAGTTTTTCTTTATTTGAAGATAATAATTTAGAGTGGATCAATATAGAGATGATATGAGTATCCTTCTTTCTTTCTCTCTCTCTCTCTCTCTCTCTCTCTCTCTCTCTCTCTCTCTCTCTATTCACCTTGCTTCTATTTTATTCAGGCATACAGGAGTTTAAGTTCTGACTTGTTAATCAAGACTCATAACTCAAGTAAAATTAGTTAACCTTTCTGAACCTGAATTTCTTAGAATATAAAATGTGTATAATACTTCTCTTGGTTATTGTAAAGATAAAACAAGTCAAAGAGGTACATTGACTGGCATATTAAAAAGGTAGTAACCTCGAAAAAAGCTGGGGCAGCAATACTTATATCTGACAAAATAGACTTTAAAATAAAAGCTATAATAATAGACAAAGAAGGATGTTACATAATTATAAAGGGATCAATACAGCATCAGGATATAACCCTTGTAAACATTTATGCAGCAACATAGGAGCAACTAAACTTATAAAGTAAATGTTGATGAACATAAAGAGAGGGATTGATAGTAATACAGTCATAGTATAGGATTTTAACATCCCATTGACATCAATGAATAGATCTTCCAGATGAAAAATCAATAAGGAAATAGAAGCTTTAAATGAAACATTAGACCAGATTAATTTAATTGGTATTTTCAAAGCATTTTATTCCAAAGTAGCAGAATATACATTCTTTTCACTTGCACATGGAACATTTTCCAGGATTCACCACATGTTAAGACAAAACAAAAACAAGTCTCAATAATTTTAAAACATTGAAATTATATCAACCACCTTCTATGACTACAATGGTATGAAATTAGAAACATATTACCAGAAAGAAACCTAAAATACACAAAGGCATGGAGGTTAAATAATGTTACTAAACAATGAATAGGTTAATAATGAAGTCATATTATGCCCCTAGCTTCTCCCAAGCTGTTTCCCTAGCACTGGAGCTCAGAAGAAGTGGGACCATGTAGGTTTGTGTTTGTTCTTTTAAGAGGAACTGTGTGGCACTCTAGCACAGTGTCACTCTGCCACAATCCTGCTGGTTTTTACATCCTGAAATTATGAGGACCTCTATTCCCAGCTCTGGAACCTTGGGCTAAGAGTCTGGTATGGGCCTGGAATCCTGTGCTTCTCATAGGAGGCCTCTGCGGGGGAGATATTCCTCCTGATTAAAAAAGACACAACACGTGCTTATTGGACCAGCCTGTTCCATGCCTCTACCCCTCCTACCAGTCTCAATGTGCTTTCTTCCTTACTTCTATAGTTGTAGCACTTCTTTTCAGCCAGATTTCAGGCGGTTCTGAGTAATGGTTGTTCTGTATTTTAGTTGTAATTTTAATGTGATTGTGGGAGGCAGCAATTACTAGCATTTACCTACACTGCCACCTTGGTTCTCTTATATCTTCCCATTTCACATGATATTATGTTCACAAGGAACAGATATTCAATAAATATAAATACAAATAAAAACAAAATTACCATAGTATCACCCCCTAAACTTGACCAGTTAGCCCTTTATGTAAACTGGCAAATGTTTTCAGTGTATAAACACCCAGTCTACTGTAGGAATTAAAAAATGAGTGGGATGATGATGTAAGCTTTAAGTTCACCCCATTTGTCCCCAAATGACTTTAAAGCTTGTGTTTGAATCCTTCCCCACCACCTGTTCTCTGTTCAGTTGAATAACTAATATTATGTGATCTTTTAATAGCTGGACACTTTTTATTTTATTTCATACCATAGTTAAATACTTTTTATTTACTTGGTAATTTGGAAGAATGCTCCAAATTTAGGGTAATCTCTACTATATTTTAGTTACTTGCCACTTTTCAGTATTATTAAGCAGGTTATATTCTGATTGGAACCTTTACAATATTTTCTTTTTATCTATCTATCTATCTATCATCTATATCTACCTATCTATCTATATAATATTACCTACATATTATTTATATTTATATTTTATTATGTTATGATATGTAATAATTATACCTATTTGTGCTATTTGAAATTTTGTAAAAATTCACTTTTTCTATATAATAAAGAGGTAATGTGCAAATTGACCCTCACACCCTCATTTCACAAGATGGCCCCCCCACATTGTCACAAGATGGCTGCCTCCACGTCATCACAAGATGGCTGCCAAAAGATGGCTCTCCCCACATTGTCACAAGATGGCTTCCCCCATGTTGTCACAAGATGGCCACCACAAGTTGGCCACCCCCACGTCACCACAAGATAGCCGCCACAAGATGGCCACCCCCACATCATCACAAGATGCCTACATCCACATTGTCATAAGATGGCTGGCAGGGGAGGGCAGTTAGGGGCAACCAGGCTGGCAAGGGAGGGCAGTTAAGGGTGACCAGGCAAGCAGGGGAGGGCAGTTAGGGGCAATCTGGCCAGTGGGAGCAGTTAGGCACTAATCAGTCTAGCAGGGGAGTGGTTAGGGGATGATCAGGCTGGCAGGCAGAAGCGATTAGGGGCAATCAAGCAGGCAGGCAGGCGAGTGGTTGGGAACCAGCAGTCCTGGATTGTGATAGGGATGTCGGGTGGGATTGGGCCTAAACAGGCAGTCAGACATCCCTCGAGGGATCCCAGATTGGGGAGGGTGCAGGCTGGGCTGAGAATTTCATGCACCGGGCATCTAGTAAATTAATAAGGCCATAGAATCTATTTGGAGGGATATTTGCAATTTTAAAAAAAGTTTCATCCAGTTTACTTTAAATTTTGTTAGAATTTTACTTATTAAGGTAATTTTTAATCTGACATTTGCTTAAGTATTGCCAATTTTTTAAGCATTTAATTTTATTAGCATATATTTATAAATTTTAGTCTTATGGTTTGCAAAATTATTGCTGAATAAGTTTGAGGGACTACCATTTCTAATTTTATGCATTTTTTTTATTAATTACATATGTTAACAGTTTGTAAATTTTGTTGGTTCTTTCAAAAAGCTAAAACTGAAATTATTTTTTTAAAAAGGCAATTTCCTTTCCTCTTACACTTATTCTTTCACCTCTATCTTATTCTTTAAAAAAGATGCATTATGAGATAATATATGCAAAATATATTACTGCCCATTTCATTTCTAGATGGTAAAATGGTTAGAAGTATAGCTTTTGAAATCCAGCAGATCTAGTTTCCAATTTTAGGTTCTCCAATTAGCTGTGTAACTTTGAGTCAGTTACTTAACCTGGCTAAGATACACCACACTTTGTAAAGCATGCGATTGTCTAACCACTATGCTGTACACCTGAACTAATACAAAATAATATTGAATGTAAACTGTAATTGAAAATAAAAAAAATAATTAATTTAATGAGAGGAGGAAAAGTTGCAGTTTCCTCACTTATACATACAGATGATAATAGCATCTACCTCTTAGATTTTTGTTGAATGTAATAAGCAAGTTAGAGGACAGTGACTGCCCCAATACCTGAAAGTACTCAATATATTTTAGCACTTGTGTTCCTATTGTTAATATTAATAACATAATTATTATACATATTAATATTATTATAGATCAGTCTTTTCTTAATTTCAGGCTGAGGATAAAACAAAAAAAAATTTATGTAGGTTTCTTTTCAACTGGTATCTTAGAGACAATGGTTGTAGTTCTGTTTCATCTCTCCTACTCTCCAAGTCATTGTTAGGGTCCGAAATAGAGAACATAATTAACATGAGGGGAAAATTTTGATGATTTAAATTTGTGCAAATGTGAGTAACTAACAAGTCAATGTCTTTTCATTAACTGAATAAGTCCTTCTTCTGAGCCTGGCTTACATAAGACAGACCACGTAGAAAGTTCTTTTGTAGCCCATTCTCCATTAAAGAATAACAGAAGCCAACTCTAGTTTAAGAAAAAAATAATGCAGTGCAAAGCCTGAAAGCTGTTAACTCAGAAACACCACCAAAAATCATGGTGCACAGATGGTTCCATGAAGATGCCACTGTTGTCATTATTGGGCACAAATATCACAGCTTAGAACTGATTATCACCAATTTGGGGAACTGGACGCTACCAGTAGAAACACTCCCTCATTAATTGGTTCAGATGATGGGCAGCTTAAAATAATTAACATTTAGATACTAGAGTATCATCTGCTCATTTTAAATATTTATGCCTGAAGATGGAGACATAGGTAAATGTGGTACTTGCCACCTCCCACAAGCACATCAAAATTTTTAAGTAAAATACAGAACAACCATCATTCGAAATCACCTGAAATCTAGTTAAACCTAAGTCCTACAAATAGGGAATTAAAGAAGAAGCACATGTAGACTAGTAGCAGGGGGCAGAGAGGTGGGGCAGAATCTGAGAATTGGCTGGTTTAAAGCCAACTTGTGGTGGTTTAAAATCTGGAGGTATATTTTGCTGGTGGAAGTTTCCTGGAGGAGCAAGGAGCCCTAGCCCCAAGCTAGGCCCACAGCCCAGGGTTACAGTGCAAGGAAGAGAAAAACCAACAGGGATTGTTCCTTTTAAAGGGCCAGTGCATGGACGTACTTGGATTCACCCCCTCTGAGCTCCAGCACTGGGTCATCAGCTTGAAAAGAACCTGGGATATTCAGGAAGGAAATAACTTGTCTAGAATTAGGGCAAGAACTGGAGGGGAAGCTTTCTCCCAGACCAAAGTGCTGGTAGAAGCCAGTGTTCCCTTTTTCTGAGCACTGCTTGCCACAGAGCTAACAGGCTGATCCATATCTGAATCTCCATCAACCTGGCTCATGTTTTTTGCCCTGCCCTGATGATTTCTGGAGACCCACCCCCTCCCTATTAGCAGGCTCATCCAAGCCATTTCCAGTGGCTTTCCCACACAATTGGCCTCTCTTGCCTCGTGCTTTGGACTTTCCTAAAATATCTCAAATAAGCAGCAAGTGACATCAGCATGCCCTGTACCTTTCAATAAGTGGACCTAGGTCTGGCACTAGTGGCAGCCCAACTTGATGCACAGCTTGGCCTCTCCTGGGCACCTCAAAGCTCAACACAAGTAGCAGCCATATGGAGATGGCTTTGTAGCTCATGCTAGATGGCCCCGGACAGAGCACAGGCAGAGGCTGACTTTGCACTTCCTGGGAGGCCCCAGAGCCATTTCACCCAGTGGACAACTTTGACCACACCAGATTACAACCCTACCACCTCCTAGAGTGACACACTCAAGCGGTGGACTCAGTGAGCACCAAATCCCCACTGAAGCAAGTCCTGCTCCATAGAGTTGGCTCCTGCACAGCAGCTCTTTGGCTGGTTGCAGTGATCCTCACAGCCAATTGGCCTGGGGTCAATCCCTCCCATTCATGCCAACATAAATCAAAGCTAGACTATAATAGAACAGTGAACATAGCTCACACAAGGGTGCACCTGGAGTACCCAGCCCAGGTGACTGGGGAGGCTCAGTGACTGGGCCCTACAGGAAACCTACTACACAAGGCCACTCTACCAATTCCAGGAGACATAGTAGCTCTACCTAATATATAGAAACAAACACAGGGAAGCAGCTAAAACGCAGAGACAATGAAACATGTCACAAATGAAAGAACAGAAGAAATCTCCAGAAAAAGATCTAAATGAAATGGAAGCAAGAAAATACCAGATACAGAGTTCAAAGCAATGGGTATAAGAATGCTCAAGGAGTTTAATGAGAACTTCAAGGAACTTAGTCAGAATTTCAAGGATCTTAGTGAGAAAATCAAAAACATAAAAAAGGACCAGTTAGAAATGAAGGCTACACAAACTGAAATAAAGAAAAAATTACAGGGATGGATTCAACAGTAGAGTAGATGACACTGAGAATTAAATCAAGAATTAGGAATATAAAGTAGCAAAAAAAAAAAACACCCAATGAGAATAGCAAAAAGGGAAAAGAATCCTGCTGGGCTGGCATGGCTCAGTGATTGAGCGTCAATCTATGAACCAGGAGGTAATAGTTTGATTCCTGGTCAGGTCACATTCCAAGGATGTGGGCTCAATCCTCAGTGTGGAGTGTGCAGGAGGCAGCTAATCCATGATTCTCTCTTATCTTTGATGTTTCTCTTTATGTCTCCTTTTCCCTTCCTCTCTGAAATCAATAAAAATATAATTTAAAAAAAGAAAAGAAAAATAATGAAAAATATGAAGATAGTGTAAGGACCCTCTGGGACAACTTCAAGCTTACTAACATTTGCACCATGGGGGTACCAGAAGGAAAAGAGAGTGAGCAAGAAATCAAAAACCTATTTGAAATAATAATGATGGAAGGCATCCCCTACCTGGCAAAAGAAATAGACTTACAAGTCCAGGAAACACAGAGAGTCCCAAACTAAGAGGAACTCAAAGAGGCTCACACCAAGACACATCATATTTAAAATGCCAAGGGTTAAAGACAAAGAGAGAATCTTAAAAGTAGCAAGAAAAAAGCAGTTAGTTATTTACAATGGAGTGCCCATATGACTGTCAGCTGATTTCTCAACAGAAATTTAGCAGGCAAGAAGAGAGTGGCAATAAATATTCAAAGTGATGAAAAGCAAGGACCTACAACCAAGATTACTCTGCCCAGCAAAGCTATCATTTAGAATTGAATACCAGATAAAGAGTGTCACAGACAAGGAAATGCTAAAGGAGTTCATCACCAGCAGAACAGTATTACATTAAATGTTGAATGGTATTCTTTAAGAAGAGGAGAAAGAAGAAGAAGAAGGAGAAGAAGAAGGAGAAGGAGAAGGAGAAGAGGAAGAAGAAGAGGAAGAAGAAGAAGAAGAAGAAGAAGAAGAAGAAGAAGAAGAAGAAGAAGAAGAAGAAGAAGAAGAAATTAGAAAACATGAGCAATAAAATGGCAATAAATGCATATCTATGAACAATGGAATCTCAAAATAAAATAAAAAAGAAAAAGGAATCTAATGAACAAAATAAACTGATAAAAAAATAGAGCCAGAGGCATGGAAACATGGAACAGACTGATGAAACTCAGAGGGAAGGGGGAAGGGTGCCCAGAAAGAGATTAACCAAAGAACTCAGACATATATGCTTTACCTATGGGCACAGACAATAGGGTGGTGAATGCCTGGAGCAGGACAGGAACCAGGTGGGGAGTGGGCAAGGGGAAAAAGGGGGGGGGGAACAACTGTAACACTCTGAACAATAAAAGTTTTAAAATAAATATATAAATATGTATGCCGAATGTTTATGCTGGTTTTGTCTTCTATCACATTTCCCTCAACAACGTTTCCCAATCCTACCCAATATCCTTAGGCTGAGGTTGTTGTCAAAAATCCTTTTACTCTTTAATTCACTATCTTACCCTTTTTTGCATCTCTAAATTTTTACTTCTTTACTATGTTTAAGCCACTGAGGCCAGGGTAAAGAAATGTATTTTGCATGAAAGTGGCAGCAATGAGCTTTCCTATTAAACAAGCCTATTATTTTCCTACTAGAAGCCCGGTGCACGAAATTCGTGCACGGCGGGGGGTTGTCCCTCAGCCCAGCCTGTACCCTCTCCAATCTGGGACTCCTGGAGGGATGTCCGACTGCCCGTTTAGGCTCCAGGCAGTCGGACATCCCTCTCACAATCCAGGACTGCTGGCTCCCAACTGCTTGCCTGCCTGCCTTCCTGATTGCCCCTAACCGCTTCTGCCTGCCAGCCTGATCACCCCCTAACCACTCCCCTGCCAGCCTGGTTGATGCCTAACTGCTCCCCTGCCAGCCTGTTTTCCCCTAACTGCCCTCCCCTGCAGGTCTGGTCACCCCTAACTGCCCTCTCCTGCAGGGTTGATCACCTCCAACTGCCCTCCCTTGCAAGCCTGGTCCCTCACAACTGCCCTCCCTTGCAGGCCGGGTGCCTCCCAACTGCCCTCTCCTGCTGGCCATCTTGTGGTGGCCATCTTGTGTCCACATGGGGGCAGGATCTTTGACCACATGGGGGCAGCTATATTGTGTGTTGCAGTGATGATCAATCTGTATATTACTCTTTTATGAAATAGGATAGAGGCCTGGTACAGGGGTGGGGGCCAGCTGGTTTGCCCTGAAGGGTGTCACAGATAAGGGTGGGGGTTCCCTTGGGGTGTGGGGCGGCCTGAGCGAGGGGTCTGTGGTGGTTTGCAGGCCGGCCACGCCCCCTGGCAACCCAAGGGGAGGCCCTGGTATCTGGAATTTATTTTCCTGCTACAATTGAAACTTTGTAGCCTGGAGCGGAGCCAAGCCTGGGGCTCCGGCAGCCATTTCTGTGGCAGTTAATTCACCTTCTACAATTGAAACTTTGTAGCCTTAAGCGGGTGAGCCCAGCCAGGGTATGCGGAAAGCTTTGCTTCCCCTGTTGCCGCCGGCAACCCTGGCCTGCTCTCTCAAGCTCCATTCTGCCACCATTTGTTTGAATTTGTTTACCTTCTAAAATTGAAACTTTGTAGCTTGAGTGGAGGCTTAGGCCTGCAACGGCTATGGAAAGCTTGGCTTCCTCTGTTACCTGGGAAACCTTGCTCTCTGTGGCTGTAGCCATCTTGGATTGGGGTTAATTTGCATACTCGCCCTGATTGGCTGGTGGGCGTGGCTTGGCTATGGGTGTGGCTTATGTAGCGGAGTGATGGTTAATTTGCATATTACCATTTTATTAGAGAAGATTTATTGAAGGTGAGTAAATATTATTCTGTAGCTTAACACATTTATTAGCTAAGTGAATTATAGCCATTTTACCAGAAGTCAAAGGTTGAAGTTCACCTTGATGAACACTAAAGACTATGCCCAATATCGGCATAAATAATTCATGGTACATAATTACAAAGCATCCACTAAAGTAACACATTTCACAAATGGAGGGAGTAGGATATGGTATACTGGTCTCTTGGTGCTGCTGAATGAACACAAGGGAAAATAAAACCTAGAGATAACACCCAGCAAGCCTTTTTAATCAGTCATTTAGTACTTCATCAGTAGGAAACACAGTTTAAGTGTTGAGCTGTAGTAAGCCTATGCTCATTATGCTGACAAAGTTTCATAACTAAAAACCTTTAAATGCCTTCAAAGAACCCCAGAATTCCATGTACTCATAATACATTATTCTGGACTAGAAATTCCCTAACTATGCATTGGCATTTCAAATTTATGAACTGACTCTCTGATTAAACAATGAGTTAGAAACTAGGAAGGATGATCTGATTATCTCCAAAGGCAAAATTACACACACACATACACACACACACGCACACACACCAGCAAATCCCAATACTTTCAATGAATCTATGGAACAAGAGGACCTATCTTACTGCATTTAAGGGATTTTTTTGCTGATGTGACAGGAAGTGGAAGGAAAGGAGATGGGAGTGATCTACTACTGGGAAAAGGACATAAAATTTTACTTAGGTGGTACATTATTTGAAGTCATGTCAGTTGATTTGGTTACATTCCTGTCAATTTAGTCTTTACTGAAAAAGCAAAAAGTGGTATTTTCTACTATTTCTTATTAGTTAGCCCTCATATAATCTCTCTAGGATTCCCCTTTAAAGTCATAAAACTAGTAGCCTCTAAAATGTTTCTAGTCATTTGTTACATAGTAAAGCAAAAAAAAAAACAACAAAAAAAACCTCTTTTAAAGCCAAGTTACAAGAGAAAAAAAAAGGATCATTAAACTAGATCATTAGAACATTGCAAAGAAAGCTTAGATTTCCCACATGTTGGTCATTTGTTGCTTTTTTGAAACTAATAACCAAAAAGTTGTATATCAAAAAAAAAAAAAAAAAAAGTTGTATATCAACTCTTCCCTACGATCACAGTGTAATACTAAATACTGTACTGTAGAAGAAATCTTACTAAATACTCCAAGTCACTAGTGGAATGAAAGATAAGTTCTAAAAAGTTATATGAAAAAAGGGGATTTAAAAAAAAAAAAACTCAGCCCTTTCTATCCTCCATACTCTGGTGAATCTTAATTATCATCTCCCTATCTTTTCATTTTCATTGCTGTAAACCTCATTGCAACTTTCCTATCTCCAACTTATCCTCATTGGAATTCATTGCGGCATAGTTGCCCAAGAAATACCACTAAAGTTTGGGTCTTATTATGACTTCTTACACTCAGAAATATTCCATAGTTTCTTATCAACTAATTAAATAAAGCCCACATTTCTTAGTCAAAGATTTCCATGATTTCATATTTGACTATCTGTCTAGTCCATCTCCCAAAGGATGCTGCTCCTAATTCCCTCAAACTAAACCACTTTTCCAATGTTAATTCATTTTCTTTTATAGATATTTAGAACAAGCTGAAAATCTACTCAGGGAAGCCTTTAATGTAGTCACTACTCTACACTTCAATAGCATCCCATTTGTACTACTCTTACAGCACTAGCACATTCTGAGTTGTATTAGTTATTCATTTACTCAACAATATGCTCTAAACATAGCCATTGATTAATATATATTTACTGAATTAATAAAGGAGTACATGTACTTTCAAAGGCCAATGCCTACCATTTGACTAGGTACATCGACAAGACAGACTATTTTCTAATTGGGAATTAACCTGGTACTGGTCTGCAGGGTCACTAAACAGTTTATTTTCCCAAGATCAGATAAAAACTGAAATATTATTAATTTTCATCAATACTTAATATGTAATGGAACTTCATCATTAGTTTGATGAAAACTAGAAAATGTAAGTCCATTTGAAGACATAGGTATCCCTTATATATTTTTCTATTGATAAACAGTATGGCTAAAATCAGAATTATAAGATATTACAAGCTGAAGCAGGTCTTATGTTGCAAGCAACACAAAGTATTTAGGGTTTGCATTATTATTTAATATATGCATAAATATCCCTAAATATGACTACATTACAGATATAGAACTACCAGTTATTCCTTCAGTTTCTGGAATCTTTCACTTTGAAAATCTGGACTAAATGAGTTGTGAGGAAGGCCTTTTCCCAGCAGGCAGCTATAATGTTTATTTCTGCTTTTAAGCCAAATTCGTGTTGTTTTTTTTGGTTTGTTTTTACTTTTTATTTTGCACAACTATCATTTGAAGGATCAAATGGGAGAAGGATCAAATGATAGTTGTGCAAAATAAAAACAAACCAAAAACCAACAACACGAATTTCTAGTGCTCAATGCATCTGCTTCGTAAAACTACAGATTATCAGACAGTGACATACAATATGAATCTGTAGGTCTCAATTCCTTTCACCAACAGAGATAATATAACTTAGTTTTAAACTGTTGCACACACTCATGTAGGGATTATAAGTTGCATGCCCCTTGAGAGCAAAGGCATCTTTTCTCCTTCCAAGCAAAGTTATTATATTTTATTTAGAGCATAATTTTATTTTATTTTTTTCATTTGTAACATTTTATAGTTTCTCTAAAAGAACTCTTTTAAACATGGACACAATAATGTTACCATACAGGAAAAAAATTAACAGAAATTCTTTAATATCATCAAATATCCAGTTAGTGTTTACCTTCTTGATTATTTTATACTTTTCTTTTCTTTTTTTCTCTCTTTTTTTTACTGTTTAAAGTATTACATGTAGTAGTACATATATCTCCTTTTTTTTCCCCATTGACCTTCCCATAGACTCCCCTACCTCCTGGCACATGCCCATATCCCACTCCCCAGTCTCTTGTGTCCATTTGTTGTGCTTATATGCATGAATACAAGTCCTTTGGTTGATCTCTTTCCCCCCATCCCCAACACTCCCCTGCTTTCCTGCAGTAATTTGACAGTCTGTTCGATGCTTTACTGCCTCTGTATCTATCGTTTTGTTCACCAGGTTATAATGTTCTTATTTTCCATAAATGATTGAAATCATGTGGTATTTTTCTTTCATTGCCTGGCTTATTTCACATAACATAATGCTCTCCAGGTCCATTCATGCTGCTGCAAATGGTAAGAACTCCTTCTTTTATATAGCAGCGTAGTATTCCATTATGTATATGTACCATAGTTATCTAATCCACTCATCTGCTGATAGGCATTTGGGCTGTTTCCAAATCTTAGCTATGGTGAATTGTGCTGCTATGAACAAAGGGGTGCATATATCCTTTCTGATTGGTGTTTCTAGTTTATTGGGATATATTCCTAAAAGAGGGATTACTGGGTCAAATGGGAGTTCCATTTTTAGTTTTTTTAGGAAACTCCATACTGTTCTCCACAGTGGCTTCACCAGTCTGCATTCCCACCAGCAGTGCATGAGGGGTCCTTTTTCTCCGCATCCTCGCCAGAACTTGTCCTCTGTTGGTTTGTTGATGATAGCCATTCTGCAGGTGTAAGATGGTACCACATTGTCGTTTTGATTTGCATCTCTCGGATAATTAGTGACTTTGAGCATGTTTCCATATGTCTCTTGGCCTTCCTTCTGTCTTCTTTTGAAAAGATTCTATTTAAGTCCATTGTCCTTTTTTTTTATTGGAACATTTATCTTCCTTTTATTAAGTTGTATATGTTCCCTGTAGATGTTGGAGATTAAAACTTTATCAGTGATAACATTTGCAAATATGTTCTCCCATACAGTGGGATTTCTTGTTGTTTTGTTGATGGAACCTTTTGTTGTACAAAAGATTTTTATTTTGATATATTCCCATTTGTTTATTTTCTCTTTAATTTCCATTGCCCTAGGAGCTGTATCAGTGAATAAATTGCTTCGGCATATATCTGGGATTTCTCTGCCTGTGAATTCCTCTAGTATTTTTATGTTTTTCTGTCTTATGTTTAAGTCCTATATCCATTTTGAGTTTATTTTTGTGTATGGTGTAAGTTGGTCGTCTAGTTTCATTTTTTTACATGTATCTGTCCAATTTTCCCAGCACCATTTATTGAAGAGACTGTCTTGACTCCATTGTATGTTCATGACTCCTTTGTTAAATATTAATTGAGCATAGTGGTTTGGGTCAATATCTGGATTCTCTATTCTATTCCATTGGTCTATATGTCTGTTCTTGTGCCAGTAAAAGGCTGTTTTGAGAACAGTGGCTTTGTAATACAGCTTGAAATCTTGTATTGAGATCCCACCTACTTTGTTCTTCTTTCTCAGGAATTCTGTGGCTATTAGGGATCTTTTTTATTCCAGATGAATTTTTGGAGAGTTCTTTCCAGGTCTGTGAAATATGCCATTGGTATTCTAATGGGGAGTGCATTGAATCTATAGATTTCTTTGGGTAGTATGGACATTTTAATGATGTTGATTCTACCAATTCATGAACATGGTATGTTCTTCCATCTGTTTGCGTCTTCCACTATCTCTTTTTTCAGTGTCCTGTAGTTTTCCGTGTATAGGTATTTTACCTCCTTAGTTAAGTTTATTCCTGGGAATTTTTTTTTTTTGGTGCAATGGTCAATGGGATTGCTTTTTTAAGATCTCGTTCTGTAATTTCAATATTGGTGTATAGAAATGGCATAGATTTCTTGGCATTAATTTTGTATTCTGCTACATTGCCAAATTCATTCATTAAGTCTAATAGTTTTTTGATGGAGTCTTTCTGGTATTTTATGTACAGTATCATGTCATCTGCATATAAACACAGCTTTACTTTTTCTTTTCCAATTTGGATGCCTTTCATTTCTACTTCTTGTCTGATAGCAATGACTAATACTTCCAGTACTATGGTGAACAGGAGTGGTGAGAGTGGGCATCCCTGTCTTGTTCCAGTTCTTAGGGGAATTAGTTTTAGTTTTTGCCCATTGAGTATGATGTTAGCTGTGGGTTTATCATTAATGGCTTTTATTATGTTGAGGTATTATCCTTCTATTCCCACTTTGTTGAGAGTTTTTATCAAGAAAGGGTGTTGGATTTTGTCAAATGCTTTTTCTGCATCAATTGATATGACTATTTGATTTTTATCTCTCAATTTGTTTATGTGATGTATCACATTTATTGATTTGCAGATATTGTACCATCCTTGCATCCCCGGGATAAATCCTACTTGGTCATGGTGTATGATCTCTCTGATGTACTACTGGATCTGATTTGCTAGAATTTTGTTGAGGATTTTGGCATCTATGTTCATGAGGGATATTGGCTTGTAGTTCTCTTTCATTGTGTTCTCTTTTTCTGGTTTTGGTATTAGGGTGATGCTGGCTTCATAGAAGGAACTTGGAAGTATTCCTGCCTCTTGAATTTTTTGGAATAATCTGAGGAGGATAGGTTTTAGTTCTTCTTTGAATATTTGGAAGAACTCCCCTGTGACACAGTCTGGCATTAGGCTTTTTGGCTGGAAGCTTTTTGATGACTGCTTCAATTTCTTCCATAGTTATTGGCCTATTGAGATGTTTAGATTCTTCCTGATTGAGTTTTGGAAGGTTGTATTTTTCCAGGAATATGACCATTTCCTCCAGGTTGTCCAGTTTGTTGGAATAGAGTTGTTCATAGTATTTTTGAACAATCGTTTTTATTTCTGTGGGGGTCTTTTGTTATTTCTCCTCTTTCACTTCTGGTTTTGTTTATTTGGGTCCTCTCTCTTTGCTTCTTGGTAAGCCTGGTTAGAGGTTCATCAATCTTGTTTATCCTTTCAAAGAACCAGCTCTTGGTTTTGTTGATCCTTTGTATTGTTTCTTTGGTCTCTAAGTCATTTATCTCCGCTCTGATCTTTATTATTTCCTTCCTTCTTCTTACACTGGGCTTTTCTTGCTGCTCTCTTTCTAACTCTTTGAGTTGCTGGGTTAGGTAATTTATTACCATTGTTTCTTGTTTTTTTGCAGTAGGCTTGTAGAGCTATGAACTTCCCTCTCAAGAAGGCTTTCGCTGTGTCCCATAGATTTTGGATTGTTGTATTTTCATTGTCATTTGTTGCCATGATATTTATTATTTCTTCTTTGATCTCTCTGGTAACCCAGTCATTGTTTAATAGCATGCTGTTTAGTCTCCATGTGTTTGATTTTTTGGTATTGTTTTTATTGTAGTTGATTTCCAGTTTTATGCCACTGTGATCTGAGAAGATGCTTGATATGATTTCTATCTTGAATTTGAAGAGACTTTGCCTGTGAACCAATATATGGACTATCTTTGAAAATGACCCATGTGCACTTGAGAATAATGTATATTCTGTTGCTTTGGGGTGAAAAGTTCTGAGGATGTCAATTCATTCCATCAGGTCTAGTGAGTCATTTAAGATTGGTGTTTCTTTGTTGATTTTTTGTTTAGAGGATTTGTACAATGGTGATAGTGGGGTATTAAAGTCTCCTATTATGATTGTATTGCTGTCAATCTCTCCCTTGATGTCCTCCAGGAGTATTTTTTTATGTATTTGGGTGCTCCTGTATTGGGTGTGTATATGTTTACCAGAGTTATTTCTTCTTCTTGGATTGCTCCCTTTAGTATTATGAAGTGGCCTTCCTTATCTCTTTTTATGTCCTTCAGTTTGAGATCTAATTTGTCAGATATAAGTATTACTACCCCAGCTTTTTTTTCATTTCCAATCGCCTGAAAAACCTTTTTCCATCCCTTCACCCTCAGTCTGTGTGCATCTTCTTTTCTGAGGTAGGTTTCTTGTATAGCAGATATATGGGTCATGTTTTCTTATCCAATCCGTTACCCTATGTCTTTTGATTGGGGCATTTAACCTATTTACATTTAAAGTTATTATTGATAGGAACTTATTTGTCACCATTTTTATTCTTTACCCCTGTGTTCCTTCTTCATTTCCTATTTCATTTTTTTACAGCAGACCCTTTAGCAGTTCTTGCATTGCTGGTTTGGTGGTAATAAACTCCCTTAGTCCTGTTTTGTCTGTGAAGATCCTGATTTCACCTTCAAGTTTGATTGATAGTCTTGCTGGGTACAGTATTCTTGGATTCAGACCCTTCTTTTGCATGACTTTGTATATTTCATTCCATTCCCTTCTGGCCTGATGAGTTTCTGTTGAGAAATCAGTTGCTAGTCTGATGGGAGTTCCCTTTTAGGTAATTTTCTGTCTCTCTCTGGCCGCTTTTAAGATTCTTACTTTGTTGTTGGTGTTTGGCAATTCAATTATAATGTGCCTTGGCATCGGTCTTTTGGGGTTTATTTTGCTTGGGACTCTGTGAGCTTCTTGGATTTGTGTGGATTTTTTTCCCTCTATCAGGGAAGTTTTCTGTCATTATTTCTTCAGAAAGGTTTTCTATTCTTTGCTCAGTTTCCTCTCCTTCTGGATCCCCTATTACGCAGATGTTGTTTTGTTTTGTGTTGTCCCAAAGTTCCCTTAGGCTCTCCTCCTGCTTTTAAAATTTGTTTTTCTAGAAATTGCTCTACTTTGGTATTTTTTCCTACCTTGTCTTC
This sequence comes from Cnephaeus nilssonii, assembly GCF_951640355.1. Taxonomy (NCBI): domain Eukaryota; kingdom Metazoa; phylum Chordata; class Mammalia; order Chiroptera; family Vespertilionidae; genus Cnephaeus; species Cnephaeus nilssonii. The sequence goes on from NC_137071.1 coordinate 66,795,304, forward strand.
CAGAGCTCACTAATGTGATCCTCTGCTTCTTCTAGTCTACTCTTGATGCTTTCTATTGAGTTTTTTACAGCAGTGATGTCATTTTTCATTTCCTCTCGGTTCTTCTTCATTTCCTCTTGGTTCTTACTCATATTGTCAAATTTGTCTTCCATTCTTTTCAGCCACCTCATGAGCATTTCTCTGAATTTTTTCTCTGACAGGTTGCTTGCCTCCATTTCGTTTACTACCTTTTCTGGTGATGCCTACTTTTCTTTCATATGTGGGCTGTTTCTTTTTCTCCCCATGGTTTCTCTTCTCTGGGTGCCTGGTTATGTAGTTCTCTCTCTCCTGCGTGGATTTAAAGGCACAAAGTACAACACAACCACGTACAATGCACAAGGCACTGAACAGAAATGTATTCATGTAATTAATAGCCCCAAATAAAGGTGACAACCAGAAAAAGGCAAATTAGAGGATAGGAGAGAAAGAAGAAGAGAGAGAAAAAAAGAAAGGAGTGCAAAAATGAAATTGGGAAAAGGAAAAAAAAAGTAAGAGCGAAAAGAAAGAGAATAAGAAAGAAGAGGGGAACATACTATATATATGGGGAGAAAATTCCAATAGAACAACCACTAATCCCAGCAAATGCCAGCAACAAGTACCTGGAGATGAATGCAAACTACAAACAACAACTAATATCAAGCGAGGCGAGGGAAAACAGAAGCAAGAAACAAACAAACACAAAACAAACAAAGAGAAAAAGCAGGACAGGAAACCAAGATGGCGGCATAAGATAAACACTTAATTGTTGCCTACCACAACAATTTTGAAACTACAACTGGAAAACAGAGCGCACACAGTCCAGAACCTCCAGAAAGCTGGCAGAATGGAAAACCTACAACTAGAGAAAAAAAGAGAGGGGGATGCTGAGCCTCAGGAGCTGTGGAGGTGCGGAGATCCATGAGCACGGAAAGGACGGGTGGCTGAATACACGGCAGGCTTGCTCACAGCGCACAGAGAGGGAGGGCAGCAGACTCTGCGTGGCTAGCTTTCTCGTTTGGGAGAAAAACAAATCCTCCCGACTGCACTGAAATCCAGCTGCGGTCGGGGAGAAACTGGTCTGTTTGGCAGCGGGCGAGGCTCGAAAGCTGCCTTCTCTCAGAGGCGCGCAGCCATTAATTCGGGTACGGAGAAACCACCCCTCTTAGGACGGCGCAGACGGAAACCAAGTTTGTCTGCACCATTCTGAGACTCCGCCCCATCCAAGCTGAGCACAGCCCTCCAGGTGACTGGATTTCTTGTTCGGGAGAAAAACAAAACCTCCGGTCTGCACTGAAATCCAGCCCCAGCTGGGGAGAAACTGGTCTGTTAGGCAGTGGGAGAGGCTTGAAAGCTGCCTTCTCTCAGAGGTGTGCAGCCATTAATTCGGGCATGGAGAAACCGCCCCTCTTAGGGCGGAGCAGACAGGAAACCAAAGCTTGTCTGCATCACCCTGAGACTCCGCCCCATCCAAGCTGAGCACAGAAGCTCTCCCAGGGGAGACACTGCTGATCCTCACAACCAACTGGCTTGGAGATCAATTCCCACCAGTGATACCAACAATCCCAACCACTCTGAACTCCAGTTTCTGGGGACACGCGGGGGACCCAGACACCTAGGGGACTCTCAGCCATTGGTTGGAGAGTGAGAGTGACTTTTCTGTTGGTGTGGACGACACCAGATTTCAACCACTCTCATAAGGGACACATTCAAGAGGCAGACTCAGTGAGCACCAAAGCCTTACTCTGTCTTCAGCACAGCAATTCTTCCATTATAGACACAGCAGGCCCTCACAACCAATTCCCCTGGAGGTCAATCCCTCCCAGTGTACCAACAGCAATCAAGGCTTTTAACTACACCAAGACTTTCCACTCAGCCCACAAAGGGGAGTACCAAGAGCAACCACCTAGGGTGATTGGGGAAGCTGAGCTACCGGCCCCTATAGGTCACTGACCACACAAAGTCACTCCATCAACACAGGGAGGCAGCCAAAATGTGGAGACATCGAAGTATGTCACAAGTAGGAGAGATAGATGAAAGCAAACTAATGGACAACACAGTGTTCAGAACCACATTTATAAGGTTACTCAAGAATCTTCTAAAAACCACTGAGAAACTTGAAGAGACCTTCAAGGACGTAAATGAGAATACCAAAAAAATAGAAAAGGACCAGTCAGAAATTATGCATACACTGTCTGAAATAAAGAATATACAGAGTAGACCACCACACCCGAAGAGTCAAACCAAAGATCTGGAATATGAGGAAGAAAAAAACACCCAACCTGAGAGGTGGAAAGAAAGAAGAATCCAAAAGTGTGAAGATAGCATAAGGAGCCTCCGGGATGGCTTTAAGCATACCAATATCCGAATTTTTGGGGTGCCAGAAGAGCGAGAGCAAGATACTAAAAACCTATTTGAAGGAATAATGACAGAAAACTTCCCCCACCTGGTGAAAGAAATAGACTTACAAGTTCAGGAAGCACACAGAACCCCAAAGAAGAGGAATCCAAAGAGGACCACACCAAGACACATCATAATTAAAATGCCAAGGGCAAAAGACAAAGAAAGAATCTTACAAGCAGCAAGAGAAAAACAGTTAGTTACCTACAAGGGAGCACCCATACAACTGTCAGCTGATTTCTCAACAGAAACTATGCAGGCCAGACGGGAATGGCAAGAAATATTCAAAGTGATGAATAGCAAGAACCTACAACCAAGACTACTCTACCCAGCAAAGTTATCATTCAGAATTGAAGGGCAGATAAAGAGCTTCACAGATAAGAAAAAGCTAAAGGAGTTCATCACCACCAAACCATTATTAAATGAAATGCTGAAAGGTATTCTTTAAAAAGAGGAAAAAGAAGCAAAAAGTAAAGATAAAAATTATAAACAACAAATACATATCTCTCAACAAGTGATTCTAAAAATCAAGTGAATTAAAAATATGAGGAACAGAATAAACTGGTGAACATAATAGAATCAGAGGCATAGAATGGGAGTGGATTGATAATTCTCAGGGGGAAAGGGGTGTCTGTGTGGGGGGTATGGGAAGAGACTGGACAAAAATCATACACCTATGGATAAGGACAACGGGGGGGAGGGAACTGGGTGATGGGGAGATATGGGGGGAAAAGGAGAAACAATTGTAATAATCTGAACAATAAAGATTTATTAAAAAAATAAATAAATAAAAAATAAAAAGCAAAAAAGAAAAACACAACAAACAAAGAAAAAAATAAGCAAAACAATCTCACAAACAAGCATAAAAAATTGATATCATCAACAATCAAGCAAACAACAAAAAAAATAGAGAGAAAAATTTTTTTGCATAGTGAAGAAAGAGGAGAGGTGTGTATGGACTTGGAGCAGGGGATTAGAAATTAGATCTATAAGTAGGGTGAAATTTTAACAGGGGATAAAAAGGACGACTAGGGAAAATCTAGGAATAGGCTAGCTTTCTCGTTTGGGAGAAAAACAAATCCTCCCGACTGCACTGAAATCCAGCTGCGGTCGGGGAGAAACTGGTCTGTTTGGCAGCGGGCGAGGCTCGAAAGCTGCCTTCTCTCAGAGGCGCGCAGCCATTAATTCGGGTACAGAGAAAGCAGGAATAGGGTAAGAGAAACAGGACAACAAAAGGGGAAAAGTTAGGAAGAGAGTGATGGCATAAAGGTACATTTGAAATAGAATAAAATGATGCTAAAGGAAAGATGAAAATAGAATGTAGAATACTAATCCCAAAGTAAAATAAAGAAAAAATAAAATGACACTTAAAAAAAGGTTTAATAATAGTAGTAATAATACTGATTGAAAATAAAAATGTAATAATTAAAAAGGTAAACTCAAGAGAGGAAAAAAGAAAAAAAATATTTTCTTAAGTAAAAGATGAAAAAAATAAATAAAAATAAAAATGTTCAGAAGTGAAGATCATTCACTTCCTCTACGGTTCTGTTTGGCATGCCTGTTTCCTAGTCAGGACAGCTTTGAAGTTCCCTGAGTTCCATTGCTCTTCAGTGTTGTAAGCCAGTCCTGATTTTTAAGCAGGCAGTGTGTGTTAATTTCTCGTATTCCTTTATATGTGTTTTCACAAGAGTCAATTTGTGATTCAACTACTGGGTGGAAGTGTTTCTGGATTGACCTCCAGGTCTATAGGTCCTCTCTAGCCAGTGTTTAGATCCTGCTTTCCCTGTGGCACTCAATACCGGTTTGTGGGTGTGGGTTGCCCCAGATCTGGTTCTCTGATGGTTATTCCCACTCTGATCCCCAGGTGCCAGAAAAACAACTTTCCCCTGCAGTCTCTTTGTGTGTCCCCAATTGGGTGATCCTATATATTGGGCTTAGTAATCAGAAGCAAGGATTTAAAAAGGAAAAAGAAAAAAAGAAAAAGAGAGAGAGAGAGAGCGTAAGTGTGCAAACTCCGGGACTGCGTGCAAGTCTGTGCAGTCTTTTTTTTTTTTTTTCCCCTTGGGTGTAATCAGCCAACACACTTTTAAAATTTTTAAGCTTTCCTTTTGTGTCAGATCAAAATGGGTTGCTTTTTAGAGTTCCCTTCTGTTAGCAGCTCTGCGGACCCCCTCCTACATTCACGGATCACGCCAGGCCCAAAGGATGCGGATTTTTCTTGGGGCAGACTTCCCCAGGTTCTCCAGCTCCCATGTGCATGTTTCTCTCTCCTGATGTGACCAGAGACCTCACCTTATCCAAAGCAAAATCTGACCGTTCCATGGTGGAGTGTAGAGGTCCTCTGAATCCGTATGCTTGTGCCAATTGAGTACCAGTGTTCTCGGGTTGGCAGCTGTTCAGTGGGTGCCATATTTGTAGATTCCCCATTCTTCAGGCTCCTGATAACATCTACTTTCCCCTTCAAGATGGCGTGGTCTCCTCATCTGAGCCAGTCGCTCTGGAAGGGAACCCAACAGCAGTAGGGGCTGCCTGTTTAGGGGAGCCCCATCCAGCAGTCCCCCATAGTCTCCTGGAGTATAATTGTCCCTCAACTCACAAACAAACACTCCCCATGCGACCACACACTCTCCCTTTGTTTTCTCACTCACACACTATCTTGCAATCTGCCTTCCCATCGGCAGCCATCTTCCAAAAGCAAGCAAAGTTATTTTAATGTAATAAATTTATGATGGCTTCAAAGTCATAACCTCTGGGAATCAACTATTGGCCATGTATTATGAATTATTTCTTGCAGTATACTTAAAGTACTGGTCTTCATATTTTCATTTTAGTACCATTATAACATTTATTGAATATCCATGCATATATAATACCATGCTAAGAAACAGATGAGTGGAAATGAGGGCAAAGTAATTCTACCTAAACAAGTTTTCCTGATCAGAAAACTGAGGAAACACAATACCATTGAGGGTGACATTTGGATAAGTATTAAAAGTGATAAAAGACTGAAAAAATGGTGGTGGAATAGACAGACGTGTCCCGAGCCTTGTCCCAGAGCAGAAAGAAAGAACAGCTGATGGTCACATGGGGAGTGTTTGTCGGCAAGTTAAGGGACAGCTATACTCCAGGAGACGGTGGGTGACTGCTGGACGGGGTTCCCCTGACCAGGCAGCCCCCACTGCTGCTGGGTTCCCTCCAAGAACCACCGGCTCAGACAGGGAGACCACGCCATCTTGAAGGGGAATGTGGATGTTATTGGAAGCCTGAAAATCTACAACAACGGCACCCAACGAACAGCTGCAAACCCCAGAACACTGGTCCCCAATTGACGCAAGCACGTGGATTCATAGGAGCTCTACACTCCAACAAAGAAAGGGTCAGATTTAGCCTTGGATAAGGAGACAGAGAACTACATAACCAGACATCTGGAGAAGAGAAACCATGGGGAGACAAAGAAACAGCCCACATATGAAATTAAAGCAGGCATCACCAGAAAAGCAAATAAATGAAATTGAGGCAAGCCACATATCAGAGAAAGAATTCAGAGAAATGGTCATAAGGTGTCTGAAAAGAATGGAAGACAAATTCGACAATATGAGTAAGAACCAAGAGGAAATGAAGAAGAACCGAGAAGAAATGAAAAATGACTTCGATGCTGTAAAGAACCCAATAGAAAGCATCAAGAGTATACTAGAAGAAGCAGAGGAACGCATCAGTGAGCTAGAAGACAAGGTGGGAAAAATACCCAAGTAGAGCAGCTTCTAGAAAAAAAAAACAAGAGGAGAGAGCCCTAGCTTGTTTGGCTCAATGGACAGAGTGTTGGCCTATGGACTGAAGGGTCCCAGGTTTGATTCTGGTCAAGGACATGTACATTGGTTGCAGGCACATCCCCAGTGGGGCGTGTGCAGGAGGCATCCTGTTTCTCTCTCATTGATGTTTCTGGCTCTCGGTCCCTCTCCCATCCTCTCTCTATATATTTAAAATATATATTTTAAAAAAATAAAAGCAGGAGGAGAGCCTAAGGGAACTTTGGGACAACACAAAACAAAACAACTTCTGCATAATAGGGGTTCCATAAGGAGAGGCAACTGAGCAAGGAACAGAAAACCTGTTTGAAGAAATAATGACAGAAAACTTCCCTGATATAGGGGAGAAAAAACCAACACAAATCCAAGAAGCTCACAGAGTCCCAAGCAAAATGAACCCCAAAAGACCGATGCCAAGGCACATTACAATTGAATTGGCAAACACCAATGACAAAGCAAGAATCTTAAAAGCGGTCAGAGAGAGACAGAAAGTTACCTAAAAAGGAAACCCCATCAGACTAGCAACTGATTTCTCAACAGAAACTCATCAGGCCAGAAGGGAATGGAATGAAATACACAAAGTCATGCAAAAGAAGGGTCTGAATCCAAGAATACTATACCCAGCAAGGGGTATGAATCAAAATTGAAGGTGAAATCAGGATCTTCACAGACAAAAAAAGACTAAAGGAGTTTATTAACATCAAACCAGCAATGCAAGAAATGCTAAAGGGTCTGCTGTAAAAAAATGAAATAGAAAGCGAAGGAGGAACACAGGGGTAAAGAATAAAATGGTGATAAATAAGTACGTAAATGGTGACAAATAAGTACCTATCAATAATAACTTTCAATATAAATGGATTAAATGACCCAATCAAAAGACATAGGGTAATGGATTGGATAAGAAATCAAGACCCATATATCTGCTATCTACAAGAAACAAACCTCAGAAAAAAAGACACACACAGACTGAGGGTGAAGGGATGGAAAAAAGTTTTTCAGGGGAATGGAATGAAAAAAAAGCTGGGGTAGCAATACTTATATCTGAGAAATTAGATCTCAAAGTGGAGGACATAAAAAAAGATAAGGGAGGCCACTTCATAATACTTAAGGGAGCAATCCAACAAGAAGAAATAACTCTGGTAAACATATACGCACCCAATACAGGAGCACCCAAATACATAAAAAAAATTCCTGGAGGATATCAAGGGAGAGATTGACAGCAATACATTCATAGTAGGAGACTTTAATACCCTACTATCACCATTGGACAAATCCTCTAAACAAAAAAATCAGCAAAGAAACATCAATCTTAAATGACTCACTAGACGAGATGGAATGAATTGACATCCTCAGAACTTTTCACCCCAAAGCAACAGAATATGCATTCTTCTCAAGTGCACATGGGTCATTTTCAAAGATATACCATATGTTGGGTCATAGGCAAAGTCTCTTCAAATTCAAGAAGATAGAAATCATATCAAGCATCTTCTCAGATCACAGTGGCATAAAATTGCATATCAACTACAATAAAAACAATCCCAAAAAATCAAACACATGGAGACTAAACAGCATGCTATTAAACAATGACTGGGTTACCAGAGAGATCAAAGAAGAAATAAAAAATATCATGGCAACAAATGACAATGAAAACACAACAATCCAAATATATGGGACACAGCGAAAGCCCTCTTGAGAGGGAAGTTCATAGCTCTACAAGCCTATTGCAAAAAAACAAGAAACAATGGTAATAAATTACCTAACCCAGCAACTCAAAGAGTTAGAAAGAGAGCAACAATAAAAGTCCAGTGTAAGCAGAAGGAAGGAAATAATAAAGATAAGAGCAGAGATAAACAACATAGAGACCAGAGAAACAATAGTAAGATTAAAAAAAAACAAAAAAAAACCAGAGCTGGTTTTTTGAAAGGATAAACAAGATTGATGAACCTCTAGCCAGACTCACCAAGAAGCAAAGGGAGAGGACCCAAATAAACTAAATCAGAAATGAGAGAAGTGAAATAACAACAGACCTCACCAATATACAAAAGATTGTTAAAAAAAATACTATGAACAACTCTATTCCAACAAACTGGACAACCGGGAGGAAATGGATATATTCCTAGAATACTATAACGTTCCAAAACTCAATCAGGAAGAATCTAAACATCTCAATAGGCCAATAACTATGTAAGAAATTAAAGCAGTCATCAAAAAGCTTCCAGCAAACAAAAGCCTGGGGACAGATGGCTTCACAGGGGAGTTTTATCAAACATTCAAGGAAGAACTAAAACCTATCCTCCTCAGACTATTCCAAAAAATTCAAGAGGAAGGAACACTTCCAAGGTCCTTCTATGAAGCCAACATCACCCTTATACCAAAATCAGATAAAGACAACACAATGTAAGAGAACTACAGGCCAATATCCCTCACAAATATAGATGCCAAAATCCTCAACAAAATTCTAGCAAATCAGATTCAGCAGTACATCAGAATGATCATACACCATGACCAAGTAGGATTTATCCCAGGAATTCAAGGATGGTACAATATCTGCAAATAAATAAACGTGATACATCACATAAACAAATTGAGAGCTAAAAATCACATAGTAATATCAATTGAAGAAGAAAAAGCATTTTACAAAATCCAACACCTTTTCTTGATAAAATGTCTCAACAAGGTGGGAATAGAAGGATCATACTTCAACATAATAAAAGCTATATATGATAAACCCACAGGTAACATCATACTCAATGGGAAAAAAACTAAAAACATTTCCCCTAAGAACAGTAACAAGACAGGGATGCCCACTCTCACCACTCCTGTTTGACATAGTACTGGAAGTATTAGCCATAATAATTAGTCAAGAAGAAGAAATAAAAGGCATCCAAATTGGAAAAGAAGAAGTAAAGCTGACTTATTTGCAGATGACATGATATTGTACATGAACAACCCAAAAGACTCCATCAAAAAACGAATCCTATCTAATAATAGACAAATATCCAAATTGAACATACCTCCGACACACCCACAAGCCACGCCCACAAGCCACACCACCATCCAATCAGAGCGACTATGCAAATTAACCCAAACCAAGATGGCTACAGCCACAGAGAGCAAGGTTTCCTAGGTAACAGAGGAAGCCAAGCTTTCTGCCAGCCGTTGCAGGCCTAAGCCTCCACTCAAGCTACAAAGTTTCAATTATAGAAGGTAAACAAATTCAAACAAATTGCGGCAGAATGGAGCTGAGAGAGCAGGCCAGGGTTGCCGCCAGCAACAGGGGAAGCAAAGCTTTCCGCACACCCGGGCCGGGCCCACCCGTTTAAGGCAACAAAGTTTCAATTATAACCCCAACACAAATGGCTGCGGGCCTCGGAGGGAGCCCCAGGCTTGGCTCCCCTCCAAGCTACAAAGTTTCAATTGTAGAAGGAAAATAAATTCCAGATACCAGGGCCTCTGCTTGTGTTGCCAGGGGGCGTGGCCCACCTGCAAACCACCACAGGCCCCTCACTCAGGGCGCCCCACACCCCAAGGGAACCCCACCCTGATCAGGGACACCCTTCAGGGCAAACCAGCTGGCCCCCACCCCTGTACCAGGCCTCTATCTTATCTAATAAAAGAGTACTATGCAGATTGATCATCACTGCAACACACGATATAGCTGCCCCCATGTGGTCAAAGATCTTTCCCCCATGTGCACACAAGATGGCCACCACAAGATGGCCAGCAGGAGAGGGCAGTTGGGAGGCACCCGGCCTGCAAGGGAAGGCAGTTGGAGGTGATCAACCCTGCAGGAGAGGTCAGTTAGGGGTAACCAGGCCGGCAGAGGAGGGAAGTTGGAGCAAACAGGCTGGCAGCAGAGTGGTTAGGGGGTGATCAGGCTGGCAGGCAGAAGTGGTTAGGGGCAATCAGGAAGGCAGGCAGGCAAGCAGTTGGGAGCCAGCAGTCCTGGATTGTGAGAGGGATGTCCGACTGCCCGTTTAGGCCCGATCCCAGGGAAGGGCAGTCGGACATCCCTTGAGGGGTCCCAGATTGGAGAGGGTACAGGCTGGGCTGAGGGACAACCCCCCTCCGTGCACGAATTTCGTGCACCGGGCCTCTAGTAGACTTAATAAATGAAATTGGCAATGTAGCAGGATACAAAATTGACGCCAAGAAATCTATGGCATTTCTATACACCAATAGTGAACTTACAGAAAGAGAGAGTAAAAAGGCAATCCCATTTACCATCACACCAAAAAAATTAAGATAACTAGGAGTAAACTTAAATAAGGATGTAAAGGCCTATACGCGGGAACCTACAGGACCCTGAAAAAAGAGATAGAGGAAGACGTAAACAGGTTGAAGAACATACCATGTTCATGGAATGTTAGAATCAACATCATTAAATGTCCATACTACCCAAAGCAATGTATAGATTCAATACACTCCCCATTAAAATACCAAAAGCATATTTCACAGGCCTAGAAAGAACTCTCCAAAAATTGTTCTGAAATAAAAAAAGACCCCGAATAGCCATAGCAATCGAGAGAAAGAAGAATAAAGTAGGTGGAATCTCAATACCAGACTTCAAGCTGTATTACAAAGCCACTGTTCTCAAAACATCCTGGTACTGACACAAGAACAGACATATAGACCAATGGAATAGAATAGAGAATCCAGATATCGACCAAAACCACTATGCTCAATTAATATTTGACAAAGGAGGCATGAATATACAACGGAGTCAAGACAGTCTCTTCAATAAATGGTGTTGGGAAAATTGGACAGATACATGCAAAAAATGAACCTAGACCACCAACTTACATCATACACAAAAATAAACTCAAAATGCATGCAGGACTTAAACATAAGATGGGAAACCATAAAAATACTAGAGGAATCCACAGGCAGCAAAATCTCAGATATATGCCGAAAAAAACTTCTTCACTGATACTGCTCCTAGGGCAATAGAAGCTAAAGAGAAAATAAACAAATGGGACTACATCAAAATAAAAAGCTTTTTCACAGCAAAAGAAACCATCAACAAAACAACAAGAAAGCCCACTCTTTGGGAGAACATATTTGCAAATGTTATCACTGATAAAGGTTTAATCTCCAACATCTACAGGCAACTTATACAACTTAATACAAGGAAGATAAATGATCTAATAAAAAAATGGGCAACGGACCTAAATAGAATCTTTTTGAAAGAAGACAGAAGGAAGTCCAAGAGACACATGAAAACATTCTCAAATTCACTAATTATTCGAGAGATGCAAATCAAAACGTCAATGTGGTACCAGCTCACACCTGTCAGAATGGCTATCATCAACAAATCAACAAAGGACAAGTGTTGGCGAAGATGCGGAGAAAAAGGAACCCTGTTGCAATGCTGGTGGGAATGCAGACTGGTGCAGCCACTGTGGAGAATAGTATGGAGTTTCCTCAAAAAACTGAAAATGGAACTCACATTTGACCCAGTGATCCCACTCCTAGGAATATATCCTAAGAAACTGGGAACACCAATAAGAAAGGATATATGCACCCCTATGTTCTTAGCAGCACAATTTACAATAGCTAAGATCTGGAAACAACCTAGGTGCCCGTCAGCAGATGACTGGATCAGAAAACTATGGTACCTCTACACAATGGTATACTATGCTGCCATAAAAAAGAAGGAATTCTTATCATTTGCAGCAACCTGGATGGAACTGGAGAGCATTATGCTAAGTGAAATAAGCCAGTCAATGAAAGAAAAATACCACATGATCTCACTCATTTATAGATAATGAAGAACATTATAAACTGATGAACAAAAAGATAGATACAGAGGCAGTAAAGCATCAAACAGTCTGTCAAATTACAGTGGGAAGGTTAGGGACAGGTGGGGGAGATAAGAGATCAACAGAAGGACTTGTATGCATGCATATAAGCATAACCAATGGACGCAAATCACTGGGGGGTGAGGGCATGTATGGGAGTGGGGTGGGGGGAGGCAATGGTAAGATATGTACACATATAATACCTTAATTAAAAAAATGAAAAAAAAGTGAACCCTACTGGCTTCTCTGTTCTCCAGCTTCCAACCTAATTCCTGACCTCTACGATCTCTGTTTGTTTATTTGTTTTTCCGTAAGATTATTTCTATTAAGAAAAAACAAATTTGTACAAAACGATTAATATATACACTTTTTTCTTTGTGTAATATTTCACCACCCTTGTCTTTTTTAAAAATATATTTTTATTGATTTCAGAAAGGAAAGGAGAGGGAGAGAGATATAGAAACATCAACGATGACAGAGAACCATTGATTGGCCGCCTCTTGCACATCCCCCACTTGGAATGGAGCCTGCAACCCAGGCATGTGCCCTTGACTGGAATCAAACCTGGGACCTTTCAGTTCATAGGCTTACTCTCTATCCACTGAGCCAAACAAGCCAGGGTTACCCCTTGTCTTTAATATCACCAATGTATCTTTGACTTCCAAATCTGTATTTCTACTCTTATACCTCATGACCACGAACTCACAGTTTTCTTTAAAAAGCGGGGGAAGCCCTAGCCAGTTTGGCTCAGTGGATAGAGAGTTGGCCTGTGAACTGAAAGGTCCCAGATTCGGTTCTGGTCAAGGGCACATGCCCAGGTTGTGGGCTCTATCCCCAGTGGGGGACTTGCAGGAGGCAGGCGATCCATGATTCTCTCTCATCACGGATGTTTCTCTCTCTCTCCCTCTTCCTTCCTCTCTGAAATCAATAAAAGTATATTTAAAAAACACACACAAATGTATTATTTAATAAAGGGGAAGATTGGATAGAAAAATACCATATGGTTACTAATGGTTATTTTTAAATGGCATTATTTCAGTATTTTCATATCTCCTTTACTTAATTCTCTTTATGACAAAGGATTAGTGAACAAGTGCTAAAGAATGTATTGCCTACATCTATCCCACCAACCAAAGTTTGCTTTTATCAAATGTGAAATCCCATACAACAGATGGTAAATTGTGTAGCAGCATAATTGGATTCACAGAGGCTAAAATGATCACAATTTCAACTGCCTAATAAACAATGCTAACTGAATATTCCATAATTACCTCAAACTCACCCAGAATAAACTGAACTCTTCATCTTTCCACACAAAACCTCTTTCTATGCTGTATTATCTTTTTATGATACACATATAGAAGCAAATACTGATATAGGTATTTTATATATTCACAAGTTGCAAATCTGAGATTCAACTTCAATTACACCCCATCAACCAATCATTAGGGCCTGTCAAATTTATTTCCTGAATAGCTCTACAACTAATTAACTTTGTATTAGTTCCTGTGTGTGCAAAGTATTGTTTTGGATGCTGGGGTGGAGTTAGAAGTTAAAAACAAAAGATTTAAAATTGAAAATTTGTCAGGCACCCTCAATCCTAAATGTCTAAAATGTGAAAAATAAAATGTGGCACATTTCTCCATCATCATTCCTTCCCCCAGTGCCCATTTACTGGGCACATCCATTATTCAATCTATGTTTTCCATATTATTTCCAATTAACGACACTGTACTCATTCAGTAGCTACGTTAAAGAATCCTTTGTCAGGTTAACAAGTTTAGACCTCATCCTGTAAGAGATGGGGAAATACTGAAATATTGTAAAAGAATAATATCAGATTTATTTTGATCATCACTCAAGCACAATATGAATAAAAGATTGCAGGAAAGACTAGAGAGTGAGAAACCTTTAAGAGGTTAAGGAAATAGTCCTGTGCAGAAATGATGGAGGCATGAACTAAGGCAATGCAGCAGAAATGAAAATGAAGTCAGTCCTACTTTATACTTATATATTTAACCTGTATGCTATAATGTACCATCAAGGAAGGTTTCCTGAAAGAGATATGAATTAAAATTTTAGAAAATTGAAGATGATATAATGCTGGGGCAAAATAACTTGTTCTAGGACTTCCAAATAGATGGTTATATAGCAGGAGCAAATATACACTGAGACACAATAGAATGTTCTAAAGGTTGTAGTAAACACTCTGTTCCGTCCACTGATTCATCGAAGAAACATTGAGGATTGCTCAGTAGATCAACAATAGGCAACTATAAACTAGACTAGAGAATATGGACAAGTGGCATGAATAAAACTAACTTGGAATTGAGAAAAAGGCTATGGAATTGATGATAACAATCTCCTATGTGTTTAATGAAAAAAAAGTGGAAAATTTTAAGAAGAGAGTATACATGGATAGCCTGGGGGGGGGGGAATCATTCCCTGTGTTAATGAAAAGTGTTTTTCTTGTTTACAAATTTTTTCTCAAGCTTTGTCTGAAGAATAGCTAAGAATTATAATTTTGCTATGTCCCCAGATATTTTCTAAGCAATTTACATATTTTAACCATTTACTTTCACAACAAAATTGTGAAGCAGTCCTATGTATTATCTTCATTTTACAGAGAAGAAAACTGATATCAGAGCAGTTATGCAAGTAACTCTCGGTCGGTCAAACACTTTGGAGAATATTGTGGAGATTTCCCTCTCATATACTAGTATAAGGAACTTTTTGCTCAAAGAAGATGGCTTTTATAGGTATCTAATAATAAGAACTCTCATGTATAGAGCAATTCATGCATGCCAGGAATTGTGCTAAAAAATGTGCATGGATTTGTTCCCTTAATATCCACAAAAAAACCCACAATGAGATATTTATTTTTTATTCCAATTTACATGTATGGAAATTGAATTACAAAGAGCTTAAAAAATTGCTCAGGCCGCATAGCCAGTAAGTGGTCCAGAGTTCACAATTTCAGCCGTCACGCTGCACTGTCTCCCTTCCTAGCAGCAAACAGTGGTTCAAACATCAGCTTGAGACATTGATTGGCTGAAGTGCTGTAGAGCTTTTGGCTAACAGTATATACAGAGAATCGAAAAAGTAAGCCAGTCACCAATTATGGGGTGGATTTTGAGATCAATAGAAACATGCAGAATAAGCATCAAGTTGGGGCTCCTACCAGAAGAATCCCCAAAGGCTGTATTCTCCAGTCAATTCACATAGAGCCATGTTGTCTTCAGGTTAACCATGCACAAAATTCTGCCCAAATGCAAACTTGATATTCAGTCAATTTAATAAAGAACAATCTAACATTTAACCAACACATTTATTCTTCAATACTTTGCACAAACCATTACTTTCATTATCTAATTCAATAGAATTAGATAATCATTTCTACCAACACAAGAAGAATAGGAATAGAAATGGCCTGTGCCTTTTACCCCAGAACTTCAAAGCATATTACAAGTATCAATTAATGCTCACACTAATCGTGTGAGCTCAGAGCATTTTCAATGCAGTTTACAGATGGTAAGCTGAAAGTCAGTTACCAAACTAGTGACTGGCGCTCAGGGAATAGACAAGAAATCTTGGGTCTCAGTTCTCATATTAGATCCCTTGCAAAGAAAATATATCTAGTAGCAACCTCATTAATAGCACTGATTTTGCTTATTTTACCCACTAAAATTGTATATAATAATCATTCTTGGGTAATACGTATCAGGGATTGCAGTATAACAAACATTTTGTAGAATCTCAACTAAGTTTGAAATGTGATGCAATTGCACATCTGATATTTTTATTTAGGGTGTGAGCTGGGATAGAGAAGATGGGACTAAGAAATTAACCCATGTTTGGTTCTGGGAAGGGTATACTATGCATAACAAATGGTTGGTATGTAAGATTCTGTATATGTTTCTATATAGATTCATATATATATGGCACTGCAAAGTTCTGGTCTCTATCTACGTTATATTATGATACAAATGTTTAAATCTATGTAAGTTACTGTGCGATGCAAAAAATGACTATAAACATTAATTGGCAGTAACTGAATTTGTGAAATCCTCTCACATTATTGAAAATAGCCTACTACAATAATTGTCCTTAACTTCGGTTACACTTAACAGCTTTTATGAGAACATTAAAGGAATGTAACAATCTTGTTTTGTTTGCAAGTACAATTTCATGTCCCAAAGGCTAATCTGGATCTTATTGTTGTTTTGTAAGGTATTTTCAAAAATTGCCCATTGCAATGTGACTTAAGGACTATGAACACTGCGAAAGCAATTATGAAGCAATATATTTAATTCATAAAAATATGGTGTTTGAAGGGCTATATGTGATGCTTCAATTAGATAATACATTTAAAGAAGCCTACTACAGTGCCTACTACATGGTAGAAACTCAAAAAATTGTTTGTTTATGTGGATTTTTTTGTTCGTTTGTTTGTTTTTGCTTCAAACCATGTGACAGAATCTAGGCTGTTATCAAACTTTTAAATGTTAATGTAGATAAAGGAAATTTTGTGTTGCTTCTCTGGACTAGACCATTGGTGAATAAACTATTATATTTCACTCCTGTAATATGATGAATAGGCCATATAATCTCCTGGGAAGTCTTCATTTAAGGAAGAGCAAGGAGTAACTAGCATTGGTTTCCAGCTATATCCATTCCTCATCTTAAAAACTAAACAAGAGTGTCTGATCTGGCTGCTATGCATAAACCAATGAATCTATGAAGGCCTGGATTCAAGGTGGATATTAAGAGTATAAACAGAGAACAGAATGGACCTATATACACCTAGAACAATTCAAATCTCTTCCAAGCATGATGAGTTGTTGAATAATTAATACTTCTTAGTTCTGTTTGCTTTGGGTAAGCTGATCATTGGAAGTTTTGCTTCAATTCTTGTTTTTGGTACTTTATGTATACTCTACAGATTATTTACAATGCTTTGGGCCACTGCCTGAATCTAATCTCCATCTTATATTTTTTCTTCTTCCTAGCTCTCTGGCTAGTATTAACTTTTTGAAATGAATTTATTGGGGTGACATTGGTTAATAAAATTATGTAGCTTTCATCTATACAATTATATAATATATCATCTGTGTAATGTACTGCATGTCTACAACCACAAGTCAATCTCCTTCTATAATCATTTGTCACCCCATTACCCTCTTCTACCTCCCCACATCTCCCCTTCCCTCTGGCAATCATCATACTGTGGTTTGTGTCCATGAATCTTTCTCTTTTTTTTTATTTGCGTAATTCCTTCACCCTTCTTACCAAATCCCCATACCCCTCCCCTTTGACACCTATCAGTCTGTTCTCTGTATCCATGAGTCTGTATCCTCTTTTGTTAGGTTATTTTTGTTTATAAGATTCCACATATACGTGAAATAATATGGTATTTATCTTTTTCAGACTTTCTTATTTCACTTAGCATAATACTCTCCAGGCCTATGTCTTTATAATAAATTAATATTTGACAATGGAGGCAAAAATATACAATGGGGTAAAGGTAGTCTATTCAATAAATGGTGTTGGGAAATTGGACAGGTACATGCAAAAAAATGAAACTAGACCACCTTCTTACACCATACACAGAAATACACTAAAAATGGTTTAAATATCTAAATAATAGACGCAAAGCTATAAAAATCCTAAAAGAAAACATAGGCAGTAAAATCTCAGACATTTCTTGTAGAAATATTTGTATGTTATATCTCTTCGGGCAAGGGAACCAAAAAAAAAAATAAATAAAGAAATTGACTACATCAAACTAAAAAGTGTTTGCACAGCAAAGGAAACCATGAACAAAATGAAAAGACAACCCACTGAATGGAAGAACATATTCATAAATATATCTGATAAGGGCTTAATATCCAAAATTTATAAGGAGCTTATAAAAGTCAGCACCAAAAAAAAAAAAAAAACACCACAAAAAACACACAAACAAACAAATCCCCCAAAACACAAACAATCCAATTAAGAAATAGGCAAAGGACCTTGAATAGACACTTCTCCAAAGAGGACACACATAGCCAATAGGCATAGGGAAAAATACCCAAAGCCACTAGTCATCAGAGAAATGAAAATTAAGACCACAATGAGATATCACCTCACACCTGTCAGAATGACTATCATCAGTAAACCAACAAACAAGTGTTGTGGAGGATGTAGAGAAAAGGAAGCCATTGTGCATTATTGGTGGGAATGCAGATTGGTGCAGCCAGTGTGGAAAGCAGTATGGAGTTACCTCAAAAAATTAAAAATGGAACTGCTTTATGACCCAGCAATTCCACTTCTGGGATTATATCCAAAGAACCCTGAAACACTAATTTAAAATAATATATATATACCCCTAAGTTCATTACTTGTTATCTACAACTAGAGGCCCAGTGCACAAAATTCGTGCACTGGGGAGGGTGTCCCTCAGCCCAGCCTGCACCCTCTCCAATATGGGACCCCTCAAGGGATGTCCAACTGCAGGTTTAGGCCCAATCCCTGTGGATCATCCCTCTCACAATCCAGGACCAATGGCTCCTAACTGCTCACCTGCCTGCCTGATTGCCCCCTAACTGCTCCATTGCTGGCCTGATTGACACCTAACTGCTCCTCTGCATGCCTAATTGCCCCCAAATACCCTCCCCTGCTGGCCTGATCACCCCCAAGACTTTTATTAGTATAGATATGACCATGCACAGAAAATTTTAATAACCCTGCTTTACAATAAGGGCTTGACAATTGAATCATTAGGACAAGACACCAAGATTTCCTTTCTTTGAATAGTGGAGGGAACAATTATCTTGTCTTTAAGTTGCCCCGAAATTAAAATGAGATAATGACTTAGAAAAGTATAAAAGCACCATATAAAGACAACTCTTTAAAATGAAAAACACTATTTTTATTCTCCCCTTCCTTCCTTTACAGCTTTTATTTAAACTTTGAAATTTATAAAAATTTCACTCCAATTTTCATTTCTTGACATTCAATATTATTTTGTATTGGTTTCAGGTTTTATATTAGTTACTGAATAGTGGTTAGAAAATCATATACTTTACAAAGTGTTCCCTGATATTTCTAGTACCCACCTGGCATCATACCATCATTACAACACTATTGACTATATTCCCTATTTAAGTGACAATGGGTTTACAGGTTCCTTTCAGTCTTTCTTTTGTGTTGCTCGTCCTTCCTTTTCTTTCTCAATTCTTCCCTCATTTTCTTTATATAGTATCTCAATTGGCCATCAAAGCTCAGTGAAGGCACTGGGACACGCTTCATCCATTTTACAGACCAGGAAACTGAGGCCAATTCCAGTTGGCTGTGGAACTTGACTCATCACACAGGAAGCCCTCAGAGCCATGCTCTTTGCGCTTCCTAAGGGGCAGCCGCTGGGCAAACAGAACAAACCTTCCAGTCAGTCTTCCAAGCCTCTTTCTCAAGCACCTCTTCATTGAGGATGCTCCACATTCTTTTCTCTCCCCATCCCCTGCCCCCCATTATTTACTGCCCCTGCTTCTCCGGAGCAGGTGGAAGGCTTCGCACTCACTGCCTAGGCATGCTCTGCCATGGGGCAGGGCACCGCGCGCTTGGCTTTGGGTCAAGGCAGGAGCAGGAGTCACTGCCTCTGAAGTGTGAAGGCTGCCTGAGAAAGGCCGGTTAGCACTGGGAGCTTCTCTGAATCACATCAGTCAGTCCAGTACCCTGCAGTGCAGCACCCCTCCACTGAGGTGGCACCGCCCCTCAACCCCCATCTCAGGGGTGAGGGTTCTTGCCCCTCTGCCAGGAGTCCTTCCATGCCCCTTGATCCCTGGCAGGGCTCTAGTACCCACCTGGCATCATACCATCATTACAACACTATTGACTATATTCACCATTCACCGGCATCTTGGGGCCACTGCAGAACCTCTGTCTCTCTGCAGATGAGGCAGATTCCCTTGGTCTCCATGAAACTATGAATCTGTGGCCAGAGGCCAGGTCTGGGTCTCAGCAACCCTCTGCCTGCAATGTTCCCAGGGACCCCCAGGAGCGGCTAGGCGGGTCTGGCCTCACCTCCCTAGGGCGGCGATGTTCCCAAGGACCCCGGGAGGGGCTAGGCAGGTCCAGCCTCGCCTCCCTGGGGCGGCGATGCTCCCAGGACCCCCGGGAGTGGCTAGGCGGGTCTGGCCTCGCCTCCCCGGGGTGGCAATGATCCCAGGGACCCCCGGGAGTGGCTAGGTGGGTCCGGCCTTGCCTCCCCGGGCGGCGATGATCCCAGGGAACCCTGGGAGAGGCTAGGCGGTCCGGCCTCACCTCCCCGGGGCGGCGATGAACCCGGACCCTTCCTGTGCAGTCTGGTGCTGCCCACCCCACAGCCTCCCCGGCCATGGGGTGCGCAGCGCCAGGGCCTACTCCGCTCCCGATGGACCCGTACTCCCGGAAGCAGGCCATGGTGTTGCCTGCCTGCCTTCGTATGCAAATTAACCTCCATCTTTGGTGGGTTAATTTGCATACTCATTCCCTCTGATTGGCTGTGGGCATAGCAAAGGTACGGTCAATTTACATATTTGTCTATTATTAGGTAAGATAGCCAATATTTTGAAGCAGTCCAAGTGCTCATCAGAAGATGAGTGGATAAAAAAGCTATGGTGCAGAAAACCAAGATGTTGGCATAGGAAAACGACTGCACTCACTGCTTCCCACAACCACAAGAAAATTTATGACTAAAATACAAAACAACCATCATTCAGAACCACCTCAACGCTGACTGAATGGAAGTCCTACAACTAGAGAAGTAAAGAAGAAAGCACATGGAGACCAGTAGAAAGAGTGGAGGCACAGAACTGGCTGGTCCAACACCCACATGTGTTGTTTTTTTAAATTGGGAGGGAGAAAATCTCTAAAGAGGCTCCCTGTGAATCCTGGCCCCACAACAGACCCCCAGCCCAGGGTTCCAGAGCTGGGAAGAGAAGTCATCACAAGTATAGGCTGCAAAAACCAGGACTGTGGCTGAGTGACAAGAAGGCTGCTGGAATCACAGGTGTTCCTCTTAAAGGGCCAGTGCACAAACTTACACCATCCCACTTCTTTCGAGCTCCAGCAACAGGGGAACCAGACATATATGGACATATTGGGAGTAAGTGGATTGTCTAGCATCAGAGCATAAACTCTGGGGTGGCTTTCTCTCAGATAGGGGTGCTCGCAGTGGTCACTGTTCTTGCGCTGAGACCTCTCTTGTCCCAGGGCTGACTAGCAGCCATATCTGAGTCTCCATCAGCCTGGAGCACATGGTGGATCCACCCTGAGGATTCCCTGAAACACCATGGTATCCAATTTGCAGCCTCACCCAAGCTGTTTGCAGCAGCTTTTCTATATGAACTAGAGGCCCAGTGCACAAAATTTGTGCACTGGGGGGTGTTCCACAGCCCAGCCTGTACCCTCTCCAATCTGGGACCCCTTGAAGGATGTCTGACTGCCCATTTAAGCCAAGCCCAATATCACAATCCAGGACTGCTGGCTCCCAACTGCTCACCTGCCTGCCTTCCTGATTGCCCCTATCTGCTTCTGCCTGCCAACATGATCACCCCCTAACCACTCCCCTGCCAGACTGATTGATGCCTAACTGCTCTCCTGCTAGACTGTTTGCCCCTAATTACCCTCCCATGAAGGCCTGGTCCCCACCAACTGCTCTCCCCTGCAGGCCTGGGTCCCCCCCAACTGCCCTTCCCTGCAGGTCTAGTCGCCCCCAATCTACCCTTCTCTGCCAGCCTGGTCACCGATAACTGCCCTCCCCTGCAGGCTTGATCACCCCAACTGCCCTCCCTTACAGGCCTGGTCCATCCCAACAGCCCTCCCCTGCTGGCCATCTTGTGGCGGCCATCTTGTGTCCACATGGGGGCAGCCATCTTTGACCACATGGGAGCAGCCATCTTGGGTGTTGGAGTGATAGTCAATTTGCATGTTACTCTTTTATTAGATAGAATAGAGGCCTAGTGCATGGGTGGGGGCCAGCTGGTTTGCCCTGAAGGGTGACCCGGATCAGGGAGAGGGTTCCCTTGGGGTGTGGGTGGCCTGGGCGAAGGGCCTGTGGTGGTTTGCAAGCTGGCCACGCCCCCCTGTGACCCAAGCAGAGGCCCTGGTATCTGGGATTTAATTATCTTCTATAATTGAAACTTTGTAGCCTTGAGCAGAGCCAAGCCTCTTACTTGCTCTGTGGCTGCAGCAATTTTTGTTGGGATTTATTTATCTTCTATAATTGAAACTTTGTAGCCTTGAGTGGAGGCCAAGGCAGGCCAAGGCTTCGGAAGCTTGGCTTCCTCCATCGCTGGGGGCAACTCAAGCCTCCTGCTCTCTCCAGCTCCGTGGCTGCCGCCATTTTTGTTGGGATTTATTTATCTTCTATAATTGAAACTTTGTAGCCTTGAGTGGAGGCCTGGGCCGGCCAGGGTGTGCAGAAAGCTTGGCTTACTTCATTGCCGGGAAAACCCAAGCCTCCTGCTCGCTCCGTGGCTGCAGCCATTTTGGTTGGGGTTAATTTGCATACTCACTCCTAATTGGATGGTGGGTGGGGCTTGTGGGTGTAGCAGAGTGATGATTAATTTGCATATTACTCTTTTATTAGATAGGATGGCCTGCCCTGCCTCAGGCTTCAGACTTTGCTAAATTCTCTCAAAACAGGCAGCAGCTGGTGACAGCATGCCCCAAACCTATCAATAAAAGGCCAAAAACCCCACACTAGAACAAGCCTACCTTGCTTAATAGGTGGGTCTTGGCTGGGCAACTCGAAGTCCAATACAAATAATAAATAACAGCCATCTGCAGTTCCCTCTGTAGCTCCTGTCAGTTGTCCCCAAACAGTGGCTGACTTTGCACCTTCCAGGAGACCCGAGAGCCAGTTCACCCAGTGGACAGATTCAGACCATACCAGATTACAAGTCTACACATCCACAAGGGACACACTCAAGAGGCAGACCCAGTGAGCACCAAAGCCCCACTGAAGCAAGTCCTGCTCCATAGTGGTGCTTCCTGCATAGCAGCTATTCTACTGTAGTCATAGCTGGTCTCCACAGCCAATTGGCCTAGAGGTCAACGCCTCCCAGTGACACCAACAGCACTCAAGGCTCAACCACAATACTGTACGCAAAGTCTACACAGGGGCACATCTATAGTGCCTAGCTCAGGTGACTGGGGATGTTGAGTCAGTGAACCCTACAGAACATTTACTACACAAAGCCACTCTACCAATTCCAGGAGACATAGCCGCTCTACCTAATACATATTCACAAATACAGGGAATCAGCCCAAATGCGGAGACAAAGATACATGTCACAAATGAAAGAAATGGAAGCAAGCAAATTACTGGATACAGAGTTTAAAACCATGGTTATAATGTTACTCAGGGATCTTCATAAGACTTTCAAGGATCTTAGTGAGAATGGCAAAGACATGAAAAAGGATCAGTCAGAAATTAAGCATGCACTAACTGAAATACAGAATAATTTACAGGGATTCAACAATAGAGTAGAAGATTCTGAGAATCAAATCAATGATTTGGGATATGAGGAAGCAAAAATTACCCAATCAGAACAGCAAAAAAAATAAAGAATCCAAAAATATGAAGATAGTAAGGACCCTCTGGGACAACTTCAAGCATGCCAACATTCAAATTATGGGGGTGCCAGAAGGAGAGGTGGGAGATCAAGCTATTGAAAACCTATTTGAAGAAATAATGACAGAGAAATTCCCCTATCTGGTGAAAGAAATAGACTTACAAGTCCAGGAAGCACAGAGAGTCCTAAAATAAGAGGAACCCAAAGAGGCCCCACCAAGACATATCATAATTAAAATGACAAGGGTTAAAAATAAAGAGAGAATCTTAAAAGTAGCAAGAAAAAAGCAGTTAGTTACCTACAAGGAAGTGCCCATACTACTGTCGGCTGATTTTCTCAACGGAAACTTTTCATGCCAGAGAAAGTGGTAAGAAATTTTCAAATGAGATGCAAAGCAAGAACCAACAACCAAGATTACTCTATCCAGAAAAGCTATCTTAAGAATTGAATGTCAGATTAAAAGCTTCCCAAACAAGAAAAATGTAAAGGAGATCATCATGATCAAACAAGTATTACATGAAATGTTGTTGAAGGATATTCTTTTTTTTTAATTTCTTTATTGATTAAGGTATCACATATTTGTCCTCATCACCCCATTCCCATCCCACACCCCTCCCCACACATGCCCCCAACCCCCTGTTGTCCTTAACCGCTGGTTAGGCTCATATGCTTGCACACAAGTCCTTTGGTTGATCTCTCCCCTTTACCCCCACCCTTCCCTACCCTCCCTCTGAGGCCCGACAGTCTGATCCATGCCTCCTTGTTTCTGGGTCTGTTCTTGTTCATAAGTCTATGTTGTGCGTTATTTCCCCTAGATGAGTTAGAAATACACTTATAAGAACCGAAAATGAGACAAGCAATAATGGTTATGGTGACAAGCAAATGAATCAGTCTGTAGTGAGTTTCTTTCTGGGCCAACAGTTCTTTTGAGACCCAATTTCAATGTCCAACAGTTCCTTATGTGTACATGTCAGCACTGACATTACAGTTCTGAATGGTGGACAAATGGTGGTAATGCAGGTCCAACTCTCTCTGGTTTGGTCCTGGGCAACCTGCAGTGATGCACAGCTGCTAACTGCTAGTATGGCAAGGCGATGTCAGTGTCTTCCATCTCTGGACTGCTTCTCTTCTGTCTTCATGGCTGAAATAATCCTGTTGATTCCTCTCTGTTGCTGGAATCCACATGGTCTTAGAGTTGTTTTCTGAAAATATACAAACATATTCTCGACCAAAAGTTAATAAAGGAATATTTTCTATAAATTTGACTTGGGATTGAAGGATATTCTTTAAGAAGAGGAAGAAGAAAAGATATGAACAATAAAATGGCAACAAATATATATCTACCAACAATTGAATCTAAAAATTAAAATAAATAAAGAAATTCACTTAACCAAATAACCTGGTGAATAAAATAATCAGAGTCATGGAAGTATGGAACAGACTAAATGAATCTCAGTGGAAAGTGGAGAGGGGAGCAAGAAGAGATTAACCAAAGATCATACCTATGGAGATAAACAGTAGGGTGATGAAGGCCTGGTGTGGGTCGGGATCCAGGTGGAGTGGAGTAATGGGGGCGGGGGAGCAAGGGGAACATCTGTAATACACTCAACAATAAATATTTTTAAGAATCCATGATTCATTTACTCTATGGAATACTACTCAGGTATAAAAAATAAAGAAATATTACCTTTTACGACAGCATGAATAGTATTGATTTTCACCTCATTCTAACTCTGGGTATTTTACTTTATTTGGGTTTTTATACTCTTAAAATGTATTTATTCTGATCCTAAACTTTGTTATACCTTCCTAGTTTGGAATTACATCCCTGTTTTTGGGTTCCACAGGAGGTCAGTATGACATCCATTTACCTTGAAAGGCAGAAAATAATACAATCCATCAAATGAAATACAGAATAAGACACAGTATGGATGAGAAAAGCTGAAGGATTAGGCTTGATCTGTGAACTCTGGCTCTACGTTATTAAAAGAAAAGATTTCATCTTTTTTAAAGAAACCAAGATGGCGGCAAAGGTAAACAACTAAACTGCTACCTCGCACAACAATTTCAAAACTACAACTAAAAGACAAAACGTCTATCAACCAGACCCATGGGAAAGCTGGCTGAGTGGAAGTTTTACAACTAGAAAAAAAGAGAAAGGAGCACAAACACTGAAAAGCTGAGGTACGGAGGCACGCAAATCAGGCTGGTGGCAGGTGACTGGGCACGCGGCTTTTTTTCAACCCGAAGGGAGACAAGCTCCAGATCACTCTGAAATCCAGTTTCTGGAGACATGTGGGGGACCCAGACACCTACGGGGAGTAACTAGACTGTCGGCCATCCGGTCGGAAACTGAGGGTGACTTTTTTGCAGAGGTGCGCCCAGCAATCATTGTTTACTGCACTGGAGCACGGGACGCGGGGACTTGGAAATGCAGAAAGGCAGAGAAGGCTGGCTGGCAGCCATCGCTGTTTGCCGCGCCCTAGTCTAGTGATTCCCTGAGATCCTGCCCAACCCTGAGACCCCACCCCACACATTCTACAAACCCGCCCAGGCTCCACACAGCGGCTTTTGCATATAAATGGCCTGCCCAGTGGCAGCTTAACCGAATAAACTGCAGCTCCAGTCAGACTGCTCCAAAACAGCCAAATCCCAAGCAAAGAGGAGATAACTGTAGTTCTTACTATAGCTCCTGCTGGGTGGCCTCAGACAGTAGATGACCTGCACCCCATTGGAGATTTAGAAACTAGTGTATCTAGTGGTCTGTGTGAGACGACACCAGATTTCAACTACTCTCATAAGGGACACATTCAAGAGGCGGACTCAGTGAGCACCAAAGCCCTACTGGAACAAGTCCTGCCCCATAAACATGTCTCCAGCACAGCAATTCTTCCATTAGAGACACAGCGGGTCCTCACAGCCAATTGTCCTGGAGGTCAATTCCTCCCAGTGACACCAACAACAATCAAGACTTAACTACAACAAGGCTGTACACACACTCCAAAAAGGGGTGCACCAAGAGTGTCCACTTCAGGTAACTGGGAGACTGACCCATTGAATCATATAGGACACCTAGCACACAAAGCTACCCTACCAACTCAGGGAAGCAGCGAAAATGAGGAGACAAGGAAACAGATCACAAATGAAAGAAATGGAGGAAAACAAATGACAGGACACAGAGTTCAAAACCATGGTTATAAGGTTTTTCAAGAATTTCCTAGAAAAGATCGATAAATTTAACCCTTTGCACTCGCTTGCTTTTTTCTCGATTCCTTTATTCTACTCGGGATTTAATTTTTTAAATACCCCAGATTTTACAAAGCACAGCAGTAGAATAAAAAACTGGAATTCTTTTCAGAAACTTACTTATTTAGATTTTTTTATATTTCAAATTATTGATACATTCAATACAATTCAACATAAGAGCTGCTACCGATGCTAACCGTGTCGAGTCACACTTGACATCCGAGTGCAAAATGAGACCCTCGAGGATATGAAAAAGGACCAACTAGAAACTAAACATACACTGACTAAAATAAAAAATATTATACAGAGACCCAACAGCAGACTAGAGGAACGCAAGAATCAAGTCAAAGATTTGGAATACAAGAGGCAAAGGACACTCCTCTGGAGAAGCAAGAAGATAAGAGAATCCAGAAAGTTGAAGATAGTGTAAGAAGCCTCTGGGACAACTTCAAGTGTACCAACATCAGAATTATGGGGGTACCAGAAGAGAGAGAGCAAGACACTGAAAACCTATTTGAAGAAATAATGACTTAAAACTTCCCCCACCTGGTGAAATAAATAGAATTACAAGTCCAGGTAGTGCACAGAACCCCAAACAAAAGGAATTCAAAGAGGACCACACCAAGACACATCATAATTAAAATGCCAAGGGCAAAAGACAAAGAAAGAATCTTACAAGCAGCAAGAGAAAAACAGTTAGTTACCTACAAAGGAGCACCCATACAACTGTCAGCTGATTTCTCAACAGAAACTATGCAGGCCAGATGGAAGTGGCAAGAAATATTCAAAGTGATGAATAGAAAGAACCTACAACTAAGATTACTCTACCCAGCAAAGTTATCATTCAGAATTGAAGGTCAGATAAAGAGCTTCACAGATAAGAAAAAGCTAAAGGAGTTCATCACCACCAAACCAGTATTATATAAAATGCGGAAAGGTAGTCTTTAAAAAGAGGAAAAAGAAGCAAAAAGTAAAGATAAAAATTATGAACAACAAATACATATCTATCAACAAGTGAATCTAAAAGCCAAGTAAATTAAAAATTTGAGGAACAGAATAAACTGGTGAATATAATAGAATCAGGGGCATAGAATGGAAGTGGATTGATAAATCTCAGGGGTAAAGGGCTGTCTGTGTGGGGGGTACAGGAAGAGACTGGACAAAAATCATACACCTATGGATGAGGACAGTGGGGGGGTAGGTAAGGGCAGAGGGTGGGGTGGGAACCGGGTGGAGGGTAGCTATGGAGGGAAAAAAGGAGAAACAATTGTAATAATCTGAACAATAAAGATTTATTAAATTTAAAAAAAGAAAAAAAAAGAAGAGAAGATTTC
Organism: Cnephaeus nilssonii; assembly: GCF_951640355.1. NCBI lineage: Eukaryota > Metazoa > Chordata > Mammalia > Chiroptera > Vespertilionidae > Cnephaeus > Cnephaeus nilssonii. The sequence goes on from NC_137071.1 coordinate 66,823,503, forward strand.
ATCTTTTGATATAAAGGACTAAGATTCTTCATTTGCATATTCTCTAGGAGTCCCTTCATTGCTAGATACATGATGTCTATTTTACCCAGTTTTTTTAATTTCTTTATTGATTAAGGTATTACATATTTGTCCTCATCCTCCCATTCCCATCCAAAATCCCTCCCCACACATGCCCCCTGTTGTCTGTGACCACTCATTAGGCTTATATGCAAGCATACAAGTCCTTTAGTTGATCTCTCCCCCTTACCCCCACCATCCCCTACCTTCCTTCTGAGGTTTGACAGTCTGATTTATGCTTCCCTGTCTCCGGGTCTGTTTTTGTTTATCGGTTTATGTTGTTCATTATTGCCCATAGATGAGTGAGATCATGTGATACTAGAAATACACATATAAGAACAGAAAATGAGACAAGCATTAATGGTTATGCTGAGAGGCAAATAAATCAGTCTGTAGTGTGTTTCTTTCTGGGCCAACAGTTCTTTTGAGTCCCAATTTCAATGTCAAACAGTTCCTTATGTGTACATGTCAGCAATAATATTTCAGTTCTGGATGGTGGACAAATGGTGGTAATGCAGGTCCAACCCTCTCTGGTTTGGTATTAGGCAACCTGCAGCGATGCATAGCTGCTGACTGCTAGTATGGCAAGGTGTCATCAGCGACTTCCATCTCTGGATTGTTTCTCCTCCATCTTCATGGCTGGAGCAGTCCTGTCAATTCCTCTCTGTTTCAGGAATCCACATGGTCTTGGAGTTGTTTTCTGAAAATATACAAACATACTCTCGACCAAAAGTTAATAAAGGAATCTTTTCTATAAATTTGACTTGTGATCCTTTTTCATTTTTTGCCCAAATGATTTTCCTTTGGCTTGTTTTGACACAATGTGTGTTTTTCATGGGTGTCTTGCTGTTAGCATTACCAATGTAAGTTAATTTAAAGTAAAAATTTTCCAGATGTAATTTACTTACAGGATATTTTTCTTACATGATATTCTTCTACTATCCCCCCTTTTGTATTTAAATATTAGGAGGCTTTTGGAAATATTATAATGCAGTCTTGATAACTTTCAAATTTTAATTTTTTACACTAAAATATGACTGCTTTAGGTTCTTTGCATGTTACGCAATTTTACCATGAGATGAACTACCAATAAAAATTTTAATTAACACTTTAGGAACAGCTTTTTGTCCAGTACAATTAATTTTTCTAGAATATTTGCTTATGTCAATTAGCCAATTTAAATTAATCTGAAAACTTGACTACTATTTTACTGTCAAATTTAATACTCTAACAACAATCTTATTTTACCCTGTAAATATTAGTGGAAAGGACATGAGAGGATTTAATCTCTTCCACTGTGTAGAGGGCCCCCTGGGAAGGCACCTGAGCATTCTATATTGGCCCCTCTTGCCCTTTTGGCCAAGAGAGACCCTCTTCTCACAATCCAATTGCCCACAGCTGTTGCCTGAGCTTTTGTTCATGCCAAGGTTGAAATCTCATGGTGGCTGGTACCATGGATCTGTGTCTCGCCCAGTGGGGTGAGCTGGGACCTCCCTGGAGAAGAAACCTGGGTTCCCCAAGATATGTGATCAGTACCAGGGCCCTGCCAGCAGGCGAGGGGATCCAAAGGCAGGTCCTGGGCGTGGAGTCCACGGAGGCATAGTCTACCAAGGAGATAGAACTAAACCTCACATCACCCTGCTTGGCCCCAGAGGATGGCTGGTTAGCCAGAGATGGGTAAGATTCCTCAGGGAAGGAACAACCTAAGACAGGCACAGTCGCAGAGGGGCCATCAAGAGAGAGCTTGGGGGTCAACAGAGGTGGGGCACAGACCCTCACCCCCCCAACTTTGCAGGGGCCTGAACCCTCACCCCTTTGAGGGAGGTCTCCTGCCCCCATGGCTGCTTCGCTTCCCATGCCCAGCTCAAATCGAGACCCAGGTAACAGACAGAGAGTTGGCTGACAGCAGTTGCCCTCTCACTGCAACAAGACTTGTTTGAGTTGTCTTGTGCCCATGATGTGGGGAAGTATGTTTTTGATATCTCAATCCAGCCTAGCACCAGGAATTCTCAGGGCCTACTCAAGGATGCAAATAATCCTTTCCACTAATATTTACAGGGTAAAATATTTTACCCATTTTGAAAAAAATATGAAAGTGATATTACCCATCAGTAGTAAAGGCCCTTTAAAAAGTGGTAATTTTTAGTTTCATAAATAGATGGAAGTCTCCTATTTTGCAGCATATAACATCTTTGCTAAACTTATAACGCAAGATAAATACTGCCACTGAGCAATAAAATCTCAGTTGGATAGATTTGTATTCCTATATACATGCTGTGCATCTTTTCTGCCTGCAGAGTTCCATTTGAAGCAAACTTGGGGTGCTGAATTTTAAAAGTCTGAGCCTGCATCTGTAATCAACATTGTTGAGATTGCCATTCCTGTGGCAGGAGTTTGCCCTATTTGAGGAAGTTTTTTTAACCTGTAGTAAAAAGGATTGATTGACGGAAATTCAATTTTTTTCTCCAAAGGGAGAAATTTTTTCTCTTAAATATGTGTTATTAACCCCCAGACCAAGGGGCCAATGGATGACTGAATGACCAAATAAAAGGTGTGTCACCTGGAGAATGGCCTTCCAGAGTCAGCACTTTGCTAAACTGTATATTGGCAAAAACTTTCTGATAGACATTTAGCTTGAAAAAAATAAATCCTCTGCCTGCCTTTAGTATGCCTTGTAGGCTGCTTTGTTCTAAATATATTGCTAATAGCTTTGGTAGCCATTCATTATTTCCTACATTCTTGGGACTGTTTGATATGTTGAAATGCAGGAGGGGAGAAATCTTCAGTAACCGTGGCCCTAGAGGATTGGAGTTGGAGGAGCAGCAATCTGTTTGCTCAGTTTTATATTTAAGACATTTTTTTCTTCCTGTAGATAAACATATTGTCAATCTTCTGCTACTCAGCTCACATGCCAAGGTTTCATTTATGTGATATTTCTTGGTGGCATCTCTACTTTGGTCCTGTATCCTAAGAGTTGATTTTCCTTTAGTGTTATTTAATCACAGGAGGAATGCTACTGCCACCTGTATACTCACATGTAGAAAACAAATGGAAATCATCAATACATCACCTTTAATTCCTAGTAAAAAATTATCTTTTGCACTATATTTCTTTTTTAATATTTTTTCTTTATTGATTAAGGTATTACATATGTGTCCTTATAGCCCCAGAGCACCACTCCCCCACACTCATGCTCTAACCCCCATGGTGTCTGTGTCCATTGATTAGGCTTATATGCATGCACACAAGTACTTTGGTTGATCTCTCCCTTTACCCCCGCAATCTACTACCTTCCTTATGAGGTTTGATGTTCTTATCAATGCTTCTCTGTCTCTGGATCTGTTTTTGTTCATCAGTTTATGTTGTTCATTATATTCCACAAATGAGTGAGATCATGTGATATTTACCTTTCTCTGACTGGCTTATTTCGCTTAGCATAATGCTCTCTAGTTTCATCCATGCTATTGCAAATGGTAAGAATTCCTTCTGTGTTACTGAAGCTTAGTATTCCATTGTGTAGGTGTACCACAGGTTTTTTTTTAATCCACTCATCTGCTGACTGGCACTTAGGCTGTTTCCAAATCTTAGCTACAGTGAATTGTGGTGCTATGAACATAGGGGTGCATATATCCTTTCTGATTGGTGTTTCTAGTTTCTTGGGATATATTCCTAGAAATGGGATCACCGGGTCAAATGAAAGTTCCATTTTTAGTTTTTTGAGGAAACTTCATACTATTCTCCATAGTGGCTGCACCAGTCTGCCTTCCCACCAGCAGTGCACGGGGTTCCGTTTTCTCTGCATATTCTCCAGCACTTGTCATTTGTTGATTTGTTTATTTATTTATTTTTAAAAAATATATTTTATTGATTTTTTACAGAGAGGAAGGGAGAGAGATAGAGAGTTAGAAACATCGATGAGAGAGAAACATTGATTAGCTGCCTTTTGCACACCCCCTACTGGGGATGTGCTTGCAACCAAGGTACATGCCCTTGACCAGAATTGAACGTGGGACCTTTCAGTCCGCAGGCTGACGCTCTATCCACTGAGCCAAACTGATTTATTTATGATAGCAATTCTGACAGGTGTGAGATTGTACCATATTGTTGTTTTGATTTGCATCTCTCAGATGATTAGTGACTTTGAGCATGTTTTCATATATCTCTTGGTCTTACTTATGAACTCTTTCAAAGAGTATCTATTTAGGTCCATTGCTCATTTTTTAATTGTTTTTTTTTATCTTTCTTTTGTTAAGTTGTATGAGTTCCCTATAAATGTTGGAGATTAAACCCTTATTGGTGATAACATTGGCAAATATGTTCTCCCATGCAGTGGGCTTTCTTATTGTTTTGTTGATGGTTTCATTTGCTGTGCAAAAGGTTTTTATTTTGATGTAGTCCCATTTGTTTATTTTCTCTTTAGTTTCCATTGCCCTAGGTGCCATATTGGTGAAGAAAGATATTGCTTCGGCATATGTCTGAGATTTTGCTACCTGTGGATTTCTCTAATATTTTTATGGTTTTCCATCTTATATTTAAGTTCTTTATCCATTTTGAGTTTATTTGTGTGTATGGTGTAAGTTGTTGGTTTAGTTTCATTTTTTTTTTGGCATGTATCCCAACACCATTCATTGAAGAGACTGTCTTCACTCCATTGTATGTTCTTGCCTCCTTTGTCAAATATTAATTGAGCATAGTGGTTTGGGTCAATTTCTGGGTTTTGTTTTCTATTCCATTGGTCTATATGTCTGTTCTTGTGCTAGTACCAGGCAGTTTTGAGAACAGTGGCTTTTAATACAGCTTGATATCTGGTATTGAGATCCTGCCTACTTTGTTCTTCTTTCTCAGGATTGCTGGAGCTATTCAGGGTCTTTTTTTATTCCAGATGCATTTTTGGAGAGTTCGTTCTATGTCTGTGAAATACGATGTTGGTCTTTTAATGGGGAGTGCATTGAATCTATAGATTGCTTTGGGTAGTATGGACATTTTAATGATGGATCCAGCATTACATCACAATCATTATACACCATGACCAAGTAGGATTTATCCCGTGATGCAAGGATGGTACAATATCCACAAATCAATAAACGTGATACATCACATAAACAAATTGAGAGATAAAAATCACATAGTGATATCAATTGATGCAGAAAAAAAATTGACAAAATCCAACACCCTTTCTTGATAAAATCCCTCAGAAAAATGGGAATAGAGGCATCATACCTCAACATAATAAAACCCTTATATGACAAACCTACAGCCAACATCATATTCAATGGGAAAAATCTAGAACCATTTCACCTAAGAATAGGAATAAGACAGGTATGCCCACTTTCACCATTCCTGTTCAACATAGTTCTGGAAGTGCTAGCCATAGCAATTAGATAAGAAGAAGAAATAAAAGGTATCCAAAGTTGAAAAAAGATGTAAACCTGTCATTATTTGCAGATGACATGATACTGAGCATAGAAAGCCCTAAAGACTCCATCAAAAAATATTAGACTTAATAAATGAATTTGGCAATGTAGCAGGATACAAAATTAACACCATGAAATCTTTGTCATTTTTATACACCAATAGTGAACTTACAGAAAGAGAGATTAAAGAACAATCTCATTTACCATCACACCAAAAAATTAATATACCTAGGAATAAACTTAACTAAGGAGTTAAAAGACCTGTACTCAGAAAACTACAGGACACTGGAAAAAAAAAGATAGAGGAAGACATAAACAGATGGAAGGACATACCGTGTTCATGGATTGGTACATTATCTTTCTTTGAATTTCAAACTAAATTGAGAACCAAAACAAAATTGCAGACTGGCTAAATGTATAACATAATAGATGATGAATTTTTGGAATGGTATCCTTCCTTTCATTCTTTTTTTTCCTTCTTTCATTCCCTTCCTAACATCCTTTTTTGTTTTCTTTATCCCTTTACAGATCATTAATTAATCCAGGGCCTATGGTGTTCCACGTACTCTGCTAAATACTGAGAGTACACAGAAGAATAAAACAAGAACCTGAAGCATTTATATATGAGGACTCTGGCATAAAAAATTGAAAATAAAATACAACCAGGGTGGGAAGGGGCATTTGAAAATGGATGATGATGATGATTGAAAATTAAAATAGAATAAAAATAAATAATTGACAGTCTGTGCTTAGAATCAATATGAATCTTTCCCCTAGGAGAAAGCCATATACAGGCAGTCCTCAGGTTATGCCAGACTCGACATATGTCGTTTCGTGGTTATGTTGCCATCTCCCATTTACTTATTAAAAAAAGTTCTGCCATTTCGACGTATGTACATATATGCTTTGTGGGGTTTTTTATTATTTATTAACCACAAGTAAAGGTCAGGAATTGTTATCTTTCTTTTATTTTTTTTTTTACTGTTTCACTTCATTACTGCTGTGTATGTGCTCCATGTGAGTAACGTAGGTGTTTATGTAGGTGCGTTCCGACTTATAGTGAAAAACGTGTTACATCGCACAGTAGGAACAGTTCTCCAACGTAACCTGAGGACCTACTGTATTATAAATATTGGAATTGTGAAAACATTGAATGGGATATGAGGTCTGATTGAAATATGCTCATGAGGCAGCAAGCAAATTATATATCAAGAGAGTTTGACAATTATAATAATAAAATAATAGTGTTACCTTTAGGATCCAAGTAGCATATAATATTGTCTTTTTCTGAGTTAGCAAAAGTTTTTCCAGAAACTTTTCATGAGAGTCTTTTTAGTTATTACTCTTGAAGAGAAAAAACAAAACAAAAAAACCTCCTACTTAAATGGGTAAGCAGAGAATTCCTGAATGTTGGAACCCAATTTAAACATAATATAGTAAGTCATTTCAACAAATAAAATATACTGAAGAAGAGGATTAGATGAGGCATTAGATAGGTACTTTAGGGGGATTCAATAAGTTTATAGTCTATTAAGAGAAATAAGTAATGTATTCAGTTGAATTATATAAATTCTGCTTATGTGAGTAAAAATTGTTGAATATCAACAATTCAATATGTTCAACTTAATACTGAAAGACAAGGACACAATGGAAAAACATAACTTATATAAAAGAGATTGAAGGACAGTACCCTGATTGATCAGAAGAAGAAAGAAAATATCGATAGCTCAGTAGGCAAAGAGAGATTGTTGTTGGGAAAAACATGTTAGAGAAGGCTGGCTGAGCAAGTTAGTGTTTTGGCCAGCTTTGCTTTGGCTAAAATATTAGTGAGATTTTTACACATAGAGAGAGACAAAAGTAAGTAGAACAGCAAAAGTACAGAATCAGGAAAGTATATATACTTTATGGTAAATAACAGGTAGTTCAGCTGGAATAAGGGCATAGCTATGAAAGTAAACCATAGGGTATAATATTAGAATGGAAAGTGATGGCAAACATCATAAATTATCTGGAACACCAAGCTATGAGTTTTAAATTTGATTCACTTGACAATGAAGAGTCTTTTAACAATTTTGTTGTGGCAAATCAGAGCTGGACCTCTGAAGCTTACGTGTTTGTGATGTACATGCTGTGATAACTGTGAACAAATGGAAACATTTTAAACATCAAAGTGAAGATGATTAAGGTCCTCTAAATTATAGAAGCTTCAGTATTCTAAAGAGGAACAAAATATGTTAGAGCTGCTTATCCATAGACACCTCGAATAAAAGGGTAAGTTGGTCACTGATATCTCCAGAATCCTTTCTGTAATGTTTTCTGCCACCCCATAATTGTTCTATGCTTTGTGCACATCTTCCATTAAAATCAGTTATCCTGTTTAAATGGTTCAAATGATTCATTCACAATGCAGTATAAATAATCACTACAGCTTAGTATGCCACCTTTTCTGCTCTTCTTCCATCTTGAAATCATAGGTCAAAACTGCCAACTAATTGATTGTCATATAAGACTGGCAGAAACTTTACCAGAAGTAGAGCAACTAAGGAACTAGAATATATGACTTTTGTTTAACCATTTGAGTCATTAAAATAAAAACTACTAAGCCATCAGTGAATATATGAGGGAAAAACTAATAATACCCAGAATTATAGAATTCTTTTATAACAGACACTAAAGTTCAGTTTACACAACTCTGCCAACAATGATTTTATTCTTTCCAAAACATACCTATCATGTGGCCAGTCCCCCTTTTCTTGAATATTATTTGAGATGGAAAACACCTTGCCCCCAAGGCAGCAAATTCTATTCTCAGTTTTAATTATTCTTATCAATCTCTATATAATAAACTTAAATCTGTCTGCCCAGTTCCTCAAATCATTGGTCACAGGCCTATTTTCTATGGTGACAGAAAATAAACTTACTCCTTATTCCAAAGAACATCTCTCTAAATATTTGAAAGGAGGTATTATTATGTGACCACTGTCTTTTCTTCCCAAGATAAAGATCCAGTTCCTTTAACCTTCAATTTTAAAAAAGTAATTTCAAAGTCCTCATCCTGATTACTTCTCTTTGGAAATCCCCATATTAGTCTATCCAAAACTTTGAGGTTGATCTAAAAATCAAAGAGAAGAAACTAGAAATTCCTCCCAATCATTTATAACATGTACTTTGGGTATGTAATAAAAAGGTTTAGTGCCATATCCAGGAAATCGCTGCCAAGACCAATGTTAAAAAGTTTTTTCCTAAAACTTCTTTATAGAAGTTTTATGGTTTCAGATCTTGTGTTTAAGCCTAAATCTATTGTAATCTAATTTTTGTAAGTGTAGTAAGATAAGGGTCAATTTCATTCTTCTATATGTGGCTATCTAGTTTGCCCCAATACCACCTATTGAAGAGACTGTCATTTCCGCATTGACCATTTGTGTCTTCTTTGTCAATATTAGTTGAGTATACATGCAAGAATTTATTGCTGGGCTCTCAATTCTGTTTTATTGATCTACTAGAGGCCCAGTGCATGATTGAATCATGCACGTGTAGGGTCCCCTACACGCTTTCGCTTTTCGCGGTGGAGCTGAGTGCCTGTCCGCTGGTGCTGGAGCAGACAGGCACCCAGCTCCTGTAGAGGGCCGCCTGAGAGGCACCTGGGCATTTCTTTAATTATCATCAGCTGAACTCAGGGCGTAGGTGAGTCACGCCCTGGGAACATGCTTCCCTAATGAGGCTGGACATGTTAATCAGTTCTGACTTCATAGCAGCACAGGTGTCAGCAGGGGCGGGTCTAGATATGTAAATCCAGTAATGCTAGGGCCTAGTTAAGAATGCAAATAAGCTCCTTTGATCCTAAGTTTTGGAGTTACTTCCTGGATTTTTGGGAGATAAAATAAACCTGCTGGGTGGCTCAGGGTCGTCGTCGTCATGCTGCCTCTCCATCAGAGAGGAAAGATGGCGTCCCACCTAGCCCCAGCTTCATGAATCTATTTCTGAGTCTTGTTTTCTTTATTTCTATTATTTCTCAATCCCTGGCCGCCTCCATTTAGAACCGGTTCGTTCATCTCTCTTTTTCCGCGCGGGACGCGGAAAAGGGAGATCCCCGCCATGTCTGGCCCCCGCCGCATCAGGCCCCCGCAAGCTCCCCCACTTTTGATGGTCCGCGGCCTCTGAGGAGGGCTACGCTGCTGTTGAGAGGCGCAGGGGGCGGGAGTCCCGCCCCCTGCGCCTCTCAATGGCCGCTGAGGGGGGCTGCCGTGGACACCTGGCTACCCTTCTGTTGAGAGGTGCAGCTGGTTGTCCACGGCAGGCCCCTCAGCGGCCGCAGATCTGGCCGTTGAGAGGCACAGGGGTTGGGAGTCCTGCCTCCTGCGCCTCTCAACAGTAGGGTAGCCCCCTCAGTGGCAGCGGATCCGTGCCTCTCAATGGCCGGATAAGCCACCCCAAGTCCTGCCCCCCAGCCTCCCGCCGCCCAATCGTGGGCGTAGCGGAGTGATGGTAATTTACATGTTACTCTATTATTAGATAGGATGAGTCTATATTTAAGTCAGTACCATAGTATTTTTATTACTATAGCTGTGTAGAATAGTTTGAAATCATAAAGTGTGATGCCTCTGGCTTTGTTCTCTTTTCTCAAGATTGCTTTGGTAATTCTGTTTTGTTTTTTTGTTTTGTTTTATTTTTTTGTGTTTGTTTTTTTTTTTTTGTGTGTGTGTGTGTGTGTGTGTGGCTCCATATAAATTTTAGGATTGCTTTTTTTTTCCTATTTCTATAAAAATGTCATTAGGATTTTGATAAGGTTGGATATTTTAACAATATTAATTCTTCCAATTTATGAACATGGGATATCTTTCCATTTGTTTGTGTCTTCTTTAATCAAAGTTTTATAGTTCTTAATATATAGTTCTTTCACCTCCTTGGTTAGATTTATTCCAAAATACTTTATTGTTATTAATGCTGTTGTGAATGACATTGTTTATTTTTTCAGATATTTTATTGTTAGTGTATAGAAACACAACTGTTTTTTGTATGTTGATTTTGGGCCTTGCAACTTTATTGAATTTGTTGATTAATTCTAACAGGTTTTTTGGTGTAAGCTTTAGAATGTGTATTTTAGGATATGTTATCTGCAAACAAGGACCATTTTATTTCTTCCTTCCCTATTTAGATGTCTTTTATTTATTTATCTTGCCTGATTGCTCTGCCTAGGACTTCCAGTACTATGTTGAATAAGGGTGGTAAGAATGGGCATCCTTGTCTTATTCCTAATCTTAGAGGAAAAGCTTTCAATTCTTCACCATTGAATGTGACAATGGCTGTGAAACTTGGTTTTGGCATAGATTTCTTGAATATGACATCAAAAGTACTAGCAACAAAAGCAAAAATAAGTAAGTGGGCCTACATCAAACTAAAAAGTTTCTGCACAAAAAAAAAAAACACTAAAAAATGAAAAGGCAACTTACAGAATGAGGAAAAAATGTTTGCAAACCATGTATCTGATAAGGGTTAAAGATAAAAAGCATATGAAGAACTCATGTAACTCAATAGCAAAAAAAATAAATAAATAAACAACCTTCTTTTTTAAAAAATGGGCAGAGGAACTGAATAGACAGTTTTCCAAAGAAAACATGCAAATGGCCAACAAGTGGATAAAAATATGTTCCACAGCATTAATCATCAGGAAATGCAAACCACCACAATGAGATAGCACTTCATAGCTATTAAAATGGCTGCCATAAATAAGACAATAAGTGTTAAGAAGGTTGAGGAGAAAAGGGAGCCCTAGTGAATTGTTGCTGGTACTGTAAATTGTTACTATCTATGGAAAGTCACTATGTAAAACAGTATAGAGGTTCTTAAAAAATTAGAAATAGGATTACCATATAATCCAGCAAACCAACATCTGGGTATTTATACAAAGGTATTAAAATAAGGATCTTGGAGAGATACTTACACTCTCATGTTCATTGAAGTATTATTCACAATAGCCACGATATGGAATAACCCAAATGTCAATTAACAGACAAAAAGATAAAGAAAATATGGTATATACATACAGTAGAATATTATTCAGCCTTAAAAAGGAAATCCTGTCATTTGCAATATCATGGATGAACCTAGAAAACATTATGCTAAGTGAAATAAGTGAGACAAAGAAAAACATGGTATGATACCACTTATATGTAGAATCTAAAAAGCAAAACTCAGAGAAACAGAAAGTAAACTAGTAGTTACCAAGGAGTTGGGGGAAATGAGATGGTGGTGGTCAAAGGGTATAGAATTTTTAATAATAAAATCAATAAGTGTGGGAATCTAGTGTACTGCATAGTGATTATAGCTAAAATTACAGTATTATATACTTGAAAGTTTCAAAAAGAGTAGATAAATATTCTCCATACAAAATAGTCAATTATGTGATGGTATGGAGGTATTAGTGCTCTACTGGCAATAATTTTGCAATGGGATGAAGTTAGCAATCACCTACAATTAAAAAAACTCAAAAATACTTAAATACATGGATGCTAAATAGCATGGCATCAAAGAATGAATGGATTACCAATGAGATCAAGCAAGAAATATAAAACTTTCTGGAAACAAACTTAAATGAACACACAACTACACAAAACATACGGGACACAGTGAAAGCAGTCCTGAGAGGGAAGTTCATAGCACTAAAGTTCATAGCACTATATAAAATTTATATAGGAAGTTCACCTCAAGAAATGAGAAAAAGCACTAATAAAGTATATAATACTACAACTAAATGAATTAGAAAGAAAATAGCAAGAAAACTCAGATGAAGTGGAAGGAAAGAAATAATAAAAATCAGAGCATAAAAAAAATGACATAGAGATGAAAAAAAAAAATAGTACAAAAAATCAGTGAATCCAAGAGCTGGTTCTTTGAAAGGATAAACAAGATTGATGAACGCCTAGCCAGACTCATCAAGAAATAAAGAGACAGAAGCAAAATAAATGAAATCAGAAGTTGAAAAGGCAATATAACAGTGGACACCACAGAAATACAAAGAATTGTAAGCATCCTATCTAATAAAGAGATAATATGCAAATTGACAATCACTCCAACACACAAGATGGCCAACCCCATGTGGCCAAAGATGGGCGCCCCCATGAGGAGACAAGATGGCCAGCAGGGGAGGGCAGTTGTGGGTGATCAAGCCAGCAGAGGAGGGCAGTTAAGGGTAAACGGGCCTGCAGGGGAGGGCAGTTGGGGGTGATCAGGCCTGCAGGAGAGGACAGTTAGGGGTGACTGGGGTTGCAGGGGAGGACAGTTGGGAGGGACCAGGCCTGCAGGAGAGGGGAGTAGGAGAGGAAAAGGACTGCAAGAGAGGTCAGTTGGGGGGCACCAGGCCAGCAGGGGGGCAGTTAGGGTGACCAGGCCTGAAGTGGAGGGCAGTTGGGGGTGACCAGGCCTGCAGGGGAGAGCTTTTGGGCGGGGTGGACCAGGCTTGCAGGGAAGGGCAGTTTAGGGCAACCAGGCTGTCAGGGGAGGGCAGTTAGGGGTGACAAGGCCTGCAGCGGAGGGCAGTTAGGGGTGACCGGGCCTGAAGGAGAGGGCAGGTATGGGTGATTGGGCTGGCAGAGGAAGGCAGTTAGGGGCAATCGAGCTGGCATGGGAGCAGTTAGGCGCCAATCAGGCTGGCAGGGGAGTGGTTAGGGGGTGATCAGGCTGGCAGGCAGAAGTGGTTAGGAGCAACCAGGCAGGCAGGCAGGCAAGCGGTTGGCAACCAGCAGTCCTGGATTGGGAGAGTTCTGGTGGGATCGGGCCTAAACGGGCAGTCGGACATCCCTCGAGGGGTCCCATATTGGAGAGCATGCTTGTTGGGCGGGAGGACACCCACCAACTCTGTGCATGAATTTTGTGCACCGGGCCTCTAGTATACTATAAAAAACTATATGCTCCAAAACTGGACAACTTAAGCAAAATGGACAAATTCCTAGAAACACATAATCTTCCAAAACTTAATCAGAACAAATCAGAAAACTTGAATAGGCCAATAAAAACTGATGAAATTGAAGCAGTAATTAAAAACCTTCCAGCAAACAAAAGTGCTACAACAGATGAGTTTATGGGAGAATTTTACCAAACATTCAAAAAAAAAAATAATAACACCTATCCTCCTCAAACTATTCTAAAAAATTCAAGAGGAAGGAACACTTCCAAGCTCTTTTTATGAAGCCAACATTATCCTAATTCTAAGACCATCAGACCAGATAAAGACACTACAAATAAAGAAAACTGCAGGGCAACATCCCTGATGAACACAGATGCTAAAATCCTCAACAAAATAGCAAATTGAATCCTGCAGTATATTAAAAAGATCATACACCATGATCAAGTGGGATTTATTCCAGGAATGCAAGATTGGTACAATATTGGCAAATTAATCAATATGATACATCACATAAACAAAATGAAATGTAAAAATCGCATGATCATATCAATGGATGCAGAAAAAAATTGACAAAATCCAGCACCTTTTTTTTATAAAAACTCTCAGCAAAGTTCAATAGAGGGAACATACCTCAACATAATAAAGGACATATATGACAAACCTTTAGCCACCATAATACTCAATGGGCAAAATCTAAAAGTGCTTCCCTTAAGAAGAATAAAAACACAAGGATGTCTACTTTCACCACTCTTATTTGAAATAGTACTGGAAGTCCTAGTCATAGTGATCAGTTAAGAAGAAGAAATTGGAAAGGAGGAAGTAAAACTGCCATTATTCGCAGATGACATGATATTGTACATAAAAAACCCTAAAGACTACTTCAAAAAAAAACAACTACTAGACATAATAAAAGAATTTGGCAAGATTGTGGGAAACAAAATCAACTATAAAAATATATGCCCCAAAACTGGACAACCAGAAATCAATGGCATTTAATACACCAATAATGAATTCTCAGAAAGAGAAACTAAAAAAACAATCCCATTTACCATTGCAACAAACACACCAAAAATAAGATACCTAGGAAGAAACTTAACCAAGGAGGTACAAGACCTGTACTTGGAAAATTATAGGACATTGAAAAAGAATTAGAGGAAGATACAAGCAAATGGAAACATATACCAAGTTTATGGATTGGAAGAAATAACATAATTAAAGTGTATATTACCCAAAGCAATGTATAAATTCAATACAATCTCTATTAAAATACCAAGGGCATACTTCACAGACCTAGAACAAATACTCCAAAAATTCATATGGAGATTCCAATAAAAGATTCCAAATAGCTGCAGCAATCTTGAGAAAGAAGAACAAAGTTGGAGGGATCACAATACCGGATATCAAACTATACTGTAAAGCAATTATAATCCAAACTGTCTGGTACTGGCACAAGAACAGGCATACAGACCAATGGAATGGAACAGATATCCTAGAAATTGATCCACACCATTATAGTCAATTAATATTTGACAAAGGAGGCAAAAACATAAAATGGAGTAAAGACAGTCTCCTCAACAAATGGTGTTGGGAAAACTAAACAGGCACCTGCAAAAAGATAAAACTAGACCACCAAATTATACCATATACAAGAATGAACTCAAAATGGATAATATATACTTAAATGTAAGTTGTGAAACCATAAAAATTCTAGAAGAAGACATAGACAATAAAGTTTCAGACATCTCATGTAGCAGAATTTTTGCCGATTTTTTTAACACCTCCTAGGACAGAAGAAACAAAACAAACAATCAAATGGAACTACATCAAACTAGAAGGATTCTTTTTTTATTTTTTTTATTGCGGTATTATATGTGTACATATCTTACCATTACCCCCCACCCCACACCCATACATGCCCTCACCCCCCAGAGTTTTGCGTCCATTGTTTATGCTCATATGCATGCATACAAGTCCTTCGTTTGATTTCTTATCTCCCCCACCTCTCCCTAACTTTCCCCCTGTAATTTGAAAGTCTGTTTGTTGCTTTACTGTCTCTGTATCTATCTTTTTGTTCACCAGTTTATAATGTTCTTTATTATCCATAAATGAGTGAGATCATATGGTATTTTTCTTTCATTGACTGGCTTATTTCACTCAGCATAATGTTCTCCAATTCCATCCAGGTTGCTACAAATGATGAGAATTCCTTATTTTTTATGGCAGCATAGTATTCCATTGTGTAGATGTACCACAATTTTCTGATCCAGTCATCTGCTGACGGGCACCTAGGCTGTTTCCAAATCTTAGCTATTGTAAATTTTGCTGCTATGAACATAGGGGTGCATCTATCCTTTCTGATTGGTGTTTCTAGTTTCTTCGGATATATTCCCAGGAGTGGGATTACTGGGTCAAATGGGAGTTCCATTTTCAGTTTTTTGAGGAAACTCCATACTGTTCTCCACAGTGGCTGCACCGGTCTGCATTCCCACCAACAGTGCACGAGAGTTCCTTTTTCTCCGCATCCTCGCCAACACTAGAAGGATTCTTCATATCAAAAGTAACCATCAACACAATGAAAAGGGAACCCACTGTATGGGAGAACATATTTGCCAATGATACATCTGATAAGGGGTTAATCTCTAAAATATATAAAATACTCATGCCACCTATAAAAGGAAGACAATTCAATTTAAAAATGGGCAGAGGACCTGAATAGACACTTCTCCAAAGAGGACATACAAATTGCCATGAGACATGAAAAAATACTCAAAGTCACTAGTCATCAGAGAAATGCAAATTAAAACCATAATGAGATATCACCTCACACCTGTCAGAATAGCTATCATCAATAAATCAATAAACAAGTGCTGGTGAGGATGCAGAGAAAAGGGAACCCAATCTACAGGTGGCAATGCAGATTGGGGCAGCTACTATGGAAAATAGTGTGAACTATTCTCAAAAAATTAAAAATGAAACTGCCCTTTGACCTTGTGATCGTACTTCTCTTAATATATCCTAAAAATTCTAAAACACCAATCAGAAAAAAAAATATATATGTGCCCCTATATTCATAGCAGTAGCATTATTTAAAATAGTTAAGATTTGGAAATAACCCAAGTGCCCATTAGTAGTTGAATGGATAAAAAAGTTGTGGGACATTTACACAATGAAATACTATGCAGCTGTAAGAAAGAGGATCTCTTACCCATTGGGACAGCATGGATGTAACAGACTATTATGCCAAGTAAAATAAGCCAATCTGAGAAAGGCAAATATCACATGATCTCACTTATTTGTGGAATCTAATGAACAAAATTAATTGACCAACAAAATAAGACTCAAGCATGGAGGCATGGAACAGACTGACATACCTCAATGTGGGGGTGGGAGAATGAGGAGAAATAAAGCAAAGAATGTATATACTTACTAGAGGCCCAGTGCACAAAATCCATGCATAATGGGGGAGGGGGTCGGGTGTCCCTTAGCCCAGCCTGCACCCTCTTGCAATCTGGGACTGCTGGCTCCTAACCATTCGCCTGCCTGCCTGATCACCCCTAACCACTCTGCCTGCCTGATCACCTCTAATCCCTCTGTCTGCCTGCCAGATCGCCCCTAACTGCTTGCCTGTCTGCCTGATCACCTCTAACCAATCGCTTGCCTGCCTGATTGCCCCTAACCGCTTGCCTGCCTGCCTGATCACCCCTAATAACTTGCCTGCCTGCCTGATTGCCCCTAACTACCTCTGCTTTGGCCCCCACTGCTGCAGCTTTGTCTGGAAGGACATCTGGAATGATATCCAGAAGGTCGTTTGGCTGTCCGGTCTAATTAGCATATGATGCTTTTATTATCTATAATAAAAAGCATCATATGCTAATTAGACCGGACAGCCAAACGACCTTCTGGAAGGCGTTCCGGACAAAGTCGGGGGCTGCAGCCATGGGGATTGAGGCAGCCACCGCAGCTGTGAAGGCCTACTCTTGCACAAATTTTGTGCATCGGGCCTCTAGTTATAGATATGCATAGCACATGGATACAGACAATAGGGTGGTGAAGACATGAGGGAGGATGGTAGGGGCTGTGCAGAGGGCAGTAAAGGGGGTGAAAATGGGAGACATCTGTAATACTGTCAACAATAAAAATCTATAATAATAAACATAATATGCAAATCTACCAAACGACAGGACAGCAGAACGACCATCTGGATGACCTTCTGGTCAACCACACTATTACACACACTGGTGCCAGGCCAGCTAAGGCAGGTACAATGCAATTGGTTGGGGGCCTCCTCCTTCGCTCCACTATCATCCTGCAGAAGGAGGCCCAGGCCACCCTCTGCGGGGTGATCGATGGGGGAGCTCCACGATTCATTGCCCCAAAGAGGGAGGCCCAAGCCAGCCAAGTGATTGCACCCCATGTCTGTCGCCTGCAGAGGTGACAGGTGGCAGGAGGTGGGGGCCAGCACCACACAGATGACAAGTAGTGGCAGCAGCAGGAGCAGGGCCAGCTGCCGGCAACTGGGGGGAAGGAAAGCCCTGATAGGCCCTGATCACTGGCCAGGCCTAGGGACCCTAACCGAGGGATCCCAGATTGTGAGAAGGCACAGGCCAGGCTGAGGGACACCCATCCCCTTGTGCACGAATTTCGTGCACCTGGCCTCTAGTATATTTTAAAAGCAAGCAAAAAACAAATCAATGTTTGTATACCATAAACTTATGCAATGTTTTATGTCAATTATATCTCAATAAAACTGGAGAAAAATGCCAAAAAGAGGCTTCCTCCATTTTTGGTATTTGATAATTGACAGGTTTTAGATTTCTACCTTTCTGCCCTGCCTGCTCCACATCTGGGACAAACAAAATAAGAAGGCCCACTCAGTGCCTGCATTCCAGCAGACATTTTAAATAGCCCAACTTCTACTTGAGTCTAGGCAGTCTTCTTAACTAATTCCACTCCTTTACATCAAAAGTCTGAACCCACTCCCAATATCCTTCCTTTGTTTACCTCCTTATCAGAACCCTCAGTAAGGCCTTTCTTTCCTAGGAATCCCCAGCTTGCTGTGATTGCTGTATATAATTTATCCATATGCTTTGGTGACTGTGTTATTTTATCTTCCCCAATATTTAACCAAATTTCTGTGTGGGAGATCATGCCAACCTCTGGGTAAACTGATGAAAACAGAGGGTTTCAGATTTTTTTTTAGAACCCCCAGGACACTTTTCCATGTTTTTATTTTATTCAAGAAGTCTTTCATTAGATGCAGATAATTTGTGTACCCAGCCCCTTACTGTTCTAATATGTATTGCTACTAGCTTTGTTTTCCTCATTAGGTGTATACCATGCATTTTCTTCATTTGGCCTGGTGACTTACTATATATGTCCATTTTTATATGACATATGTCCTCTCTCCATTTGCTTTCATTCAGCTAATGGTTTTGCATCTTTAATCATTAGGTTCATACATTTCTATGCAGTTTCCAGTTCAAAATTTAAATATTCATATTCCTTAGATTCCTTTGAGTTTCTCTGTCACTCTACCCTAAATACGGCCCAAGATACCTTTTACAGTCTGTGAATTCTCCTCAGAGAAAAGATCCAGAAGGCATAATCTGGGATGAGAAACTGGCTCTTGAATAATGAATGTTTTCTCCCCAAAATGTGAAAAAAATAATTTCCCCTAACATTTATTCATTTCCATTTCTGTATTTCTATGCTATTTTGGTCTGGGTCTTGTGAATGGGTGTTCAGGATGTCATTTTAATTTAGCTCTATCTTCATTATAAGAGCATCTGTCCAAAAGTTACATTTTCAAATTATTTTTTAAAAATTGTTTCTAAATAGATAGATGTTCTGTGTGCTGCACTAATAACAAAAATCTGTGTGTGCACATGCAATATTTTTCCCTTTGTGTTTCTCTATTTGCAAATGTTTTTAGTGCTTTTTGGGTTCAAAATAGTTTTATACAATGGGTTGCTTTACACAAACACACAATTTTTCTCAGCATTTTCTGACTTCAGCATGGACCAGGCATAAAAATATTGAAAACAACATCTTGTGCCATCATTCAAAATGTAGATTTATCATACAAAACCCCACTGCCACGATGTCCTGAGGCAATATGAGATAGTGATTAAGAGCACAGACATTTTCATTAAGTAGATTTTGAATCAAATGCACCTTTATATTTGCTAGCTCTGTGACCTTGTGAAAATTACTGAACTTCTCAGATCAACTTCCTAATAGGTGAAATGGAGAGGCATTAGTTATTATTTCTTTGTAACAACGCATCCCAAACCTTTGTGGCTTAAAACAATAATTGTTACAACAATTGCATGTAATAACTTAGCTTATAATTCTGAAATTCTGCAGCTGAAAATTTAAGTTCTGCTGAGTAGTTCTTTTATTCCATTTGGACTCCCTAATGCATTAGTTGCCAGCTGCAGGTTAGCTAGAAAGCTATTTTTCTGGAGTTCAAATAGTGCTATCTAGCTTTCTCTCATGTAGTCTGTCATCCTCCAGCAGGTTAGATAAGTCTTAATCACATGGAAATGCAAATGGGGGGCAGAGAGAGAGAGAGAGAAAGAGAGAGAGAGAGAGAGATGCATACTTTAAATTTGCACAATATTTCTTCTAACATGTTTTATTGATCAAATCAGTTGACAAGGAAAACTCACATTTAAAGAGAGAGGATATTTACAGAGACAGAGAAGCATCAATCAGATCATCAAACCTCAGAGGGAAGGTAGGGGAGTGCAGGGGTAAAGGGGAGAGATTAAACAAAAGACTTGTATGCATATAAGTCTAACCAATGGACACAGACACCAGGGGGTGATGGCATGAGTGGGGGGTGGGGGGCAATGGGGGGATAAGGACACATATGTAATACCTTAATCAATAAAGAAAAAAACACAAAAGGTGCAAAAAATAGAAAAGAAAAAAATCAGAGAGGATAGACTCCATCTATTTTTATTTTTTTAAGAAAATACCATTTATTTATTCAAAATTAGTTAGTTAGCTAGTTAGTTAGTTAGTTAATGGTCACCTGAGGATATTTTTCCATTGATTTTTAGAGAGAGTGGAAGGGAGGGGGAGAGAGAGAGAGAGAGAGAAATAGATGAGACACACACATCAATTGGTTGCCTCTCACATGCACCCCAACTAGTGCCAGGGAATGAGCCTGAAACCAAGGTATGTGTCCTTAACCAGAATCAAACCCTAGACTCTGCAGTCTGCAGGCCAATGCTCTATACACTGAACCAAACTGGCTAGGGCTAGACTCCATCTCTTGATGGGAGGAATAAAAAAGATATATTAAAAAGGGTGTGGATTGCTTCCATATTTTGTAAATAGTGCTGCAATGAACATGGGGGTGCAAATATTCTTTCAAGTTAGTTGTTTGGGTTCTTTAGATATATTCCCAGAAGTGAAATAATTTAGTCATAAGGCAATTAATTTTTTAAAATATTTTTGAGGTGACTCCATACTGTTTTCATACAGTGGCTGCACCAATCTGCATCTTCACCAACAGTGCACTAGGGTCCCCTTTTCTCCACATCCTCACCAACACTTGTTGTTTGTTGGATTGATGACAGCCATTCTGATAAGTGTGAGATGGCATCTCCTTGTGGTTTTGATTTGCATTTCTCTGATGATCAGTGATGTTGAGCAACTTTTCATTTGTCTATTGGCCATCTGTATGTCTTTTTTTGGAGAAGTGTCAATTCAGGTCCTCTGCACATTTTTAATTGTTTTTATTTCTGGTGTTGAATTGTCTGATTTCTTTATAAATGTTGTATATTAACCCCTTATTGGATGTATCATTAGTGAATATGTTCTCCCATTGAGTAGGTTGCCTTCTTGTTTTCTTTTTGATGATTTCCTTTGCTGTGCAAAACTTTTAGTTTGGTGTAGTCCTATCTGTTTATATTTTCTGTAGTTTATCTTGCAAGGGAGAATATGTTAGAAAAATATTGCAGGAGAAATGTGAGAGATTTTATTGTGTATATTTTCTAATAGGAGTTTTATGGTTTTCAATCTTACCTTTAACTCTTTAATCCATTTTGAGATTATTGTTATATATGGTGTAAGAATGGTGTAGTTTCACTTTTATATGTATTTTATGGAAGCAACTAAAGTGCCCATCCTCTCTAATAAAAGAGTAATATGCAGTGCTGGCTCCGTGGCTTAGCTGGTTAAAGCGCCTGTCTAGTAAAAGAGTAATATGCAAATTAACCATCACTCTGCTACATATGCCACGCCCACCAGCCAAGCCACACCCACCAGCCAATCAGGGCGAGTATGCAAATTAACCCCAACAATGATGGCTACCAGAAGGGAGGCTTGGGTTTCCCTGGCAATAGAGGAAGCCAAGCTTTCCACACACTCTGGTGGGCCCAGGCCTCCACTCAAGGATACAAAGTTTCAATTACAGAAGGTAAACAAATCCAAACAGAAATGGCGGCAGCCACGAATCGAGCAGGAGGCTTGGCTCCGCTCCAGGCTACAAAGTTTCAATTGTAGAAGGTAAATAAATTCCAGATACCAGGGCCTTTGCTTGGGTCACCAGGGGCGTGGCTGGCCTGCAAACCACCACAGGCCCCTTGCACAGGCCTCTTCACACCCCAAGGGAACCCCCCCCTGATCCAGGACACCCTTCAGGGCAAACCAGCTGGTCCCCACCTGTGCACCAGGCCTCTATACTATCTACTAAAAGAGTAATATGCAGATTGACCATCACTCCAACACACAAGATCAAGATAGCTGCCCCTATGTGGTCAAAGATCCTGCCCCCATGTGGACACAAGATGGCCACCACAAGATGGCCAGCAGGGGAGGGCAGAGTTGGGAGGGACCAGGCCTGCAAGGGAAGGTAGTTGAGAGGGACCAGGTCTGAATGGGAGGGCAGTTGGAGGCGATCAACCCTGCAGAGGAGGGCAGTTAGGGGTGATCAAGCCAGCAGAGAAGGGAAGTTGGGGGCAAACAGGCTGGCAGGGGAGCAGTTAGACATCAATCAGGCTGGCATGGGAGTGGTTAGGGGGTGATCAGCCTGGCAGGCAGAATCGGTTAGGGGAAATCAGGAAGGCAGGCAGGTGAGCAGTTGGGAGCCAGCAGTCCTGGATTGTCAGAGGGATGTCTAGTGGGATCAGGCCTAAATGGGCAATCAGACATCCCTCGAGGGGTCCCAGATTGGAGAGGGTGCAAGCTGGGCTAAGGGACACCCCCCTGCCCCCATGCACGAATTTCATGCACCGGGCCTCTAGTCAATAGATAAGTGGATAAAAGAGGTGTAGTAGATATACACAATAAATTACTACTTAGCCATAAAAAAGAATGAACCTAGAGGGTATTATGCTAAGTGAAATAAGTCAGACAGAGAAAGACAAAGACCATATGATTTTACTTATATAGAGAAACTAAGAACAAAATAAGCAAACAAAACAGAAACAGACTCGACGATATAGAGAGCACAGACTAACAGTTGACAGAGGGGAGGGGGTTATAGGACTGGGTTTAATAGTTAAGGGATTAAGAGGTACAAATTAGTAGCTACAGAATAATCACAGAGATGTAAATTATGGCATGGGGAATGTAAATTTCACATCCAATAAGGGGTTAATATACAAAATTTATAAAGAAATCAGACAATTCAACACCAGAAATAAAAACAATTAAAAATGTGCAGAGGACCTGAATTGACACTTCTCCAAAAAAGACATACAGATGGCCAATAGACAAATGAAAAGTTGCTCAACATCACTGATCATAGTCAGTAATGCCGTGGTGGTTGTGTGGGGCTGGGTGAGTACTTGAGGTGTTGGGGGTACCACTCTGTGGAGTTCATGGTTGTCTGACCACCATGCTGTGTATCTGAAGCTAGTACAGAATAATAGTGAATGTGGACTGTAATTGAATAATGCACATAATTTTTTAAAAAAGACACACAGAGAAAGCAATCATTTCTGCTCTTTCATTGAAAATTGTCATGATAGGATATGATGGCTGAAACTGCAGCAGGCATGTTGATAACACAGGTTTTTTCACCTGAGGACCAACCCAACACCCTTAGAAAGGATAATGAAAAGAATTTGGTTAAGTCACCAAATTAACCAATTCTAGAATTGGCTTACTTTGGACTTTTGATTATCCCATCTAAGAAAAGAGTGATATGCAAATTGCCCATCACTCCAACACACAAGTTGGCCGCCCCCAAGTGGTCAAAGATGGCCGCCCCCATGTGGACAGAAGATGGTGGCCACAAGATGGCCAGCAGGGGAGGGCAGTTGTGGGTGATCAGGCCAGCAGGAGAGAGCAGTTAGGAGGGACCAGGCCTGCAAGGGAGGGCAGTTGGGGGCAATAAGGACTGCAGGAGAGGGCAGTTGTGGGCGACCAGGTCTGCAGGGTAGGACAGTTGGGGAAGACCAGGCCTGCAGGGGAGGGCATTTCGGGGGGACCAGGCTGGCAGGGGAGTGGTTAGGGGGTGATCAGGCTGGCAGACTGAAGTGATTAGAGGCAATCAGGCAGGCAGGCAGGCGAGTGGTTGGGAGCCAGCAGTCCTGGATTGTGAAAGAGATGTCCAACTGCCCGTTAAGACCCAATCTCGGTGGGAGCGGGCCTAAACGAGCAGTCGGACATCCCTCGAGGCATCCCAGATTGGAGAGTGTGCAGGCTGGGCTGAGGGACACCCCCCACCCTGTGCATGAATTTTGTACACCGGGCCTCTAGTGTAAGATATCTTCTTTATGTATTAACAGAGTGCAGAACAGGAAACACTGTTTAAATAAAATTAAGTAATCTACACATAGTACTTTCAGTAGTGCCTGCCATATAGAGAACTTGAGTTATTATTACATTTGTTATATGTGTGTAAAGCTCCCAACAACTGTATGTCCCCCAGCGATCCTTGAGTAAAAAGGTTAATAATGAAGGCAGCTGGTCTGTGTAATCCATTTCAGGCCTTTAATAAGTGTCAGAAATGTTCAACCTTAAAATATGTTGAACCATGGCAACAGTATGAATGGAATCTATGCAAAGCAAAGAAGTTAAGATATTTGAGCTAAGACTACTGCCTTATGTCACCTGACTACAAAATTATAAAATTCCACAATAAAGGACATAGTTTAGAACTTTGATATGACAAAAAGGATGTGAAATTAGAAAGGGGAAAACAGTTAGGGATAAATGGCAATCAGTGTACCACGGAGATAATGAGACTAACTATATCTTTGGACCCTGATAAAGAAGACACCTACCAGGAAGTAATCCTGGTGGCTAACTGGGCTCAAATTTAGAGGCAGAGCCTAGCAGGTATTTCTAAGCAGGGGCCTCTCACACAAACTACACTTGAAGAGAAGCCTGCAGTAAATTGCATTCCAGCACTATGTTTATGCCATCTGAGCCAACCTTTATAAAGGAGTTCCTGGAATTTCATTTTAACCAATAGGGCTGAGATTTTCCGCATTCAATTGGAGTTATGCAACTATATCCCCATCAGCATATTCACCGACCAATCAGAGTGTCTTCATTCTGACCAATCAAGACAATCCTCACAGTTTGATTGGTCCAAAAAGCATTGTCTTGATTGGTCAGAATGTTTCTCTCTCATCGATGTTTCTAACTCTCCATCTCTCTCCATTCCTCTCTGTAAAAAATCAATAAAATATATATTTTTTTAAAATTTGTCTATCATCCTTGCTGATATCAGATAGTTTTACTCGATAAAATAATTTTAATGGTTTTAGAAGTGAGTGCTGAAGATATTCTTCCAAACCAAAGGGGATTCCCTAACTGTAAATGAATTTGGAAAGACTCACTTATTATGAAAACAAGTTTATTGAAGTGATAGTGAGATTATCCCATATAGCTAAGTAGATTTATGGGAAGGAGAGAACTAGTGCTGCCTTCCAATTCTCAAAAACATGCTGTAGGTGATGTACATAAAATTAGAATTCACCCACATATTGCTGTGGTCACATAATGTCAAAAGGAAGAAAAATATCACTAAGTCTCTGCTTCTCTGCTCTCTGTCAGCCCCAAACAAATTCCTAGCCTCCATATAATTTTATACTGCCACAAGTTAAAAACCTTACTAGATCTACCCACTTACACACAACTTCCAATAATATCTTTTGTTTTACATTTTTGTGTTAAAATGACAACAGAGAAAGCAGAAAATTACTTCAAGTAATTTAGTCATTTTTAATTCATCCTTATTTATTGATCCAACTGTCAATTTATCAAGTATATTTCAATTTTCTAACTATTCTAGATGCAAAAAAAAAAAACAAATAAAAAATATAATCACTGCCTAGGCAAATTTGTTGAGTGCCTTCCATTTCTCTGACTGTATTCTAGATGTTAAAAATACAAACAAATAAAAAAAATATCAAATCACTATCAATACAACTTCAGATCTCCTGCATTTAAAGTTCAATATGTGGGGCTTCTGTTCAAACTGGAAGAGTAGGAAAATGCACTACTCTCATCCTCCCAGAACCATGTTGAATTTATAACTAAACTACAGAACCACTATTATTCAGAACCACCTGGTATGTAGCTGAGCATAAGTCCTATATCTAAGGCTATAAAGAAGAAGGCAAGTCACGACTGGTAGGAGGAGTCGAAAACTTGGAACAGGCTGGCCCCACATCCATGTGTGGTGCTTAAAGATTGGGAGGGATACCTCAGCTGCAGAAGTCACCCCTGAGAAGCAAGGAGTTACAGCCCTACACGAGACTCCCCAGCCCAAGAATAGAGTGTCAGAAAGAGATGTCCCCCTAACTTCTGACTGTGAGAAACATCAGGGACTGTAGATGAATGAGAAAGAGTGTTGCTGGAGTCCCAGGCATTCCTCTTAAAAGGCCTGTGCATGACCTTATGAAGACTCACTTGCTCTGAACTCCAATGCTGGGGCAGCAGCTCAAAAGCTGGACCCAGGGACATATGGCAAGAAACTGAATTGTTTGGCTTTGGGGCAAGGTTTGGAGGGACAGCTTTCTCAAGACAGAAGTGCTGGTAGTGGCTATTGTTCTTTAGCTGAGCCCTCCCGATGCAAGAACAGGCAGGTGCCATATCTGAGTCTCCATCAAGGTTGCTACACTCTTCACCCTGTCCTGATTATTCCATGAGAGCCTCTCTACTCAAATTGTGGCCCCACCTAAGCTGGTTCCAGGAGCTTTTTCCTATAAATGGCCTCATGCTACTGACTTTTCTACAATTTCTCAAAGATTCACAATCTACAAACAAGAAGTATCTTCCCATGGCATGCTCCATACTTCTTGATAAGTGGCCCAAGACACTAGGGTCAACTGGCTCTGGTTTGCAGCTTGGTCTATCCTGGGCACCTCCAAGCTCATCACAAGTAGCAGCCATCTGAATATCACTTTGTAGCTCAAACTGGGTGGCCCCAAAAAGAGCAAAGGTAGGAGCTGACCATGATCTGCACTTCCTTGGAGGCCCCAGAGCCAACCCAACTAGTGGAAAGCTTCAGACAATGTTGCATCACCATCTAACTATCTCCATGAGTGACACATTAACGTAGAGGACTTTTGGGCACCAGAGCCCTGTAAAACAAGTACATCTCTGTGGGGTTGGCCCCTACACAGCAGTTACTAGGCTCAACTAATATGGGAGGGTGCACACAGCCCACACCGAGGGAGGGAGTCACTGCAGCATCTAGCTCAGGTGACCAGGGAGGCTGTGCCACTGGGCCCTATAGGACACCTACTACATAAAACGAGTCTATCAAGACTGAGAAACATAGTAGTTTAACATAATACAGAGAAACTAACACGGGGAGGTAGCCAAAATAAGGAGACAAAGAAACATGCCACAAATGAAAGAACAGAACAAAACAAAGCAACAAAAAAACTAAACAAAATGGAGAGGAGAAATCTACCAGATGCAGAGTTCAAAACACTGGTTATAAGGATATTCAGTGAACTTAGGGGTAGAATAGAGGAAGTTAGTGAGAACTTCAACAAAGCAATAGAAAACAAACAAACAGAAATGAAGAATACAATAGAAAGAATCAAAAGTAGAATAGATCAAGTAGATGGTCATATAAACAATTTGGAAAATAAGATAGCAGAAAATACCCAATAAAAAAAGTTAAAAGAACCTAATAAAGATGAGGATAGTTTAAGGGGCTTCTGAAATGACAACAAGTATACCAACATTCATATCATAGGGGTGCTAGAAGAGAAAGATCAAGGAACTGAAAACCTATGTGAAAAAATAATGATGGAAAACTTCTCTAAGCTGGTGAAAGAAACAGACATACAAGTCCACAAAGCATAGAGATCTCAAACAAAATAAACCCAAAGAGGCCTACATCAAGACATATCATAATCAAAATGCCAAAGTTTAAAGACAAAGAGTGAATCTTAAGAGCAGCAAAACTAAAGCAGTTTGTTCTCTACAAGGGAGCTACTATAAGATTGCCAGGTGATTTCATAACAGAAACTTTGCAGGCTGGAAGAGATTGTCATGAAATATTCAATGTGATGAAAAGCAAGGACATACAACTAAGATTATTCTACCCAGCAAAGCTATCATTTAGAATTGAAGGTCAGATAAAATACAAAAAGCTTCCCAGACAAGAAAAAGCTAAAGAAATTCATCTCCACCAAACCAGCATTACATGTAATGATAAAGGGTCTTTTTAAAGAATAATAGGGAACAAAAAGATTAAAAGTATAAATAATAAAAAGCCAATAAAACATATCTATCAATAATTACTTTAAATACAAATGGATTAAATTCTTCTATTAAAAAAAAACAGGCTGAATAGATAAGAAAACAAGACCCTTATATGTGTCTTCTATAAGACTCACTTCAGATTAAAAGACACACATAGAATGAAAGTAAAAGGATGAAAAAAAATTCATGAAAATGGAAATGAAAAAAAAGCTGGGGTAGCAATACTTATACCTGACAAAATATACTTTAAAACAAAGGTTTTAACAAGAGACAGAGAAGGACCCAATAATTCCACTTCTGGGTATTTATTTGAAGAAAACCAAAACACTACATTGAAAAGGCATAAATATTTATATGTTGATTGCAGCATTATTTATAATAGCCAAGATATGAAAGCAACCTGTCAATTAATAGATGAATGGATAAAAAAGTGGTGCATATATACAATGAAATGTCTCAGCCATACAAAAGAATTCAATCTTGCCACCTGCAACATTGTGGATGGACTTAGAGGGTATTGACTGATTGAAATAATTCAGACAGAAAGGAAAAGTTCATATGATTTTACTTACATATGTAATCTAAAAATAAAAATAAATGAACAAGCCGAACAGAAACAAACTCATAGATACAGAGAATATTTTGAAAGTTGCTAGATGAAGGGGGTATGGGGAATGGGTGAAAAAGGCTAAGGGATTAAGAACTACACATTGGTTGCTACAGAATAGTCATGGGGATATAAAGTACAGCATAGGGAATATCCTATCTAATAAAACAGTAATATGCAAATTGACCGCACCTTCGCTACACCCATAAGCCACGCCCACCAGCCATGCCCACCAGCCACGCCCACCAGCCAATCAGGAGCAAATATACACGTTAATCCAGCAAAGATGGCGGGGGAAAGGGCAGCACCCATGCCAATGAGATCCAAGCCATGATGGTGGACTGGGGCAGGTGGTTAGCGCCGGCAGCTGGCAGACCAGGTCTGCCATCACCGATCTCGGAGCAGGGCAGGCGGCGTGGGTTAACGCCCGCAGACGCCTGCCCAGATCCGCCATCACCGATCTCGGAGCAGGGCAGCTGCCTGCCCAGGTCCATCACCGATCACGGTCCAGGGCAGGCGGTGTGGGTTAAGGCCCACAGCCGGCTGCCCAGGTCCGTGATCACCGATCTCAGAGCAGGGCAGGCGGCGTGGGTTAGCGCCGGCAGCCACCTGACCAGGTCTGGGATAAGGACTTTGAGTCAGCTCCCGCCAGCAGCAGCTGACTCAAAGCCCCTATCAGGGATCATGGACCAGGGCAGGCAGCGTGGGTTAATGCCTGCAGCAGGCTGCCCAGGTCCACGATCATGGATCACGGACCATGGCAGGCGGCATGGATTAGCACCCGCAGCCGCCTGCCCAGGTCCCCGATCACGGATCCAGGTGGCGTGGGTTAGCACCCACAGCCGCCTGACCAGGTCCCTGATAGGGACTTGGAATCTAGCATAACGAAAAGAATAGTCAGCAAAAGTAGGAGACAAGGTTTCATAAGTTCTCCCCCAAGTCACCACTGTTCTCTTATACATTTTAATTATCCCAGACTTTGCATGATGGGATTTGATTTGAATTATGCCTGATAGATTACATGGCATGAATTGTAGGCTCATTCTTTCTTTTTGTGGTTGCCTGACTGAGAAAGGCCTTGGGATGAGAGAAGGCACTTTTATTTTCCTTTTTCATTCTTTAGAGGCTGAGGAATTACAGTTATATGAAGAAGTTAGTGAGAGAATGAAAGTCTAATGCTGTATTTTTCTGTAAGTTTTATCATGTGGACTATCAAAAACTTGGTAGGATCCTTTTCAAGAGGTATTACAAAAATTATGATGGAATTAACATTCAAGAGTAAAAGGAGAGAAGTGAGTGGTGGGTAAAGGAAAGAACTTTGTCCTAGAAACCAAATAGAAGCCACATAAACATTCAGATTCTTACTCATTGTGCTTTGGAGGTATTAAAGGATAATTTTTAAAAAGGTAAAATCATGACTCATAATCTGTATAGATAAAAGGCTAAGTGACCGACATTTGTCCATCCGTCCGACCAACCGGTACATATGACGCACTGGAAATATAAAAATAAACTTTGACTCACACACGTGCCATACATATAAAGCTCTTGCTGGCGCTACTTTGAATGTTGCATTTGGTGGGAAAGTTCTTTTCAGAGGGGATTTTTTTGTGTTGCCATGCTATACGATTGGCCATAGTACAAATAAGTTTTAAAGTACTGTAGTGTTTGGGGATGTTTCAGACAGTTGTCTCTTAAAACAAATATGAGATCAGAGGATTCTGCTTATAGTGAATGGTTAGTAAAACTTGGAGATGGCAAACTTAATAGCAGTTTTCATTTAGGAATGGATATTATTGAAATTCCCCATGAAATGATTTTTAATGGATCTATTATTAAAGCCACCTTTGGAAAGAGTATATCTATAGATAATATTAAAAATATATCTAAACATGCAATTCTTTGTTCAAAAAATGAGCACGTTCAAAAATTAAATGAAGAAATTTTGGATTTACTTGATGGAGATTTTCACACCTATTTGAGTGATGATTCCATTGACTCAACAGATGATGCTGAAAAGGAAAATTTTCCCATCAAATTTCTTAATAGTATTACTCCTTCTGGAATGCCGTGTCATAAATTAAAATTGAAAGTGGGTACAATCATCATGCTATTGAGAAATCTTAATAGTAAATGGGGTCTTTGTAATGGTACCAGATTTATTATCAAAAGATTGCGACCTAACATTATCAAAGCTGAAATATTAACAGGATCTGCAGAGGGAGAGATTGTTCTGATTCCAAGAATTGATTTGTCCCCATCTGACACTGGCCACCCATTTAAATTAATTCGAAGATAGTTTCCCGTTATGCCAGCATTTGTGATGACTATTAATAAATCACAAGGACAAACTCTAGACAGAGTAGGAATATTCCTACCTGAACCCATTTTTGGCATTGATCAGTTATATGTTGCTTTCTCTCTCTCTCTTTTTTTTAAAGTATTTAAAAAAATATTTTATTGATTTTTTTTACAGAGAAGAAGGGAGAGGGATAGATAGTTAGGAACATCGATGAGAGAGAAATATCGATCAGCTGCCTACTGCACACCTCCTACGGGGGATGTGCCCGCAATCAAGGTACATGCCCTTGACCGGAATCGAATCTGGAATCTTTCAGTCCACAGGGTGACACTCTATCCACTGAGCCAAACCAGTTACGGCTGTTGCTTTCTCTTGAGTTCAAAGAGCATGTTACATTAAAGTTAAAGTTGTAAATACTTTATCTCAAGGGAAATTAGTCAAGCACTCTGAAAGTGTTTTTACTCTTAATGTGGTATACAGGGAGATATTAGAATAAGTTTAATCACTTTATCAATCATTATTTGCATCAATGTTGTTTTTATATTATGAGTTTGTTATTGTTACATCAGTTTGTTATTGTTATATCATTTTGTTATTGTTTACTTATTAATAAATTTATGTATTATTTTCATATACATTGTACTCATTTCCTTTTATCTCTCACACTTTTATTATAGAGAAAGGGCAAATAGCAATATTAAAATATTTCATCTAATTAATTCCCTTTCATTGTGCACGAATTTCGTGCACCGGGCTACTAGTAGTTAATAATATTGTAATAACTATGTATGCTGTTAGATGGGTACTAGATTTATTGAGGTTATCACTTTGTAAGTTATATAAATGTCTAATTGCTGGGTTGTACAACTGAAACTAATATAACTTTGTAAATCAACTGTAAACTATATATGTAAAAAGCCATCAACCTTAACACCATCACGACCTGAACGACCAGAGACCAGAACACCACAGCCCCTTGCCCAGGCTGGCCTAGCCCCCCAGCGGGGACCCCCACCCAAATCAGGGGCATGGCCGGCCTGCAAACCTCCAGTGCCCTTTGCCCAGGCTGGCCTTTACCCATATATATGTTTTCTACATGAGACCCATCTCAGAACAAGGGACTCACACAGAGTGAAAGTGAAGGGATGGAAAATTATTTTCCAGGCAAATGGAAATGAAAAAAAAAAAAAGCTGGGTTAGCAATGCTTATATCTAACAAAATAGACCTCAGAGTGAAGACCATAATAAGAGATAAGGAAGGCCACTTCATAATACTAAAGGAATTGATACAAGTGGATATAACTCTGATAAACATATATGTACCCAATACAGGAGCATCCAAATACATAAAAAATACTTCTGGAAGATATCAAGGGAGAGACCAACAGCAATACAATCATAGTAGGGGACTGTAATACACTGTTGACATCACTGGATAAATCCTCAGGATACAATATCAGCAAAGAAACAGCAATCCTAAATGACTCACTAGATCAGATGGACTTAATTGACATCTTGAGAACATTTCACCCCAAAGCTACAGTATATACATTCTTCTCAAGTGCACATGGAACATTTTCAAAGATAGACCACATATTGGAACACAGGCTAAGGTTATCCAAATTCAAGAAGATTGAAATCATATCAAGCATCTTCTTAGAACACAATGGCACAATATTAGAAATCAACTACAATAAAAGCAATAAAAAATTCAAGCACATGGATTAATTAAATAATGATTGGGTTACCAAAGAAATCAAAGAAGAAATAAAAAGCATCAAGCAACAAATGACAATGAAAACACAACAATCCAAAATCTATGGGCCACAGTGAAAGCAGTCCTGAGAGTGAAGTACATATCAATATAGGCAAAATAACATCAGACCCCACAGAAATACAAAAGATTGTAAAAAAAAAATACTATGAACATGCCCTAGCCAGGTTGGTTCAGAGGATAAAGAGTCAGCCTGTGGACTGAAGGGTCCCAGGTTCCATTCTGGCCAGGGGAACATGCCTGGGTTGTGTGCTCAATCCCCCATAGGGGGTGTGCAGAAGGCAGCCAATCAATGATTCTCTCTCATCATTGATGTTTCTATCTCTCTCTCCTTCTCCCTTCCTCTCTTAAATCAATAAAGAAATATCTCTTATTAAAAAAATACTATGAACAACTATACTCCAACAAATTGGTCAACCTGCAAGAAATGGACACAGTCCTAGAAAAATACAACCTTCAAAAACTCAATCAGGAAAATTTAAAATATCTGAATAGGCCTATAACTATGGAGGAAATTGAGGCAGTGATCAAAAAACTTTCAGCAAACAAAAGCCCTGGTCCAGATGGTTTCACAGGGGAGTTTTACCAAAAATTAAAAGAATAATTAAAACCTATCCTCCTCATACTACTCCAAAAAAACTCAAGAGGAAGGAACACTTCTAAATTCTTTGTATAAAGCCAGCATTACCCTAATCCCCAAACCAGATAAAGACACTACAAATAAAGAGAATTACATTCCAGTATCTCTGATGAACATAGATGCTAAAATCCTCAACAAAATTCTAGCAAATCGGATCCAGCATTACATGATAAAGATCATACACCATGACCAAGTGGGATTCTTTTCAGGGATGCAAGGATGGTACAATATCCACAATTCAATAAGCTTTATACACCACATAAACAAATTGAGAGATAGAAATCATGAAATGATATCAATTGATGCAGAAAAGGAATTCGACAAAATCCAACACCATTTGTTGATAAAAACTCTCAGCAAAGTAGGAATAGAGGGATCATATCTCAACATAATAAAACCTGTATATGACAAACCTACAGCCAACATCATACTCAATGGGTAAAAACTAGAATAATTTCTCCTAAAACAGGAACAAGACAGGGATGTCCACTCTCACCACTCCTGTTAGACATAGTACTGGAAGTGCTAGCCATAGCCATAAGACAAGAAGAAGAAATAAAAGGCATCCAAATTGGAAAAAAAATAAAATTGTAACTATTCAAAGATGACATGTTATTGTACATTGAAAACCCTAAAGACTCCATCAAAAAACTTCTAGATTTAATAAATGAATTCAGTAATGTAGCAGGATACAAAACTAATACCCATAAATCTATGGCTTTTTTACACACCAATAATGAATTCACAGAAAGAGAAAAAAACAAAAGCATTCCCATTTACCATTGCACCAAAAAATTAAGATACCTAGGAATAAACTTAACTAAGTAGGTAAAATACCTGTGCTCAGAAAACTACAGGATGTTGAAAAAAGAGATAGAGCAACACATAAACAAATGGAAGAACATACCGTGTTCATGGATTGGTAGAATCAACATCATTAAAATGTCCATACTACCAAAAGCAATTTATAGATTCAATGCAATTCCCATTAAAATACCAAAGGCATAATTCACAGACCTAGAAAAAACTGTCCAAAAATTCATTTGGAACAAAAAAATACTGTGAAGCTGCAACAATCTTGAGAAAGAAGACCAAAGTTAAAGGGATCAGAATATCAGACATGAAGCTATATTATAAAGCCACTGTTCTCAAAACTGCCTGGTACTGGCACAAGAACAGACAAAGACCAATGGAACAGAACAAAAACCCAGAAATTGACCCATGCCATTATGCTCAATTAATATTGGACAAAGGAGGCAAGAGCATACACGACTGTCTCTTCAATAAATGGTTCTGGGAAATTTGGTCAGATACATGCAAAAAAAAAAAAAATGAAACTAGGCCACCAACTTACACAATAAACAAAAATAAACTCAAGGTGGATAAAGGACTTAAATGTAAGTCAGGAAACCATAAAAATCCTAGAAGAATACATAGACTGCAAAATATCAGACATATGTGGTAGTAATATCTTTACTGATACAGCTCTTAGGGCAATGGAAACTGAGGAGAAAATAAACAAATGGGACTACATCAAAATAAAAAGCTTCTGCACAGCAAAATAAACTATCAATAAAACAAGAAAGCCCACTGCATGGAAAAAATATATTTGCCAATGTTATATCTGATAAAAGCCTAATCTCCAAAATTTATAGGGAAGTCATACATCTTAACAAAAGAAAAATAAACAATCCAATCAAAAAATGGGCAAAAAACTTAAATAGACACTTTTCAAAAGTGGACATACAGAAGGCCAAGAGACATATGAAACCATGCTCAAAGTCAATAATCATCTCAGAGATAAAAATCAAAAAGTCAATGAGATATCATCTCACACCTGTCAGAATGGCTATCATCAACAAATCAACAAAAGACAAGTGCTGGCGAGGATGTGGAGAAAAAAGAACCCTCATGAACTGCTTGTGGGAATGCAGACTAGTGCAGCCACTGTGGAGAACAGTATGGAGTTTCCTCACAAAATTAAAAATGGAACTCCCATTTGACCCAATAATTCCACTTCTAGGAATATATCGCAAGAAAGAAATCAAAAACACCAATCAGAAAGTTCATATGCACCTCTATTTCATAGCAGCACAATTTACAATCACCAAGATTTGGAAACAACCTAAGTTGTTTGTATGAAAGCCCATCAGCAGATTAGTTGATTAAAAAACAGTGCTACATTTACACAATGGAATACTATGCTGCTGTAAAAAAGAAAGAACTCTTACCACTTGCAAAAGCATGGATGGACCTGCAGAGCATTATGGTAAGTGAAATAAGCCAGTCAGAGAAAGAAAAATATTGCATGATCTCACTCATATGTGGAATGTAATGAACAACTTAAACTGATTAACCAAAATAGAGCCCGAGAAAAAACTTATTTTAGAATATAATAGAAGTAAACCTGTTATTTGCAGTTTTTAATATTTCCTACAACTTTTGTGATATTATTCTATGTTAGTACAGTTTTGGTAATATTATTACATTTAAAATCATTTTTCTTGAAATATAAAATTTTATTGCATGTAACATTATTATATTTAAAATAGCTTTTCTTGAAATATTAGTGTTTCTTGCATGTAACTTTATTATACTTAAAATCATTTTTCTTGAAAAAATAAAATAGTTGCGGGAGAAACAAAGATTTTAAAAAATCATGAAGAAAAAGAAAAAGAAACAAAATAGATCCAGAGACATAGCAGCATTGAATAGTCCATCAATCTTCAGAGGGAAGGAAGGAGATGGTGAGGGAGGCGGGGTAAGAGATCAACTAAAGGACTTGTATGCATGTATATAAGCATAACCAATGGACACAGACACTAGGGGGATGAGGGCATGGGCTGGGGGGTCAGGAGATCAATGGTGGAAAAAAGGAGACATATATAATGCTATATGTAATACTTTAAAAAATAAAGTTCAATATGTGTATCATCTTGTGACCAATCATTATATCTGACATACATACTTTAATGAGACTTATACTCAGCATTGTCCAAACTCTGCAATATACCAGACTTTTAATATAAATACAGCCAATTTTCCTTTGCTGGTGTTGAAAAACGGAGATTGACTGTTTTAATGTACATCTCAATATACAGTGTGTATGGAAGCCATTGGGGAAATATCGTTATGTCAAGAAGCAATCATTATAGTCAAATATTTGTGTCTCATACATAGTTAAAATCTAGGAGTCATTTTATACAAATCTATAGTTTTGCTCAGAAGAAAATTATATATACATACACATTTATGTAATTTCCCTGCAATTTAGAAGGTGCCTTTACAAATATTATTATTATTGAGGACTTTCAAGCAAGAAACTAAAAGGTTCAGCTACCACATACTAAATAGAGCCACTTCCTTCAGTCCTCAAATTTGTTGAGTCTTTAGTGTTAATATAATAAGTGTTCTGTAGTAGTAGGACAATTACTCTACCTGGAATATCATGTGGTGTTAGTATATGAAAGGTAGCTGAAGGACTCAGTGGGCTAGTTGGGTATTTTTCCTCATCACTCTGAGACCCTAAGGACTTGACTAAATGATTGCATCATTCTAGTAATAAAGTCCCTTGAGAATCTCTAGAAGACAGCATTTTAAGCTTTATGATTTTACTGTTTAAGATGCTGCTCAATTGCTGGATGCAGAAGGACACTGAGCTTCTGGCTTGGTTAGTGCAAAAATAAAGGCATGGAAGATTAGTAATAATATCTGCATATGTCCTGGGTGCAGTCATCTTCTGATAGCCAACATTTTATTTTGGACATTAACTCCACTTTATCCAAATAATAATGTGTTTTAATGATTGTATAAAGGGATAGGATGGCCCTAACTGGTTTGGCTCAGTGGACAGAGCGTTGGCCTGCGGACTGAAAGGTCCCAGGTTCGATTCCGATCAAGGGCACGTACCTTGGTTGCGGGCACATCCCCCGTAGGAGGTGTGCAGGAGGCAGCTGATCAATGTTTCTTTCTCATTGATGTTTCTAATTCTCTATCCTTCTCCCTTCCTCTCTGTAAAAAAATCAATAAAAATATTTTTTAAAAAAGGTATAGGATGCTTTCTCCCCAATATTCACTTGGTAATGATAAAAAGTTTTAGCTTCACTATGGACAATAATTTAGTGTGGATCTACTTACACCCCTAGAAATGTTTCATTAGCTTATTCCTTACAAATAGTACTTGCACCTTTAACTGAAATTCAGGAACAAAATCACAGTTCAACTAGAATAGTTTTATCTTACATCAATATTTTTTCAGTGTTCTCTAGAATTGAACTATGGTTGCATAGCATTTTTAAAAATGTATCTAGTACCTGGACAGCTCCAGTGGTACATCTCTGTCTTTCCTCTCAGTCATGACAGTTGCAATGTCTCATAGAATCATTTTTCTAAAGGACAAATGTCAACATGCCATTTCTCTCCCTACAATCTTAATATCTTTCTCATTGCCCTCTGGATAAAATGAAACTTAACACAGAATAAAAAGTCCAGAACATTCTGATTTCTATCTTTAGAATCTTATTTTAGACTTCTCTCCAACTTGTTTTCTCCCCTCCAGCCATAATAAACTTATTCCTTTAGATATACCATTCTTTTTCCAATGACATGGACTTTGAACATTCTGATCTCTTTACTTGGAATATCCACACCCTTCTCCTGATTAACTCCATCTCATTTTTTTGGCAGAATTTCTCCAAGGAAATCTTATTAACCCTCCAGATAGGTAGTGTTCCTTTATAAATGTTCCCATTATACCCAATCCATATCTCCGAAGAATGTTGTGTCCTTGGACTCAATTTAAAAAAATGTATAAAATGATTGTTTAATATCTGGTTCTCCACAACACTTGTTTGGATCATCGGAACCTATTTAAGTGCCTTATAACATGTTAACTGGCCTATTTTATTTTTATTTATTTATTTTTAAATATTTTGTATTGATTTCAGAGAGGCAGGGAAAGGAACATTAATAATGGGAGAGAATAATTGATTGGCTTCCCCCTGCATGTCCCCCACTGGGGACCGAGTCTGCAACTCAGACATATGACCTTGAATGGAATCAAACCTGGGATCCTTCAGTCCGCAGGCCAACACTCTATCCACTGAGACAAACCCACTAGGGCTTAACTGGCCTATTTTATATGAATACCATAGACCTTCAACAGTGAACCAAGTTAGTTTAATGTTATTTATTTACTAGAGGCCATGTGCAAAAATTCGTGCACGGGGGAGGGGAGTGTCCCTCAGCCCAGCCTGTACCCTCTCTAATCTGGGACCCCTCCTGGCCCGGTCACCCCCAACTGCCCTCCCCTGCTGGCCTGGTCACCCCCAACTGCCCTCCCCTGCTGGCCTGGTCTCCCCCAACTGCCCTCCTCTGCTGGCCCAGTCACCCCTAACTGCCTTTCCCTGCTGGCCTGGTACCCACCAAATGTCCTCCCCTGCAGGCCTGGACCCCCTTGCAGGCCTTAGTCCCCCCCAACTGCCCTCTCTTCTGCCAGCCTGGTCACTCCAGCTGCCCTCCTCTGTTGGCCTGGTCACCCCTACCTGTCTCCCCTGCTGGCCTGATCACCCACAACTGCCCTCCCCTGCTGGCCATCTTGTGGCGGCCATCTTGTGTGTTGGAGTGACAGTAAATTTGCATATTACTCTTTTATTAGATAAGATTGTCATTTATTTAGTTAAAGCCACCCCTGTCCTGCTTCCATATCACCACACATCAGCAAATCCATATACCATTGCATCACATATATGCATGGATCGTCAAAGAAAAAAGTATCTCAAATCATATTCTGTATAGGTAATTTTCTTACAAGTTTGAGATTGTTGATGTCAGAGGCCTGGAAGGAAATAAAATGTAATAAAACATTCTATAATTTTGTGGTTAAGAGTGAAAAATCAAGAGCCAGGCAACCTGAGTTTGAATCCTAATTTTGCCACTGACTTGATTCATGAACTGAGGTGAGGTTGTTATCTTATTACACTTCCTTTTTTGCAATAATGGAGAAAATAACAGTATCAACCTCATAGACTATCGATGATGATCAAGTAAGTTCCATTACCTGGAAGGAGGCAAATACCAACTAAGTTGCTATTATTGTATTTTTAATATCACTCAATTTGGTATTTTGTTGTGACTATTTTATGTTTGGTTTGTATATTTTATTTCTGTTTTTATTTTTGGACGTACAGAATTATGGTTCATATGAACCCAACAAGTCAACTAATGATTTTTTAAAAGCCAAACTAATTCTTAAGGTCTTCAAAAATAAGGTTCTGGGGATTCCATTAATATGGAAAGCTAAATATAAAGTGTTATTTCACATAGAAACATAAATACTTTGAAATATATTAGGAACTAAGGACAAGATTTAAAACAATGTTAAGAAAAAAACAACTGGAATTTTTACAAACTTCAGTATAGCACTAATCACTAAAATGGATTCCAACATAAAGACTAGAGGTTTAGCATTCAAAACAAAATGACAATAAGAAATTAAATTTAGCAAAAATGGAATAATAATCATAGACATTTCAGGAAGAACTTGTAAAACTGGTATGGAGCTTCTGGGAAAAAAAAAAAAAAACTGAAGCAAGAAGAAAAGGGAAAATTGCCATGACAACTCATGAAAAATACATACCTCCTAAAATAATTTCATGATAAGATGTTCATGTAAGTTCTGGAATATATGTGCTTTTTATCCCAAAAGTAGAAAATAGGACAGTGTGTGTGAAACAGTACCAGAAAGCCTTAGGAAGAGAACAGATTGCAATAGAAGAAGACAGGCCAAGAAAGCTCACTAAAATAAAAAAAGAACGCAAAGAAAGACATCGAACAAAACATTTAAAAATCATAAGTAATAAATTGATGCAAAAAGAACAGAATAGACAGCCAAAACCAGTTTGGCTCAGTGGATAGAGCGTCGGCCTGCGGACTCAAGGGTCCCAGGTTCGATTCTGGTCAAGGGCATGTACCTTGGTTGCGGGCACATCCCCAGTGGGGGGTGTGCAGGAGGCACCTGGTCGATGTTTCTCTCTCATCGATGTTTCTAACTCTCTATCCCTCTCTCTTCCTCTCTGTAAAAAATCAATAAAATATATTTTTTTAAAAAGAACAGAATAGACAGTAGAATATCAAACCAGTAATGTAAAAAAATTCTAATTCACAGAACAAACTAGAAGACATTGTTCCAATATCTAAAGCAATGGTCCTCAACATTTTGGCAATCATGACTACTTCACAGAATTTAATAGAACTCTTTACAAAATAATACACTCATAAACAAGTAAAATATTAGCATATAATTTTAATTTATTGAGAATATTCTTTGAAGGTAGTTTGTGGTTTGATACAGTTAGTGTATTACACTGTAAACAACTTCCGTGCACAAAGTTTTGAGAAGAAATGTTCATAAAGAAATAATACTGCACCAAACCAATGTGAAAAAGGCAACCACAATTACATTTCCTGTGGCATCTTTTAAATAATTTATGAAAAATATTTTGAAGACAACTAGTAGGCAACTATGAGAATTAAAATCCAAGGAATAAAAATTATAAGAAGGTATACTATAAAAAACTCACTTTTTTTGCTAAATATAAAATAAGATCAAACCTATAAATTATGAAAATAAATATAAAGAAATTAAATCTATATTGAAAGGTAAATGCTCTGAAATAAGAAAAATATCTTTATTGTTATACTAAAATAAAATGAGAAAAGAATAATTTAAAAATGAAGGACAAACAAATAATTCCAGGAAGTGACAAAAAGAAAAGTACTTACAATATTAATAGTTGACAAAATGGAAATCAAGACAAAACTAAATAAGATAAGTGGGTTATCTTATTCTGATAAGTTGATTGATAATGAATTTTACTGTTACAGAAGACATAGCATCAAAATATATAAAGCAAAATTCAAAACCTATTTTAAACATAAAATAACATTGATAAGACTCAGTTGTAGTCACACATAAATACATTCTCAGTTTTAAAAACTAGTTTAAAAGGCTTCAAATAAATCAGCAAGATTTTGGAATAGAAAGTTTGATACCCTTCTTACTCCCATGGATATATAAATTTAACAGTTATACACAGACTGATTCCCCTTGTGAGAAAATCAGAAATTGGATCAGAAGCTCCTACACAAAAAGTGAGCATTACAGCTGCTACAATGAAGTCAGCAGGATATTTCATGGCACCTTTTAATAATAATCCCTGCTCCCTGCAAAGAACCATATAATTGTGAGGGAATTACCAGCTACCAGCTTCTCCCTGGGGAGAGAAAGAGAATACTGGGGCAGTAGGCCCAATGTTATGAGTTTGCTATGGGAGAGGTGCTGCTGAAGGGACTAGGGGTTTACTGAGAACTTAACAGTTGGGAAGGGTGCTGCTGCTTAAGATTAATGAAGCTCCAAGACCCCTCCCTCAGGAAG
This sequence comes from Cnephaeus nilssonii, assembly GCF_951640355.1. NCBI lineage: Eukaryota > Metazoa > Chordata > Mammalia > Chiroptera > Vespertilionidae > Cnephaeus > Cnephaeus nilssonii. The sequence continues at coordinate 66,865,328 of NC_137071.1, forward strand.
GGAAAAGGAAAGTGAGGCATATGTACAAAGTTCTGATTTTGGGGGTGATTGCCGAGGGTTATGGGTTTTTTTAGCCCAAAATGGGGTGCTGACAGGACCTGGCAAACTCTAGGTGGCTGGAGGCTGCTATATGATTGGGCTGTTTCTTTTGGAAATTCTCAAGAGTCAACATCTATAGAATTTTCCTTCTGATTTCAACATCTTAAGAGACCAAACCTTCAATTTTTTTTTTTCATTGTAGAAGAAGCAGTCCCTCAATACGTGGAGTTGGGAGGGGACTTGGGAAAAAATAGCCCATCTTCCTTCTACATTTAGAGGTTCATGTTCCAATGTCTGAGCACTTCTAAAGTTCTAATTCATACATTCACTTTCCCCTGGGTTGCTTTCATGCCACCCCATCAGTTCCTACCTTAGGCTCCAGCTTTCCCTTGTTTTCTAAATTGTATGATTTCCAATTTCAAAAATGTAGTTGTTGCCACATTCTTCCCTTGTTCTCTTTTCTTCGTGGGTTTACATCTCATTTAGCCATTTTTCATTGCTATTCCTAGTGAGGAGAAAGCAGAAGTGAATCACTGACTACAATCCATATAGTTTTACATTAATCTCCAAGTTTTATTTTGTTTTTAGGTGCTTTTTGCAAATACAGTATTGCATAGAAAACTATTTTTTATAATGATATCTAACACTCAATGCTTTCAAACTTGGAAAAGTTGACCATGTACTACTAACAGAAACAGTTTTCTTTCCTTTGAACTTAATTTCTAAGTTTATTTTATCTGTGAAAATTACCTACATTATCATAATTAATAAAATATCCAGACTCTATATTTTTAAAGGAAAAATGAAGGGAGGGCAAATAGTTCAATGCTTAGATTCCACATATAAGTGTAATAAATATAGTTATTATCAAGCCTATCAAAACAATTAGAATGTTTCATTTTAATTATTTGAAGATATTACATATCTTTCTTCCAAAATTGAGAAATAAAATTACATGGCAAGTAATCTGTTTTAATCATAACTTCAATACAAATATTTAGTCAATTATTTATTTTTTCTGTAAGACTACTAGTTGAAATCTTGCAAAATTATTAGTATATTATTCTGCAACTGAAGATAAAGAGTAGGCCATACGTGATAGAATTCTCCTGTATTCTATCATATCATATATCATATCATATCATATCATAAATATAATATACTCATATTTTTCATCTTTATATCTTAAATGAATTAGTACAATGGCTCTAGCACATTGTAAAAAAATTCAGTAAGTACTGACACACTGCTTCTCTTTTTTATCATTTCCATTTGCTTACCACCGATATCACGTTACATTTCAAGAGAAGGAAAAAAAACAAAAACATTATTTTACTTATTCATGTTATCTATATTGTGTTCAAAATCACTTGAGCTTCATAACTCCATCAGAAGTGACTTAGAGATGTAAATTTATCTTATGAAATACCTTAAGAATTAAATTGAGTAGCAATTTTATTAAGTCATTTGTCAAAACACAGTTTTCACAAAAAATCTGTTTGCAGGGTCAGCATTGATTTAAAGACAGATTTCCATCTTAGATTCCATGTACATGTTGCATTCAGGCTAGAAAGGAGAGCTATATTAGATATGCATATAGCAGAAGCAAAACCATGTCCATTGTTTATTTTACCAAAGTCCCCACTATGTATATGATAGTCCATTTAAGTTTCAAACAATATTATTCAAAATTTGAAACTGGTTCCCATAACTTTTTAAAATAACAATTTGGAAATGGTTTTTTAATAAAGTTCATTAGAAAATCATATAAGGTTTTATGCTATAGATATAAAATATTCACACACACACACAACATATACACTCAAAACACATCATTTATAGTAGCCTTCTCATGCTGTAAGAAAGACTGTCAATGCTATTAGAGTCTATAGTCCAAACAAATAAATGAAATTTTTAAATTGAAAGATGGATTATATCTGGTTAACATTATTCTACATTTCCATTTATTTTATTTTTTCAAGATAAAGAATATTTGTTTAATTTATTTTTATTTTGAATACAGATAGATTTATTAAAATACATTGGCTGTAAATTTTTAAGTATAGTTGGTATGCAATTTTACATTGGCTATGTTAGTTTCAGGTGTGCAATATAGTGATTTGACATTTTTATACATTGCAATGTGGTCATTCCACTAATTCTAATAATCATCTGTCACCTTGTAAACTTATCACAATATCATTGACTGTATTCCCTTTCACCTTTCACCCAGCTCCTCCAAGCCCTCCCTAAGGTAATCCCTTTGATCTCTGTTTCTATGAGTTTGATTTTGTTTTGTTTTATTTAGATTCCACATATAAGTGAAACCATCTGTTATTTATCTTTCTCTGCCTGACTTATTTTATGTAGCATAATATCCTCTATATATATCCATATTGTTGCAAATGGCAAGATTTCATTGTTTTTTATTGTTGCATAATATTCCTGTGTTTGTATATACCATCTTTATTCATCTATTGATGTGAACCTAGGTTTCTTACATATATTGACTATTGTACATAATTCTGCAATGAACATAGGGGTGAATACATCATTTGGAATTAGTGTTTTCATTTTCTTTGGATTAATGCCCAGATGTGGAATTGCTGGGTCATAATAGATATATTTTTAGTTTTTTAAAGAATCTCTGCACTGTTTTCCATAGAGGCTGTACCAGTTTGCAATCCTACCAACAGTACACAAGTGTTACCTTTTCTCCATATCCTTGCCAACACATGTTATTTAAATACTTATAAAAACACAGATCAAGGTGTGGAGCCTAAACAGTCATGGAAGGAGTTGCTTTTGTAGATGGGAGGTCAATGATGCAAAATAAAATTTGTATTTTGTATCTGTAAAATTGACATGATCAAGCAAAATATACATAAGAGAAGACTTGGATAGTTCTCATTTTATGTAACCATATTAGTGAATCAAGGATGGGTATATAAACTAAAAAATATGTTGGTCACACACCTACAATTTTGGAAATGTTTACAGTCACAGATAGCCATCCCCAATTAGACTTCTTCAGTATTTTTTGCTAATAATTTAATGAAGTTAAAAGTTCTCTCCCCCCTATTTTTTAAAATTCTTTATTGTTTAAAGTATTACATATAGTATTACATAAGTCTCCTTTCCCCCATTAACCTCTCTCTAGCCACCCCCAACCCCCAAAACATGCCCACACCCCCCTAGTGTCTGTGTCCATTGGTTAGGCTTATATGCATGCATACAAGTCCTTTGGTTGATTTCTCCCCCTTACCCCCACCCACCCCTACCTTCCCTCTGAAGTCTGATAATCTGTTCAATGCTTCTCTGTCTCTGGATCTATTTTTGTTCATCTGTTTATGTTGTTCATTATAGTCCACAAATGAGTGAGATCATGTGATATTTATCTTTCTCTGAATGACTTATTTCGCTTAGCATAATGTTCTCCAGGTTCATCCATGCTGTTGCAAATGGTAAGAGTTCTTTCTTTTTTACAGCAGTGTAGTATTCCATTGTGCAGATGTACCACAGTTCTTTTAATCCACTCATCTGCTGATGGGCACTTAGGCTGTTTCCAAATCTTGGCTATGGTAAATTGTGCTAATATGAACATAGGGGTGCATATGTCCTTTCTGATTGGTATTTCTAATTTCTTGGGATATAATCCTAAAAGTGGGTTTACTGAGTCAAATGGGAGTACCATTTTTAATTTTTTTGAGGAAACTCCATACTCTTTTCCAGAGTGGCTTCACCAGTCTGCTTTAAAACCAGCAGTACATGAGGGTTCCTGTTTCTCCACATCCTCAGCAGCACTTGTCGTTTGTTGAGTTGTTCATGATAGCCATTCTGAAAGGTGTGAGATGATACCTCATTGTCATTTTGATTTGCATCTCTCAGATGATTAGTAACTTTGAGCATGTTTTCATATGTCTCTTGGCCTTCCTTATGTCCACTTTCAAAAAGTGTCTATGTAGGTCCTTTGCCCATTTTTTTATTGGATTGTTTATCTTTCATTTGTTACGTTGTATGAGTTCCTTATCAATTTTGGAGATTAGGCTGTTATCAGATATAATATTGGCAAATATGTTCTCTATGCAGTGGGCTTTCTTGTTGTTTTCTTGATGATTTCTTATGCTGTGCAGACTCTTTTTATTTTGATGATACATCATTGCAACAGATGAAAGAGAATAATCAGTAACCACTTATAAAATCTCCAATATTACATGTATATATACACTCAGTGGCCAGATTATTATGTTCGCTGAACGCAGAATAATCTTGCCACTCAGTGTTTATCCTATATAATAAAAGGCTAATATGCAAATTGTCCCCTCAACCAGGAGTTCAACCAAAGGAAGGCTGGCCAAAGGCTCATGTCCCCTCCCACTGGCCAGGCTGGCTGGAACCCACTCATGCATGAATTCATGCATCAGGCCTCTAATCCTATCTAATAAAAGAGTAATATGCAAATTGGCCATACCTCTGCTATGCCAAGCCACACCCACCAGCCAATCAGGAGTGAGTATGCAAATTAACCCAATCAAGATGGCTGTGGTCACGGAGCGAGCAAGAGGCTTGGGTTTCCCCAGAAATGGAGGAAGCCAAGCTTTCTGCACATCCTGGCTGGCCCTGGACTCCACTCAAGGCTAAAAAATTTCAATTATAGAAGATAAATAAATCCCAACAAAATTAAGGCAGCCACGGAGCTGGAGAGAGCAGGAAGCTTGGGTTGCCCCTGGCGATGGAGGAAGCTAAGCTTCCTGACCTGCCCTGGCCTCTGCTCAAGGCTACAAAGTTTCAATTAGAGAAGATAAATAAATCCCAACAAAAAGGCGGCAGCCACAGACCGAGCAGGAGGCTTGGATTTCCCCAGCGATGGAGGAAGCTAAGCTTCCTGGCCTGCCCTGGCCTCTGCTCAAGGCTACAAAGTTTCAGTTATAGAAGATAAATAAATCGCAACAAAAATGGTGGCAGCCACGGAGCTGAAGCAAGCAGGAGGCTTGGGCTGCACCTGGCAATGAAGGAAGCCAAGCTTCTTGGCTGGCCCTGGCCTCTGCTCAAGGCTACAAAGTTTCAATTATAGAAGATAAATAAATCCCAGATACCAGGGCTTCTGCTGGGGTGGCCGGGGGGCATGGCCAGCCTGCAAACCACCACAGGCCCCTCGCCCAGGCCACCCTACACCCAAGGGAATCCCCACCCTGATCCGATACATCCTTCAGGGCAAACCAGCCAGCCCCCACCCATGCACCAAGCCTCTATCCTATCTAATACAATATTAATATGCAAATTGACCATCACTCCAACACACAAGATGGCTGCCCCTATGTGGTTAAAGATGGCTTCCCTCATGTGGACATAAGATGGCCGCCACAAGATGATCAGCAGGGGAGGGCAGTTGGGAGGGACCAGGTCTGCAGGGAAGGGCAGTTAGGGGTGACCAGGCCTGCAGGGCAGGGTAGTTAGGGGCAATCAGGCTGGCAGGGGAGCAGTTAGGCATCAATCAGGCTGGCAGGGGAGTGGTTAGGGGGTGATCATGTTGGCAGGCAGAAGCAGATAGGGGCAATCAGGAAGGCAGGCAGGAGAGCAGTTGGGAGCCATCAGTCCTGGATTGTGAGAGGGATCCCAGATTGGAGAGGGTGCAGGCTGGGCTGAGGGACACCCGCCCCCTGTGCATGAATTTCATGCACCGGGCCTCTAGTATATATATAAATACACTGAGTGGCCAGATTATTATGCGTTCAGAGATCATAATAATCTGGTCACTCAGTGTGTGTGTGTATGTGTATATATATATATATATATATATATATATATATATATATATATATATATGCACACACACACTAGAGGCCTGGTGCACAAAATTTATGCATGGGTGGGGTCCCTAGGCCTGGCCAGTGATCAGGGTCAGGCCCATTGGGGCTGGGCCAATCAGGGACTGCTGGCCGGGGGAAGGAATGGGTCATGGGAGGTTGGCCGCTGGCCCCAAAGATGGAGCCTGCCCTCAGCCCTTGCTGGGAGAGGGGCAACATCTGTTGCTAACCACCCCCAGTTCCCCATTCGAAACCGGGGCGTGCTGGCCTGGCAGAGGAACCATAGGACGTTGGCTGTGGGAGCTCACTGACCACTAGGGGGCAGCTCCTGTCTTGAGTGTCTGCCCCTTGGTGGTCAGTGCGTGTCATAGCAACCAGTTGTTCAGGTCATTCCAGTCGTTCGGATGTAATAGTTGCTTAGGCATATATAAATAAATAAATATATATATATATATATATATATATATATATATATATATATATTACTCCAAAACTGAAAGCAAGAACTCAAGAAAGTTTTTGATGGTTATTTATGGCAAATAAACATATGAGGATACATTTATATAATTATTGTAATCAAAATCATTATAAGAAATAAAGTAACTATACAAAAGAACATTTAAATAATTAAATAATTTATTATTAATAATAATACAGGTACCGTATTTTCCAGCGTATAAGACGACTGGGCGTATAAGATTTTCCTGGGTTAAAAAGTCGTTTATATGCCGGAAAATACAGTAGTCCAATATATCTAATCCATTATATCTAATCCTATCAATATAGTCCAATATACCATATTTTCCGGTGTATAAAACGACTTTTTAACCCAGGAAAATCTTATACGCCCAGTCATCTTATACACCGGAAAGTACGGTATATAATCTTAAATTATATTGACATATATAGGGAAGTGCTGAAATAATATAGTAAAAGATGCTGAATATTTCAATTACATAAAGAGAAGTAAAAGGTATTTTATTGTTCTCAAAATTAATAATTATAGAATATGTAGTTACAAATATAGTTGTAAAATTTTATAAACATAAAAATAAAAGTAATAGGTATTACATTGCTAATTTTTGTAAGACAACACCAACGTTTTATTTTTTAAAAGGATGCAATGTCCAAAGAGCTTTTATACACTGTTTTTGAGAAAATAAATTGGTATCGCTTTTCTGGAAACAAATTTGGCAACATACTTAACTAGGCATTAATAATTATACTCATTGCTCTATTAATTCTCCATCCTTGAAAATATACCATGAATTTAAAAATGAACTATGATGTCTATGCAATAATGTTTAATGCAGCATTATGTATAATTATCTATAAATAACTGAGCAAATAAAAACAAGTTAAATGTCTAACAACAAAGAAACATATAAATCATTCTACATATCTTTAATGCAATGTTCACATTAGCATTATTTTTCAAAGAATATTTAATGCCATGGAAATCCTTATATATAATTTTAAGTAAAAGGTAGACTACATCTGGTATAACATCAATTTTGTTAAAGGAAAAATATATAAAGATAAAGAATGGAAAGAATGAGAAAGAGTTATAGCAAAATATTAAAAGTTGGTGGGGTTATAGGTAGTTTTTATTTACTCCATCATAACATTTTGTGTTTTGCAAATCATCTATCAGTGAATATATATTCATTTTAAATCAGAAGAAATAAAAAGCTAAGTGATCAGATAAAAATTGTGACCCTAAATTTTTTTAACTTAATCCAAGAAGGGTGGGAATTTAAAATCTACAAATGTTTTTTTTCTACATTTTATTGTTACAAGTGACAAACTATTCTTCATCTCTATTGAATTCCTTCACTTTTTACTCATTTGAAAAAGAGACTTTCTGTGTGTCCCTCTTTTTCTACCTTTTCTGGCCCTTTTTTATTACAAGTTAGAAGCCAGAGCCTGGGCGCTCTCTCATCAATAAATCACTAAGCTGCAGGGGAGTAGGAGGAAAAAGAAATCCTTAAATTAGGTCATTAAACCATTATAGCAGGTTGTAGTAATATTTTTTAAAAAATGGGAGAGACTCAACTGGACTATCACAAAGTATAGAGTAGAGTAGAATAGAACAGAGGAGAACATATCAGTAAGGGAATTACCTTTCACACTAAGTTTTTTTTCCCAAAAAAGTTTTACTTTAATTATATATGTATGTGTGTTACTGAGTCTTGAATTAAAAATAATTTCTTAATATAGGTCATAATAAAAAAATGTTTGAAAGTCAATATACCAAAAGGTAAATTAAAAGCATAAGACTTACTTTGGCCAACCAAATGAAATGTTCTTCCTGCTATAAAAATAAAAAAGATGTTGCTACTAAAATAATGGCATTTCATTTAGAGATAACTCTTCCCTGTAGCTCACATTTTCATATGAAAACAAACATGACTGAGGAGTCCAACAGTGGACCTTCAAAGGAAGTGTACTGCATGCCACATTCCATTGATCCCAAATTTCAAAACTCCTCCACCAGCTAATACTTCAGTATGCAAGCCAACTACAATTATAGGCTTTGATCCAGCAAACTAGTTAATTTGCAAATGTACACTGAATTTAGAAACATATACATGACAAACTTAGACTTCAGCACACAGTCTGCTATCTACTAGAATATAAATGCAAACAATCCCAAAAGAAACTTTCAAATGTATAAACTACAAATTAAAAACATCAACAGAGCAAACTTACAGAACTCAGATTGCAAATCACAATAGCAATTCCCTAAAATGAAGGCAGTCCTCCTATTTTGTGTAGCATGCAAAAGAAGTTTCTATTTTCAGATGCATTGAGGACTTAATTATGTAAATGGAATATTAAATAAAGCATTTTTATAGGTTTGGAATAGAAAAATAAGAGAAATATTTATGACTCTTTATATTTTCAGTAGTGTGGATAGGTTTACATTCAACTGCCTACATTCTCCCAGCTCTTCTTCTCTTTATTCCCTTCTCTAACTCTTGAGACTGTGTACATGTTGTAATGATGTAAAAGTCACTTCTCTAGCTCAGTGATACAACGTGTGGCAATGGAGGAGAAAATGAATATTAAAAACAAAACAGGTAACTGGACTATTTGGTGGCTGTATCTATGGAAACGTGAGTAAAAAAGAAGCTCTAGTTTGGAGTCAGGTTATGAAACTTTGTATATCTTTCTTTGTTGAGTTGTAGTTTTTTTGTTTCTTTGTTTTTGTTCTTGTTTTTTTTGTTTTCTTTTTTAAGTGGGAATGATGGCAACAATATACCTACCTTGCAAGGTTTGCATGAAGATTAAATAAGATAATATACTAAGTATCTTAAATAAATATTAGTTATTATTATTTCTAATATTGCTCAATCTAAGTTGTCTAACTAGCCCATGGAAAAACCCAGATCATGGTCCTGAGCTCATGCTTCAGCCAAAACTCAATATTCTGATCCTTCAATTTAAAAATAAATAAATAGCAGTTCCTAAAGTGTTAACTAAAATTTTTATTGGTACTTCATCTCATGATAAAATTGCATAACATGTAATGAAACTAAAGCAGTCATATTATAGTGCAAAAAATTAAAAAGCTATCAAGACTACATTATAAAATTTTCAAAAGCCTCCTAATATTTAAATCAAAAAAGGGGGGATAGTAGAATAATATCATGTAAGGAAAAATATCCTGTAAGTAAATTACATCTAGAAAATTTGTACTTTAGAAAATTAATTGTAATGCTAAAGCAAGACACCTATGAAAAACACGCATGGTGTCAAAACAAGCCAGAGGAAAATCATTTGGGCAAAAAATGAAAAAGGATTCCAAGTCAAATTTATAGAAAATATTCCTTTATTAACTTTTGGTTGATAAAACGTTTGTATATTTTCAGAAAACGACTCCGAGACAATGTGGATTCCGGCAACAGAGAGGAATCGACAGGACTACTCCAGCCATGAAGACAGAAGAGAAGCAGTCCAGAGATGGAAGACGCTGACATCGCCTTGCCATCCTAGCAGTCAGCACCTGTGCGTCACTGCAGGTTGCCCAGGACCAAACCAGAGAGGGTTGGACCTGCATTACCACCATCTGTCCACCATCCAGAACTGAAATATCATTGCTGACATGTGCACATAAGGAACTGTTTGACATTGAAATTGGGTCTCAAAAGAACTGTTGGCCCAGAAAGAAACTCACTACAGACTGATTCATTTGCCTTTCAGCATAACCATTATTGCTTGTCTCATTTATGGTTCTTATAAGTGTATTTCTAGTAGCACATGATCTCACTCATCTAGGGTAAATGATGAACAACATAGACTAATGAACAAGAACAGACCCAGAAACAAGGAGGCATGGGTGAGACTGTCAGGCCTCAGAGGGAGGGTAGGGGAGGATGGGGATATAGGGGAGAGATCAACCAAAGGACTTGTGTGCAAGCATATGAGCCTAACCAGTGGTTAAGGACAACAGGGGGCTGGGGGCCTTCATGGGGAGGGGTGTGGGATGGGAATGGGGGTTGAAGACAAATATGTGATACCTTAATCAATAAAGAAATTTTAAAAATAATAATAAAAATAAATAAAATAAAACTTTACTGTACTAAGTAGTTCAGTGTATCATTTCAGATCTTTATCTTTCCATGTACTGCTTCAAAATTATTTTGTAAATCAAACCTTCTCTTTACCTGTCACAATTTTTTCTTCTTCTGTTATGTAACTATGTCCCCATTCCTTTGTACTTCTCATTGTCTGGTTAAGATAATTCTTTGCTCATTTGGTTTTTCTTTAATATAATAAGTACATGACTATGAACTCATTTTTAACCTTGTCAAAGAGATAAAAGGAAAGTGGTCAACGTGACAATGAGAAGGAAAAAGCATTTCATGAAGACAGAATTGCAATATGTAATCAGCCTGCCCCGGTGATCTATTTCTGTGCCACTAATAACCCCAAAATTAAGTGGCATAAAAAATAAGCATTTTATTATATCTCACTAAGTCTCTAGGTCAGAAGTTTTGGCAAGGCCCACATGGACATTTTTATCTACTTTTTCTTGTTCTCAACCAAAGTTATTTACTTGTACTCTGATGGCAGAAGGACTGGCATAGAAGGTCTAAGATGCCCTTATTCACAAAGTATATGGTGCCTTGACACCAAGTAACAGGTACTTGGCTCACCAGGTACTTTCTTTCTTTTTTTATTTATTTATTTATTTTATTTTATTTTATTTTATTTTATTTTATTTTATTTTATTTTATTTTCACCAGGTACTTTCAAAGTGTCTACACACTACCTCTGCATGTGGCTTAAGCCATGTAGGATCTCATAGTAGCCAGATCTCTTACATGGCAGCTCAAGGCACTAAATGCAAGTGTTCCAGCAAACAAAGCCTCATTACCTTTTACAACCCATTGTCAGAAGGTAGAGAGCACCACTTCCACCACATTCTATTGGTTGTTCAGAACTGCATTAAATTGAGCTGTGATAAATAATCTATACTAATAAAGGCCTAAGTGGCCCTCGTGCCCTTGCATCATCATAAGATGGCTGCCTCCATGTTATCACAAGATGGCCACCACGTCATCACAAGATGGCCACCCCCACATCATTACAAGAAGGCTGCCACAAGATGGCCACCACAAGATGGCCAGCAGATGAGGGCAGTTGGGGGCAATCAGGCCAGCAGGGGAGCAGTTAGGCAACAATCAGGCTGGCAGGAGAGCGGTTAGGGGACAATCAGGCTGGTAGGCAGAAGTGGTCAGGGGTAATCAGGCAGGCAGGAGAGTGGTTAGGAGCCAGCAGTCCCGGATTGTGAGAGGGATGTCCAACTACCGGTTTAGGCCTGATCCCACAGGGGTCCCAGATTGGACAGGGTGCAGGCTGGACTGAGGGAATCCCCCTGCCCAATGCATGAATTCTGTGCACCAGGCCTCTAGTCCTCTCTAATAAAATGGTAATATGCAAATTAACCATCACTCCGCTACATAAGCCACGCCCACCAGCCAATCAGGGCGAGTATGCAAATTAACCCCAATCCAAGATGGCTACAGCCACAGAGAGCAAGGTTTCCCAGGTAACAGAGGAAGCCAAGCTTTCCATAGCCGTTGCAGGCCTAAGCCTCCACTCAAGCTACAAGGTTTCAATTATAGAAGGTAAACAAATTCAAACAAATGGCAGCAGAATGAAGCTTGAGAGAGCAGGCCAGGGTTGCCGGTGGCAACAGGGGAAGCAAAGCTTTCTGCACACCCTGGCCGGGCTCACCCGCTTAAGGCTACAAAGTTTCAATTGTAGAAGGTGAATTAACTGCCACAGAAATGGCTGCTGGAGCCCCAGGCTTGGCTCCGCCCCAGGCTACAAAGTTTCAATTGTAGAAGGAAAATAAATTCCAGATAACAGGGCCTCCCCTTGGGTTGCCAGGGGGCGTGGCCAGCCTGCAAACCACCACAGGCCCCTCGCTCAGGCTGTCCCACACCCCAAGGGAACCCCCACCCTTATCTGTGACACCCTTCAGGGCAAACCAGCTGGCCCCCACCCATGCACCAGGCCTCTATCCTATCTAATAAAAGAGTAATATACAGATTGATCATCACTGCAACACACAATATAGCTGCCCCCATGTGGTCAAAGATCCTGCCCCCATGTGGACACAAGATGGCCACTACAAGATAGCCAGCAGGGGAGGGCAGTTGGGAGGCACCCGGCCTGCAAGGGAGGGCAGTTGTGAGGGACCAGGCCTGCAAGGGAGGGCAGTTGAGAGGGACCAGGTTTTCAAGGGAGGGCAGTTGGAGGTGATCAACCCTGCAGGAGAGGGCAGTTAGGGGTGACCAGGCTGGCAGAGGAGGGAAGTTGGGGGCAAACAGGCTGGCAGGGGAGCAGTTAAGCATCAACCAGGCTGGCAGCGGAGTGGTTACGGGGTGATCAGGCTGGCAGGCAGAAGCGGTTAGGGGCAATCAGGAAGGCAGGCAGGCAAGCAGTTGGGAGCCAGCAGTCCTGGATTGTGAGAGGGATGTCCGACTGCCCATTTAGGCCCGATCCCACCAGGATCGGGCCTAAACGGGCAGTCGGACATCCCTCCAGGAGTCCCAGATTGGAGAGGGTACAGGCTGGGCTGAGGGACAACCCCCCGCCGTGCACGAATTTCGTGCACCAGGCTTCTAGTACTTAAATAAAAGAAGAAAAAAAACCTTTTACGCAGCTGACTGTAGCCATACAGTAGAGCATGAAAAAAGTATGTCTTTCATATAAAAATGAAACAATTCCAATGTTTCACTGACCAAATTTCAAATCATGGGAATTCTATACAGAGAGTGTGGTGTAACGTTAAACTGAAATTGAAGTCCAAATAGGATTTTAAATTCTGTTTGAAAAGTGGGCGAGTCACAACCTCTAACAATCTCTAAATGTTTCATCTGTAGATGAAGATTAAATAATATTTGTACTGCTTATACAGCAATACATACAAAATTCTTGAAATTAGGTACTATAATCATATGTGATCATGGGTTACTCACAACAACGAGCTAGATTATTAATTATCATTTACATTATATAAAATAAAATGAACTGGGGTTTGAAAAGATTAAGTAACTTACTCAAACTTAAAGCAAGTGAGTAGTATAGCCAAAGTTCAATTCTAGATCTATGATTCCAAAGGCCTTTTAACACTATTTGACTATATTGGGTCTACTTTCATTACTGTTGCAAAGATTCTGGATGCAATCATTATAAAATATTTCTCTGTATACTGTAAAACACTGTATGAATGTAAGGTATCATTATTAATTCCATAAGCTTAGGGGGGCCTCAGGGAGCTTTGGGACAACATGAAACGAAGTAACATGTGTATAATAAGGCTGCCAAAAGGACAAGAAAATGAGCAAGGTTAGAAAATCTATTTGAAGAAATAATGACAGAAAACGTCCCTGATATGGGGAAGAAAAAAGTTATACAAGTACAGAGAGTCGCATGCAAGATGAATCCCAAAAGATCTACACAAAGACATGTCATAATAACGATGGCAAATTTTAACAACAAAGAGAGAATCTTAAAGGCTACAAGAGAGAGACAGACAGTGACCTACAAAGGATCCCCCATCAGATTATCAAATGATCTCTCAACAGAAACACATCAGGCTAGAAGGGAATAGAAGGAGGTATACAAAGTGATGCGAAGCAAAGGACTGAATCCAAGAATACTCTATCCAGCAAGACTATCAATCAAAATTGGAGGGGAAATCAGGAGCTTCGCAGACCAAAAACAAAAAACAAAACAAAAAAAGGCTAAGAGAGTTTATCACTACCAAGCCAGCAATGCAAGAAATGCTAAAGAGAATGCTGTAAAAAGAAGAAATAGAAAGGGAGGAAGGAACACAGGCATAAAGTACAGAAATGGCTACAAACAAGTACATATCAATAATAACATTAAACATAAATTGATTAACCCTAACTGGTTTGCTTCAGTGGATAGAGCATCAGCCTGCGGACTGAAAGGTCCCGGGTTGGAGTCCAGTCAAGGGCATGTACCTTGGTTGCAGGCACATCCCCAGTAGGGGGTGTGCAGGATGCAGCTGACAGATGTTTCTCTCTCATCAATGTTTCTAACTCTTTCTCCCTCTCCATTCTTCTCTGTTAAAAAATCAATAAAATATATTTTAAAAATTAAAAAATAAACATAAATTGATTAAATGCTCCAATCAAAAGATATAGAGTGACTGAATGGACAAGAAAACATGTCCCATATATATGCTGTCTACAGGAGACCCACCTTAGAACAAGGGATTCACATAGACTGAAAGTGAAGGGATGGAAAAATATCTATCAGGCAAATGGAAATAAAAAAAGATGGGGTAGCAATACTTATATCTGACCAAATAGACCTCAAAGTGAAGACCATAACAAGAAACAAGAAAGGCCACTTCATAATTCTAGAGGGTTTGATACAACAAGAGAATATTGCTATGGTAAACATTTAGGCACCCAATGCAAGAACAACCAAATAAAAAAAAAATTCTGGAAGATATCAAGGGAGAGATTGCCAGCAACACAATCATAGTAGTGCGGGGGCCTGATGCGGTGGGGGCCAAACATGGCAGGGAACTCCCTTTTCCACATCACGTGCGGAAAGAGAGATGAACGAACCAGTTCTAAGTGGAGGCGGCCAGGGATTGAGAAATATTAGAAATAAAGAGAGGAGATATAGATTTGAAAGCTGGGGCTGGGTGGATCTTTCTGTGCCTGGCTGAGGCCACAAAACAGATCCAGACTGCAAAGCTGAGGCTTTATTTATAATCAGGGACAAACAAGGCAATTAACAATGTTCTTGTAAGTTTCACTTGTTTTGGCAGCACTTGCTGCCCCTCCCACAGCCCACTAGCTACCCAGGAAAGATCTAGGGATCAGTTACAGGATCAGGCTTAATTATGCTGGGAGAGGTCTGCCTTCCAAACGAACTTGTTTGTGATCCTGCCACAGGTCAGTCCGAGGCTTAACCCTATAACCACTTCCTACATAGTAGGAGACTTTTTTTTATTAAGGTACTAGAGGCCGGTTGCACGAAGAGATTCGTGCAATAGGCCTTCCTTCCCTTGGCTTCCAGCACCAGTTTTCATCCGGCACCCGGGACCCAGGCCTTCGCTCCAGCTGGAGTCTGCCGCCTTTGCTGCAGACTCTGGCTGGAGTCTGCCATCTTCACTGCAGACTCAGGCGGGAGTCTGCCGTCTTCGTCTTTGCTGCGGCTGGAGTGCCGCTCCTGTAGATCCCTTCACCCCCCCCCCGCCCTCCCTCTCATAGCAGGCTTCCTGCCCTGCCCTGCCACTCTGTGCCTGGAGCAGCTGGGCGGCCTCCATCTTTGTCCTTCTAATTTGCATATTCCCTCCTGATTGGTTGGTGGGAGTAGTGGAGTGATGGTCAATTTGCATGTTTCTCTTTTATTAGTATAGATTATATGTGTACATATCTTACCATTGCCCCCGCAACCCACTCCCATATATGCCCTCACACCACCACCCCAGGGTTTGTGTCCATTGGTTATACTTATATGCATGCATACAAGTCCTTTGGTTGATCTCTTATCTCACCCACCTTCCTGCTGTAATTTGACAGTATATTTGATGGTTTACTGCCTCTGTATCTATCTTTGTGTTCATCAGTTTATAATGTTCTTTATTATCCACAAATGAGTGACATCATGTGGTATTTTTCTTTCATTGACTGGCTTATTTCACTTAGCATAATGCTTTCCAGTTCCATCCAGATTGCTGCAAATGATAAGAATCCCTTCTTTTTTATGGCAGCATAGTATACCATTGTGTAGATGTACCATGGTTTTCTGATCCAGTCATCTGCTGCCAGGCACCTAGGCTGTTTCCAAATCTTAGCTATTGTAAATTGTGCTGCTATGAACATAAGGGTGCATATATCCTTTCTGATTGGTGTTTCTAGTTTCTTAGGATATATTCCTAGGAGTGGGATTACTGGGTCAAATGGGAGTTCCATTTTAAGTTTTTTGAGGAAACTCCATACTGTTCTCCACAGTGGCTGCACCAGTCTGCATTCCCACCAGCAGTGCACGAGGGGTCCTTTTTCTCCACATCCTTGCCAGAATTGTCATTTGTTGATTTTATGATAACCATTCTGATAGGTATGAGATGGTACTGCATTGTCGTTTTGATTTGCATCTCTTGGATAATTAGTGACTTTGAGCATGTTGTCATGTGTCTCTTGGCCTTCCTTCTGTCTTCTTTTGAAAAGATTCTATTTAGGTCCATTGCCCATTTTTTTATTGTGTCATTTATCTTCCTTGTATTAAATTGGATAAGTTGACTGTAGATGTTGGAGATTACAACTTTATCAGTGATAACATTTGCAAATATGTTCTCCCATACAGTGGGCTTTCTTGTGGTTTTGTTGAGGGTTTTTTTTTGCTGTGAAAAAGTTTTTATATCGATGTATTCCCATTTGTTTATTTTCTCTTTTGTTTCCATTGCCCTAGGAGCAGTATCAGTAAAGAAGTTCTTTCGGCATATGTCTGAGATTTTGCTGCCTGTGGATTCCTCTATTATTTTCATGGTTTCCCGTCTTATGTTTAAGTCCTGTATCCATTTTGAGTTTATTTTTGTGTATGGTGTAAGTTGGTGGTCTAGGTTCATTTTTGTGCATGTATCTGTCCACCTTTCCCAACACCATTTGTTGAAGAGACTGTCTTGACTCCATTGTAAGTTCATGCCTCCTTTGTCAAATATATATTCCTAGGAGTGGGATTACCCCACTCCTAGGAATATATCCTAAGAAACTAGAAACACCAATCAGAAAGGATATATGCACCCTTATGTTCATAGCAGCACAATTTACAAAGTGGTTTGGGTCGATATTTGGATTCTCTATTCTATTCCATTGGTCTATAAGTCTGTTCTTATGCCAGTACCAGGCTGTTTTGAGAACAGTAGCTTTGTAATACAGCTTGAAAACTGGTATTGAGATCCCACCTACTTTATTCTTCTTTCTATCAATTGCTATGGCTATTCGGGGTCTTTTTTTATTCCAGATGAATTTTTGGAGAGTTCTTTCTAGGTCTGTGAAATATGCCGTTGTTACTTTAATGAGGAGTGCTTTGAATCTATAGATTGCTTTGGGTAGTATGGACATTTTAATGATGTTGATTCTACCAATCCATGAACATGGTATGTTCTTTCATTTGTTTATGTCTTCCTCTATCTCTTTTTTCAGTTTCTTATAGTTTTCCGTGTATAGGTCTTTTACCTCCTTAGTTAAGTTTATTCCTAGGTATCTTAATTTTTTTGGTGCTATGGTAAATAGGATTGCTTTTTTAGTCTCTCTTTCTGTAAGTTCACTATTGGTGTATATAAGTGCCATAGATTTCTTGGAGTTAATTTTGTATCCTGCTACATTGCCGAATTCATTTATTAAGTCTATTAGTTTTTTTATTGAGTCTTTTGGGGTTTTGATGTACAATATCATGTAATCAGCAAATAAGGACAGCTTTACTTCCTCTTTTCCAAGTTGGATGCTTTTTATCTCTTCTTCTTGTCTAATTGCAATGGCTAATACTTCCAGTACTATGTCAAACAGGAGTGGTGAGAGTGGGCATCCCTGTCTTGTTCCTGTTCTTAGGGGAAATGGTTTTAGTTGTTCCCATTGAGTATGATGTTAGTTGTGTGTTTATCATATATAGCTTTTATTATGTTGAGGTATGATCCTTCTACTCCCACCTTGTTGAGAGTTTTTATCAAGAAAGGATGTTGGATTTTCTCAAATGCTTTTTCTGCATCAATTGATATGACTATTTGATTTTCATCTCTCAATTTGTTTATGTGATGTATCAAGTTTATTGATTTGCGGATATTGTACCATCCTTGCATTCCTGGGATAAATCCTACTTGGTCATGTTATAAGATCTTTCTGATATACTGCTGAATAATATTTGCTAGAATTTTGTTCAGGATTTGGGCATCTATGTTCATGAGGGATAGTGGCCTGTAGTTCTCTTTCATTGTGTTGTCTTTTTCTGGTTTTGGTATTAGGGTGATGCTGGCTTCATAGAAAGAGATTGGAAGTGTTCTTTCCTCTTGAATTTTTTGGAATCGTCTGAGGAGGATAGGTTTTACTTCTTCCTTGAATGTTTGGTAAAACTCCCCTGTGAAGCCATCTGGCCCCGGGCTTTTGTTTGCTGGAAGCTTTTTGATGACTGCTTCAATTTCTTCCATAGTTATTATCCTATTGAAATGTTTAGATTCTTTCTGATTGAGTTTTAGAAGGTTATATTTTCATAGGAATATATCCATTCCCTTCAAGTTGTCCAGTTGGTTGGAATAAAGTTGTTCATAGTATTTTTTTAACAATCCTTTGTTTTTTGGTGGGGTCTGTTGTTATTTCATCTCTTTCATTTCTGATTTTGTTTATTTGGGTCCTCTCTCTTTCCTTCTTGGTAAGTCTGGCTAGAGGTTCATCAATCTTGTTTATCCTTTCAAAGAACCAGCTCTTGGATATGTTGATCTTTTGTATTATTTCTTTGGTCTCTGTGTCATTTATCTCCGCTCTGATCTTTATTATTTCCTTCCTTCTGCTTACACTGGGCTTTTCTTTTTGCTCTCTTTCTAACTCTTTGAGTTTCTGGGTTAGGTAATTTATTACCATTGTTTCTTGTTTTTTTGCAGTAGGCTTGTAGAGCTATGAACTTCCCACACAAGAAGGCTTTCGCTGCGTCCCATAGATTTTGGATTGTTGTATTTTCATTGTCATTTGTTGCCATGATATTTTTTATTTCTTCTTTGGTCTCTCTGGTAACCCAGTCATTGATTAATAGCATGCTGTTTAGTCTCCATGTATTTGATTTTTTGGATTGTTTTTATTGTAATTGATTTCCAGTTTTATGCCACTGTGAGCTGAGAAGATGCTTGATATGAATTCTATCTTCTTGAATTTGAAGAGACTTTGCCTATGACCCAACATATGGTATATCTTTGAAAATGACCCATGTGCACTTGAGAAGAATGTATATTCTGTGGCTTTGGGGTGAAGTGTTCTAAAGATGTCAATTCATTCCATCTGGTCTAGTGAGTCATATAGGAATGATATTTCTTTGCTGATTTTTTGTTTAGAGGATTTGTCCAATGATGATAGTGGGGTATGAAAGTCTCCTACTATGATTGTATTGCTGTTAATCTCTCCCTTGATATCCTCCAGGTGTTTTTTTTTTTAATATATTTGGGTGCTCCTGTATTGGGTGTGTATATGTTTACCAGAGTTATTTCTTCTTCTTGGATTGCTCCCTTTAGTATTATGAAGTGGCCTTCCTTATCTCTTGTTATGTACTTCACTTTAAGATCTAATTTGTCAGATATAAGTATTGCTACCCTAGCTTTTTTTTCATTTCCATTTGACTGAAAAACATTTTTCCATCCCTTCACTCTCAGTCTGTGTGCGTCTTTTTTTCTGAGGTGTGTTTCTTGCACACAGCATGTATATGGGTCTTGTTTCTTATCCAATGGGTTACCCTATGTCTTTTGATTGGGGCATTTAATCCATTTACATTTAAAGTTATTATTTATAGTTACTTATTTGTTGCCATTTTTATTCTTTACCCTTGTGTTTCTTTTTCGCTTCCTATTTCTTTTTTATACAGCAGACACTTTAACATTTCTTGTATTGGTGGTTTGGTGGTAATAAATTTCCTTAGTCCTTTTTTGTCTGTGAAGATCCTGATTTCACCTTCAATTTTGATTGATAGCCTTGCTGGGTACAGTGTTCTTGGATTCAGACCCTTCCTTTGCATGACTTTGTATATTTCATTCCATTCCCTTCTGGCCTGATGTGTTTCTGTTGAGAAATCTGTTGCTGGTTGATGCGGGTTCCTTTGTAGGTAACTTTCTGTCTCTCTCTGGCTCCTTTTAAGATTCTTACTCTGTCGTTGGTGTTTGCCAATTTAATTATAATGTACTTTGGCATCAGTCTTTTGGGGTTCATTTTGCTTGGGACTCTGTGAGCTTCTTGCATTTGTGTGGGTTTTTTCTTCCCTATATCAGGGAAGTTTTCTGTCATTATTTCTTCAAACAGGTTTTCTATTCCTTGCTCAGTTTCCTCTCCTTCTGGTACCCCTATTATGCAGATGTTGTTTTGTTTTGTGTTGTCCCAAAGTTCCCTTAGGCTGTCGTCCAGCTTTTTAATTTTTTTTTCTAGAAGCTGCTCTACTTGGGTATTTTTTCCCACCTTGTCTTCTAGCTCACTGATGTGGTCCTCTGCTTTTTCTAGTCTACTCTTGATGCTTTCTATTGAGTTTTTTACAGCAGTGATGTCATTTTTCATATCTTCTTGGTTCTTCTTCATTTCCTCTTGGTTCTTACTCATATTATTGAATTTGTCTTCCATTTTTTTCATCTACCTTATGACCATTTCTCTGAATTCTTTCTCTGACAGGTTGCTCGCCTCCATTTCATTTACTTCCTTTTCTGGTGATTTCTGCTTTTTTTCATATGCAGGCTCTTTCTTTGTCTCCGCATGGTCTCTTTTCTCCCGATGTCTGATTATGTAACTCTCTCACTCCTGCATTGATATAAAGGCACAAAATACAACACAACCAGGTAAAACACACAAGGCACTGAACCGAATTGTATTCACGATATTAATATCCCCAAATAAAGGTGACCGCCAGAGAAAGGCAAATATGGGGACAGGAGAGAAAGAAGAAGAGGAAAAATAATAACAAAGAGTGCCAAAATGAAATTGGGAAAAGGAAAAAAATAGTAAGAGAGAAAAGAAAGAGAATTATAAAGAAATGAGGAACAAACTATATATGGGGGAAAACTCCAATAGAACAGCAACTAATCGAGCAAATGCCAGCAACAAGTACCTGAAGATTAATACAATCTACAAACAACTACTAATATCAAGTGAGGCGAGGGAAAACAGAAGCAAAAAAAAAACAAACAAAAACAAAGCAAACAAAAAAAAATCAAAAATAAGAATAAGCAAAACAATCTCACAAAAAAGCATAAAAAATCAATATACTCAACATTCAAGCAAACAACAACAAAAGGACAGAGAGAAAAACAATTTTTTGGATAGTTAAGACAGAGAAGAGAGAGGTGTGTATGGACTTGGACCAGGGGATTGGAAATTAGATATATAAGTAGGGTGAAATTTTAACAGGAGGTAAAAAGAAGGAATAGGGATAATCTAAAGCAGGAATACAGTAAGAAAAACAGGACAACAAAAGGGGAAAAGTGAGGAAGAGAGTGTTGGCATAAAGGTAAAGTTGAGATAGAGTAAAACAATGCTAAAGGAAAGATGAAAATAGAATTTAGAACACTAATCCCAAAGTAAAATAGAAAATAAAATGACACTTTTTTGAAAAAAGGTAAAATAGTAGTAGTAATAATACTGATTGAAAATAAAAATTTAATAATTAAAAAGGTAAAATCAAGTGAGTAAAATAGAAAAAAATAGTTTCTTAAGTAAAAGAATAAAAAAAAATAAAAAATAAAAAAATAAAACGTGCAGTAGTGAAGGTCATTCACTGCCTCTATTGTTCTGTTTGGCACTCCTGTTTCCCAGTCAGGACAGTATTGCAATTCCCTGTGTTCCACTGCTCCTCAGTTTTGTAAGCCAGTCCTGA
The DNA here is from genome assembly GCF_951640355.1 of Cnephaeus nilssonii. Taxonomy (NCBI): domain Eukaryota; kingdom Metazoa; phylum Chordata; class Mammalia; order Chiroptera; family Vespertilionidae; genus Cnephaeus; species Cnephaeus nilssonii. Next base: position 66,887,287 of record NC_137071.1, read on the forward strand.
TTTTTAAGCAGGGAGTATCTTAATTTCTTGTATTCCTTTATTTGTGATTACACAAGAGTTAATTTGTGATTCAGCCCCTGGGTGGCAGTGTTTCTGGATTGACCTGCGGGTCTACAGGTCCTCTCTAGCCAGTGCTTAGATTCTGCTTTCCCTGTGGCACTCAATACAGGTTTGTGGGAGTGGGCTGCCCCAGAGCTGGCTCTCTGATGGTCACTCCCAGCTCCGATCCCCAGGTTCCAGAAAAACAACTTTCCCCTGCAGTCTCTTAGGGTGTCCCCAACTGGGTGATCCTATGTATTGGGCTTAGTAATCAGAAGCAAGGATTTGAAGAGAAAAAACCCAAGTGTGCGAACAATGGTGCTGCACGCAAGTCTGCGCAGCCCACCTTTGCCCCCTTGGTCTAAGTGGCTGGCACACTTAAAATTTTTAGGCTGTCCTTTTGTGTCAGATCAAAATGGGTTGCTTTTTTGAGATCCATTCTGTTAGCAGCTCTGAGGACCCCCTTCCACATTCACAGATTATGCCAGCCCCAACAGCCACCGATTTTTCTAGGCGCAGACTTCTCCTGGTCCTCCAGCTCCTGCAGACCGTGCATATCTCTCTCCTGTTGGGAGCAGAGACCTCACCTTATCCCAGGCGAAATCTGACCTTTCCGTGGTGGAATGTAGAGCTCCTCTGAATCCACGTGTTTGTGCCAATTGGGAACTGGTGCTCTGGGGTTCGCAGCTGTTCGGTGGGTGCCGCAGTTGTAGATTTTCAGGCTGTTGATAATATCCACTTTCCCTTTCAAGATGGTGCGGTCTCCGCATCTGAGCCGGTGGCTCTGGGAGGGAACCCAGCAGCAGTGGGGTCTGCCTGGTCAGGGGAGCCCCATCCAGCAGTCCCCCACCTTCTCCTGGTGTATAGATGTCCCTTAACTCGCCAACAAACACTCCCTGTGTGACCCTCAGCAGTTCTTTCTTTCTGCTCCAAGACAAGGCTCGGGACACGTCTGTCTATTCTGCAGCCATTTTTTTGGTCTAGTAGGAGACTTTAATACCCTGTTAATATCACTGGATAAATCCTCTAGATAAAAAATTAACAAAGAAACATCAATCCTAAATGACTCACTAGATCAGTTGGACTTAATCAACATCTTTAGAACATTCCACCCCAAAACTACAGAATATACATTCTTCTTTAGTGGACATGGAACATTTTCAAAGATAGACAACATATTGGGACACAGGTAAAGTCTCTCCAAATTAAAGAGAAAGCTATAATTTTCTATAATAAATTTTACTTTGCTTCACAATATACCAGATAACCTAGCAAATCCTCAAACTCTAAGCCTCAGATCCAAAGCATAACTGAAAACAAATGAAATCATATTGATCAATCCTAAATGTAACAGAACATAACTTTTTTGCCGTAGTCAAATATTTTTAATGTTCTTTACATAGTCCCTCTTAGAATGCTAACCTATTTTTCTCTGTTTTACTGAGAAATATTTAGTGTGATGTTTTGATTTATCTACACTGTGAAAGGCTCATCATAGTAAGTTTAACATCCATCTTTTTATATCTCTATATATAAAACCCTAATATGCAAATAGACAGAACGGCGGAACAACCGAACAACCAGTCGCTATGATGTGCACTGATCACCAGGGGATACATGCGGGACATGGTGGGCTTTGGCAGCAGGTGGCAGACTGAGGAACATGGTGGGCATCAACCACAGCAGGGTGGTGGAGCAGGTGAGCAGGGGCACCAGACCAAGGTGGGTCACCAATCACTGTCATTAGGGCAAGCCTTTGGTGGTTACTGAAAATTCTTTGCTCCCTTGCACTGCCGTCCCACCCAGTGCTAGCACCTGCTGCTGGCACTGGCCCCGCTCACACCCTCTGTCAGCGCCCAGCATCAGCCACCATCACTCAGCACTGTCAGCAGATGTGAGTTGTGACTGTAGGCCCTGATTTCCCCCAAGGGCTTCTCTACCTCCCCCTGCTCTTGAGGGGCAATCGAGGCAGCAGCCCCTGATTGCATTTGCTGACGAAGCCAGCCCTGCTTGCACCCGATGCTGGCACCAGCCCCAAATTTCTCTGCACTTTCAGTGGGAGGGATGTGAGTGGGGCCAGCACTGTCAGCACATGGTAGCAGCAGCGGGTGCAGTGGGGCTGCTGGCAGACAGGGCACAGGGGCTGTGGCAGGAGGGGCCAGGTGGGGGCACAGAGGATGGGCCAAGACCTGGCCCTGTGCCCACCACAACCTCACAGCCCAAAGTTTCTTTAAAGGTGCACAAATTCATGCACTGGGCCCCTAGTAGATACAATAAAAGTAAAAGAATAAAATGGTAAAAAAATTATCCTTGTATGTGAGCACCTAATTTTAACCTTTGCCTGTGGAAATGGCTTTTTATCTCCCTACTAGAGGCCTGGTGCACAAATTCGTGCATGGGTGGGGTCCCTCTGGGTGGTCTGCAACGACCAGGCAGAAAACTGTAGTCCAACACTGCCTGTAGCTCCTACCTGCCGCTCCTGCTCATCCCAGCCCCACTGTGCCTGCTGCGGGCTCACGCCCAATCAGTCCCGATCAGGATAAGCTCGCACTGCCACAGCAGTGCTTGCCAGCCATGAGCCCTGCATCTGGTGCCCTCCCAAGGGGAGTGGCCTGCGGGATCAGGCTGAAACCAGCTCTCTGACATCCCCTGAGGGGTCCAGGATTGCAAGAGGGTGCAGGCCAGGCTGAGGGACCCCACCAGTGCACTATCAGGCTTCAGAGGGACCACAGGAGGGCTCCAGGGCATGTCTGGCCCATCTCACTCAGTCCCGATCTGCCAGACCCCAGCAGCAAGCTAACCTACCAGTTGGAGCATCTTCCCCCTGGTGGTCAGTGTACATCATAGCAAATGGTTGATCAGTTGACTGTCTGTCCCCTGGTGGTCAGTGCATGTCATAGTGAGCGGTTGAGCAGCCTTAGCATATCATTAGCATATTATGCTTTGATTGGTTGTTTGGTTGTTCTGCCATTTGGTCTATTTGCATATTACCCTTTTATTTTGTAGGATGTCCTATTACATATCGCACAGAAAATAGTCAACTTGTCTCATATCTATGCTCTCTCCCCAAATTTTCAAAGATCAAGCAAGATATAATGAAGAATTTTGAAGGGAGGATAATTAATGATTTTATTCCCTTTTCTTTCTTTTACAAGCCAGTTTAAAGTGGTTCAATATAATCCCACAGGTATTAAATGTATACCCAGTGAAATGAGAATATTCTTTTTGGTTAGGTTCTTTCAAATAAAAAATTGATAATTCAATCCAAGAAAAATAGGAAAGAAAAAATTCAAATTTACTGTTTTTATATTATCCAAAATATAAAAGGCACAACTAATATTTGAACCATTGCTTGTATAGGATTTCTAAAACATTGAAGTTCCCTTTATTACTTAGGCCCAGCATTTCCCCTAGAAGACAAATACCAAAATATGATGAATAAAAAATGTTCTATTGTTATCATAAAGTACAGATTGCACAATTCTATAAATTCAAAATTGAAAGTGATCAACTGAACTTGAGGATTTAATCTAATTTAAGCTTAGTGACTTTTGCTGAATAAGATACTACTAATATCTAGCCACTTAAGAAAATAACATTATTATTATTTTATTCTCTTCATAATTATATCTCTTTTCATCTTACTAGTCTCTAGAAATCAATACTGGTATTTACAAGTCAACAGGTCTACCCATTTTCCTCTTTCAAAATTTATCTTTGACCTTGTCAAATGCTCCCTTCAATAATATACCTCTCATAAATCTGAAGCGTTTAATATATAAAATGTCAAGCTTTTATATAGCAGTGTATAGTTTACTAAACACTTTCATATACATTATTATAGTTATAAGGAAACATAATAAACTTTAATTAGCAATTTTGAAATAATTATCACAAAACATAAAATTCTTAATTGGGACTTACAAAAAGTAGTTTTAGATTGCACTTATTTTTGACATGTATTTTGTGACTAAAACAAATGTTTGTCTAATTTATATCTGCAACAGTTTGTTAAATTGCTCTAATCACTGTTCTCTAATCTATTATTTATAGCTCTGCAAGTTTCTTATCAGTCAGACTTCTTTTTCTTCTTTTGTCCAAATGTTATCTTTAATATGTCATCCAATACATCAAACCCCATAAACCAGCATTTTATCCCTTATATATTTTCCACATATAATTTTCTGATGTTAATAAGATTTTTTAGCTTTTTATTTGACTTCACACTGTGTGAATCAGCTCATCTCTCCCAATCAACTCTACCAACTAGAAAGCCCACAAAAATATTAATATTTAGCTTTTTCAGAGTTGATTTCCATACAGCTAACTATAACCTTTAACTAGAGGCTCTGAAATGCGTTCAGCACAACAATTTGTTAGTTTACAAATAAAGGCATGAGGTCAATTTTGGTCATGTTAAGGGTTGTTTTTGCTGAGTGCTGAATGTACCTTGGCAAGGTCTTTTATTGATATTTAAATTTTTCCCTCATCCTATTGTGCCTAATACTATTACTGCAATATAAGCAACATTCAATATATGCCTGCTACATTTTAATTCCTTGATGCATGATATAATTTAAAATCACAGTCTGGATTTGTTGTAAAGGTTAAATTGAATCCCTGAAGTAGCCAATGTTTGGTGCTTAGTCTGACAATAAAAATCCCCAGATTGTTTGGGCAGCTCTGCCATTGAGTAATAGTGCACAAATGGCCATAATAAGCTCTACCTATTACATCAGTGTTAAGCACTTAATATTTAATTCTCTGTCATGATTTGAGATATTTGGTCAAGAGCAAACTGAAAACTATTTTTATTTTAAGAGCAGGCTTAGTGGCAAATTGCCATTCATAGTTTAAAGTGAACACCATTAAAATAACAAAAAGTGACTATGTGCTCAGTTTCCAGCACAAAACAAGATTTCCAGTTGCTCCAAAGTGACTGATTATGGAAAGAAAGGGGGGGAAGAATAAATAAATCCAATAAAACCTTACTCTTGCCAAACCACAAAAATGGAATCATGGGAAAAGTTGATATTTTTTAAAATAGCAACAACAACAAAAAGAAAAAGGAACTATGATAGATAAACTATAAAATAGTAATAAAGAAGAAGGATTAAAATAAAGTATTCAAGAAATTTAATGTAAAAAATACAAGAAGGAGGGTCAAAACTATTAGTTGTTTTGAAAAAATAAGCTGTTAAAAATGCAGGACATCACTTGTTCTGAAATATCACAGAGCTAACATGACTGTCAAGTACTTTAAGCTTTTGTGTCACTTTTAAACAGATAGATGTTTGAGTTGGATTGCTGGTCTGCAGTTAATATTATAATTACCTTAAAGTATTTCTGTAGTACATGCAGTGTGTAGAATTTAATAGGACCTAAAGTTAAATAAAACTTTGAAATAGCAGCATTGCAGTACGCTACAAACATTAAATCTTATTAAAAGTGAGGGTCCATTAATAAGTTAACATTATCAGAAAAAATTTACTTGGAATTTTTGTATGTTTGAATATATATCTCAGAGAGGGCAAAAATTTTATCAGAAAATCTGCAAAAAATATGAATACAGTTAAGTACTACTTTATGTACATCATCTAAATCAGTGCCTCTCAAACTATCTGGGGTGAAAGAACAGTTAATGTTCCACAACTTCAATTTGTTCCAAGCCAAAGTTTTATAAAGTACAGTAATTATGACTAATAAAATGAAATATAAATAATAAACATATGCAAAAGACATGTTCATATTTTGAAAATTATACATTTAATTGATATATAATCACTTTATCAGATTGCTACTAAACTTTATAATGCTTACTTTCTAGTTATATATTTAGCTTGTTGTAGATCAGTAATAGTTAGTAGATGGCACCTGTCTGAGACCTCACCATGGTTATTACTTATTTAAAACAAAAATAAAGAAAAATGTTTACTAAGAATATGCTAATGAAACAGAAAAAAATTTAATCAATTGGTAATGAACTTTACCAACTGAAAATAATTTATTTTATAAGGAAAGGGACTACTCTTTCTAGACTAAAGTGTGAAGTAACCAATTATTTTGCATAGAGTGTCACACACTCCCTATAAGTACAAAGCTTATAAGTACACAAAACATTTCTAAGATTTTCTCTAACCCATAAACACTACAACATTAATAATATTTGCCATCAATCAAATATCTGGATTAAAAGTATAATTTTATGTTAATTAATTTTATAAAATTATATAACTTACCTTTTAAAATAAGCTTCAAATTTCATTTATGCAATACATATTTACTGATGGCCCATTATAAGCTAAGTACTATGCTTATATCAAACCTAACCTTAAGTAATGTTGATGGAATATAAAACTGTTATGCTTATAGACACATTCCTGCCATTTTTGACTCTTTCCTAAGTGAGGCCATATCCAGTTTTATTACAATAAAGTTTGGATTATCACAACTCTTCTGTAGGTTTAAATTTTTCTTTAATGAACACAATACATTAAACTAATAATGATATGTCATCTTCCCTTATCATACATGAAAAAATAATTAAAAGTATTAATACATTATTTGCAAGAATGTGGAGAAATAAGCAGTTGTATACTACTGGTGGCTGAGCAAACTGTTAGTTCCTTTTTAAAGACAATATAACAGAAATTATTAACATTTAAAATACACATACTGTTTGATACATCAATTCTACTTCTATTAATTTATCCTGTAGATATCTTTGAACACACACACACACAATAATTTATTGTTAAGGATGCTTACTTCATCATTATATTAAAGACAGAACAAAACCAGAAAACCACTTAAATGTTGATTGATATTGAACTCCTTTTATAAAACACAAACACACCACATTTAAAATGTCATACTAAGCAGGAGTTGTATGAAATTGGAAGAAGACTTCCTTTTTGTCATATATACTTTAATCTTATTTTAATTTTTCACCATGTCCAGGTTTTAGTAATATAAAAATAATTTTAAAATGTAAGACTTTTCTTTATTGACTGATATTTCTTACCATTTGAAATATATGAAAAGATATGTAATTCTCATTTAGTAATTATAGCTTCTTCAGTCACAATTTTTTGTTAAGAATTGCCTTTGGTTTCTTGCAGATAAAATTATTTATATTCTCTTGGAAATGAGAGGAGCTGGAACTTGAAAAAAATAATATAGAAAAATAATAAAAATGACTATCTGGTCTACTACTCCAAAATACAGGGTGAGGCAAAAGTAGGGTTACAGTTTTTCATATTGAAAATAATACAATGATTAATAAATAATAATACAAGAATGAATTCTGTGTTTTGTGTACTCAACCTATTTTTTGCCCTAAGCTGTACAAAAATGTTTAAAAAATACCACATGTAAGGACACAAAATAAATCTCAATAAGTTAAAGAAGATTGAAATCATATTAAGCAACTTCTCTGACCACAATGGTATGAAATTAGAAATCTATCATATGAAAAACACACAAAGACATGGAGGCTAAATAACATGTTACTAAACAATTAATGGGTTAACAATGAGATCAAGGGGGAAAAAAATCAAAAGATTCCTTGAAACTAATGAAAATGAGAACAGACCAACACAAAATCTATGAGACACAGTGAAAACAGTCCTAAGAGGGAATGTCACAGCACTATAGGCCTACCTTAACAACAAAAATCATGGCAGTACCCTGGAAGGTCCTCCAGATCTGCCTCTTGTTTCAACAGTGTTTGGATTGAACAGACCTAGGAACACCGCTTCTTACAGCCTACGACCACCCTCCAAATATTTTCCATTCATCACTTTCAGAATATTTTCCATTCACCTCAGCCTCCAAGACCTGCCAACACCATTTTTTGACCTTAACTCCTTATTGCTGAGCAACCATGAGCTCCCAAATTTGTCAGAATTATTTCACCGAGGTGGAGGCTGCTGTCAACTGCCTGGTCAACCTGCATCTTCAGGCCTTCTATACCTACCTCTCTTTGGGCTTCTATTTCAATCTGGACAATGTGACTCTATAGGGTGTGGGACACTTCTTCCATGAGTTGGCCAAGGGAGGAAGGGAGAGGGAAAGAGAGAAACATCAATGTGAGAGAAAAACATTGTTTAGTTGCCTTCTGTTCATGCCCCAACTTGGGATTGAACCCACAATCGAGGTATGTGCCCTATCCAGGAATAAAATCTGCAACCTTTTGGTGAACAGGACAGGGATCGACCAACTGAGCCACTCCATCCAGGCAATAATGAGTGTTTTTTTTTTTTAAATCAACAAGACACGGTCTTTATTGAGAAGACAAAATAAATACAAGTGGAATGAATCATTAAGAGCATGATAAAATATCAAACCATATTTTTCAGCCTGTATATGATATAGAAGATACTAAGGGTACCAGTTTGAGGTCTGGAGCAATCCTGCAATCCTGCAATTAATCTCAAATTAGATATTGTTTAGGTAGATATTATTTTGGTAGGCAAGAAAGGAGGAAAAGAAAAATGCTCTTCTGCATTCCGCATTACCCTCCAACACACACACACACACACACATTTTAAAAAAGGGGTCTTAGTGTTTGTTTTCAAATTCTGTAAAGTTTATAATAATAGCAGAAAGATGCACGAGAAACCAGGCATTAATATGTATTATTTTAGAAAAGAATTTTATGACTTCCAAACAGCTATAAAGACCTCTAAGTCCTTTGGGTAACAAAAAATGTGAGGGAAATAGAGGTTGATATATTAGTAAAATTTTGTTAGTTTGTGACATAAGACATAAAGTAACACTTTACAACCTGGGTCATGGACATTTCAGTTACTCATCAGGTTGCTAGAAAGTATCCTTGCATTTCCAACTAAAGAACTATGGGTCTCTTTAGCACAGAGCTCTTTAATTACATTGAGGACCATGGATACCTTGGGGGTGGATTAAACAGTTTGAAAAAAATTTCCTCACCCAGCCAGTGTGACTCAGTGGCTGAGCATTGACCCATGAACTAGGAGGTAGCGGTTCCATTCTCCATAGGGGCATATGCCCAGGTTGTGGGCTCCATCACCAGCAGAGGGCATGTGAGAGAGGCAGCTGATAGATGATCTCTCATCCCTTCCTTTCTCTGAAATCAATAAAAACATATTTTTAAAAATCCTTATTATCTATCTATATAAAAGGCTAATATGCAAATTGTCCGCTCGGGAGTTTGACCAGGAGAGAGTGAGTTCAATCACTTGCTGTGATGTGCGCTGACCACCAGGGGCCAGCGTGGAATATGGCGGGTGACCAGCGGCGGCAGAGGGGCGCTAAGGGAGCGAGGGAAGAAGGAGGTGGGGAGGTGGAGAGGCCTGGCCTAGGGACCCTACCCTGCACAAATTTTGTGCACCAGGCCTCCAGTCTTAAATAACTGCAAATGATTATTTCAAACATTTTGAAAACTCAGTCATATGTGTAAGCAAGCATGCATATATTTTTATTCAGCAATAAATCCAAGTTCATCTATAACAAACACATCTACAAATGCTTGTTATTTTCATTTTTATATTTTTACACTTCAGAGATATATCCATGAACTGAGTCTGAAGTGTCAGAGCAAGATAATAGAAGCTATTCACATACAGCCTAATTATTATATCTGGTTATGCCCTAAGCCTAAATCAGATGTAACAAAGTTTAATTATTTAATTTGATTAGCACTAAAACCCATCACTGAAACTCTCTAATAAGAAACTCTTTTTGTTCAGCATATATGTATGACTGCCAATTACACTGCATTGCATGAATGTCATTAATTCTCTTTATATAAAATATTACAAACTACACCAAAACTTTCTCTCAAGACCTTTTCTCTTTTCTAATATTTTCATTATTTTAGTCTATCAGTTTCATAAACTGTAAATAATCTTGGATTTCTCCCTTGTCTTAATCCATTATCAATCCTCAATACTAGTCATGTACCCTTCATCTTCAGATTCATTGGGAGTTCACATTTTTCTTGGTTCTCCTCTTCCTTCTGAGGTCAATTTTGTTTATTTTCTTTATTGATTAAGGTATTGCATGTGTCCTTATGCCCCTCTTACCCCCCACCCCCCACCCCCGCTCATGCCCTCACCCTCCTGGTGTCTGTGTCCATTGGTTATGCATATATTCATGCATAAAAGTCCTGGTTGAGGTCATTTTTTTTCTGTCAAACTTCTAGACTTTTTTTTTGCCAATCTCTTAAATACTCATAGTAATATAACTTTGTTCTTAGTCCTCTTAGTTTTTCACTCTCTCTCCCTTCGTAAACTCATCTAAGAAGAAAGACTTCGACAAAACTTATATTCTGATGATTCCAAATTCTATCTCTAACACAGAAATCTTTCTAACTTACAAATTTGGTTTATAGAAGCACTCCAAATCTCCTACCCAAAACTGTTCTTTCTTTTCCTAACCCAGTTGACTAATTCATATTCCACCCAGTATTTAAACTTAATACATTTCTCCCTCTCATTTCCCTTTGCATATAATTTCTATATAATAAGTATCAATGCTTTTTAATTTTCCGTCAGAAATATGTCTGACTGGCATTTAGTCATTCTCTAACTCCACTGTCACTGACACTGGGTCTAACTTGAGGACCTAATTTATCCCTAACTTGGACAGATACAACTGCATTTAATTGGTCTTTTGCCCTCTCTAATTCACTTTTCACATTTTCTCCAGAATTACATTCCTAAAAGAGAAATTTGATTTTATCACCTTCATGTTCAAAGCCCCTAAATCACCAATGATTTATCTTTAGCTCTAAAATCCAAATTACTTCACAAGGTTCCAAACTTCCTCTCTACAATCATATCTTACCATTACCTGCAATTCAATTTTAATCTACTGATAATGAATTATTTACTATCCTCCTACTATTACCCTCTTCTTGTCCATCTTTCTAATCCATCTTAAAACATCCCAGAAATTCTTCAAGATTCAGCCCAAATCTCACTTATTCTGTGAACTTTCTTTTACTTTCATAGTCAGAAAATTGTACCCTCATTTGTAATTCCATAGAAAAACATATTACACTGTACATGTACTAAAATTAGTTGTTTATATATGTATCCCCCCCCATTCAAATGTGAAGTTCTCCAGTGAGGGCTGTGTCTTTTTATTAGTTGTATATCTAAGAGTTTGAGAATTACTAAGCATAAAATAACTGTCGGGAGGGATGGAGGGAGGAAGGAAAGAAAAAAGATATGGAGTAAGAAAGGATTTCTCAAATATGCCATTTTTTTTCTAATTTCCATAGCAATTAAGTTATCTGATTCTCATAACATCGTGCCTATATTATTTGTTTTGGCTATTCTTATATAATGCTTGTGGAACCTCACGTAAAATTTAAAACAAGGCCTAAAAAGAAATAGAATCACCACTAGAGTATAAGGCTTACAGTGTAGGCAGAAATGTCACTTCCTTTAATGGGGATGTAAAGTTCAGCATTAGGAAATATAGTCACTCTATCCTACCTATCTAATAAAAGAGTAATATGCAAATTGACCATCACTCCAACACACAAGATGGCTGTCCCCATGTGGTCAAAGATGGCTGCCCCCATGTGGACACAAGATGGCCACCACAAGATGGCTGGCAGAGGAGGGCAGTTGTGGGCAATCAGGCCAGCAGGGAAGGGGAGTTGGGAGGGACCAATCCTGCAAGGGAGGGCAGTTGGGGGTGATCAGGCCTGCAGGGGAGGGCAGTTAGGGGTGACCAGGCCTGCATGGAGGGCAGTTAGGGGTGACCAGGCCTGCAGGAGAGGGCAGTTGGGGGTGATCAGGCCTGCAAGGGAGGGCAGTTAGGGGTGACCAGGTCAGCAAAGGAGGGCCGTTGGGGGATCCAGGCCAGCAGGGGAGGGCAGTTGGGGGTGACAAGGCCTGCAGAGGAGGGCAGTTGGGGGTGGCAGACCTGTAGGGGAGGACAGTTGTGGTGGACCAGGCCTGCAGGGGAGGGCAGTTGGGGGGAACCAGGCCTGCAGGGGAGGGCAGTTGGGAGCAACCAGGCCTGCAGGGGAGGGCAGTTGGGAGTGACCAGGCCAGCAGGAGAAGGCAGTTGGGGGCGACCAGGCCTGCAAAGGAAGACAGTTAGGGGAGACCATGCCAGCAGGGGAGGGCAGTTAGGGGCAATCGGGCTGGCAGGGGAGCAGTTAGGCATCGCTAGGGCTGTCAGGGGAGTATTTAGGGGTTGATCAGGCTGGCAGGCAGAAGTGGTTAGGGGCAATCCGGCTGACAGGCAGGTGAGCGGTTGGGAGCCAGCAGTCCTGGATTGTGAGAGGTATGTCCCACTTCCCGTTTAGGCCTGATCCCACTGGGCCTAAATAGGCAGTCAGACATCCCTCGAGGCATCCCAGATTGGAGAGGGTGCAGGCTGGGTGGAGAGACACCCCCCTTGCACGAATTTCATGCACCAGGCCTCCAGTATACATATAAAAGCCAAGTGACCAGAATGACCAATTGCTATGATGTGCACTGTGGAGGCCAACTGGCCCAATCAGGGCCTCAATCGGCATGCCCAACTTCCTGTAGCCCCTCCCTCTGGCCAGCCCCAACCACAATCAACCCTTCCACCCCAATCAGGGATGGAGCCAGCCAGTCAACCTCCCATGTCCCCTACCCCCCACCCTCCTGGCCCTGATCCGCCCCATCTGGGCAGGCTGGCTGGACCCCAGGCATGCATGAATTCATGTACCAGGCCTCTAGTAATATAAAAACTATGTATTTTGCCATGTGGGTACAGAAAATGTCAGGGGGAACACTTTGTAAAGTATATAATTTTCTAACCACTGGTCCTGTGCACCTGAAACTAATATAAAATAATACTTAATGCAAACTGAAATTGAAAAATAATAAATTAATGAATTAATTAAAATATTATTTTAAGAAAATGATGAAGTTGGAAAATTTGCTTTGCAAACAGTTTCAGGAGATAAAATGGTTAATCAGAGATAGCTCAAGGCAGGAAGAAATGTTAGTATAAACCCTCTAGTACTTTGAGTGATATGGGATGTTTTGCTGAAGGTTAAGCTAAGGGAGAGGAAAAACAAGGGAAAAATCATAATTAATTAAAATAAAGCAGAAATTAATAAAATATATCTACCTTCTCATTCATCCCTTCAAAAAGTACAGATTTAATACCAACTATAATGATTATGAACGCAAAGGTGAATAAGACCATTTAAATTTCCTCAAAAGACTGACAGCAAAGTTATATTAAAAATATATATGCCTGGGAACCTATTAAACGTTGCCTCCTGCCTTAACATGAAAAGTTGGAGGGGAAAAACATCTTAATATATAAAAAACCAGTGGCCATCACAACCGAAACAACCAGACGGACAACAGAACAGCAGGCTTCATGGGCCAACAAGGCCATCGGGGGGGGGGGGGGGGTGGGTTAGTGAGGGATGAGCAAATGACTGAACAGCAGGCTGCATGGGGCAACCAGGCCAGCAGGGAGGGGCAGTTAGGGGTGATCAGGCCGGCAGGGGAAGCAGTTAGGCCTGATCTGGCAGGCAGGCAGGTGAGCAGTTAGGATCCAGCAGTCCAGGATTGTGTGAGGGATGTCCAGCAATCGGACATCCCCTGAGGGGTCCCAGATTGGAGAGGGTGCAGGCTGGACCTCTAGTTATATATATAATTTCATGCGCCGGGCCTCTAGTTAAATAGAGGGTGCAGGCTGGACCTCTAGTTATATATATAACTAGAAGCCCGATGCACGAAATTCGTGCACGGCGGGGGGTTGTCCCTCAGCCCAGCCTGTACCCTCTCCAATCTGGGACTCCTGGAGGGATGTCCAACTGCCCATTTAGGCCCGATCCCAACAGGATTGGGCCTAAACGGGCAGTCGGACATCCCTCTCACAATCCAGGACTGCTGGCTCCCAACTGCTTGCCAGCCTGCCTTCCTGATTGCGCCTAACCGCTTCTGCCTGCCAGCCTGATCACCCCCTAACCACTCCGCTGCCAGCCTGGTTGATGCTTAACTGCTCCCCTGCCAGCCTGTTTGCCCCCAGCTTCTCTCCTCTGCTGGCCTGGTCACCCCTAACTGCCCTCCCCTGCAGTGTTGATCACCTCCAACTGCCCTCCCTTGCAGGCTGGGTGCCTCCTAACTGCCCTCCCTTGCAGGCCGGGTGCCTCCCAACTGCCCTCTCCTGCTGGCCATCTTGTGTCCACATGAGGGCAGGATCTTTTACCACATGGGAGCAGCTATATTGTGTGTTGCAGTGATGATCAATCTGCATAGTACTCTTTTATTAGATAGGATAGAGGCCTGGTGCACGGGTGGGGGCCAGCTGGTTTGCCCTGAAGGGTGTCCCGGATCAGGGTCGGGTTCCCTTGGGGCATGGGGCGGCCTGAGCGAGGGGCCTGTGGTGGTTTGCAGGCTGGCCACGCCCCCTGGCCACCCAAGCAGAGGCCCTGGTATCTGGAATTTATTTTCCTTCTACAATTGAAACTTTGTAGCCTGGAGCAGAGCCAAGCCTGCTGCTCCCTCCAGGGCGGCAGCCATTTTCTGTGGCAGTTAATTCACCTTCTACAATTGAAACTTTGTAGCCTTAAGCGGGTGGGCCAGGCCAGGGTGTGAGGAAAGCTTTGCTTCCCCTGTTGCCGCCGGCAACCCTGGCCTGCTCTCTCAAGCTCCATTCTGCCGCCATTTGTTTGAATTTGTTTACCTTCTATAACTGAAACTTTGTAGCTTGAGTGGAGGCTTAGGCCTGCAACGGCTATGGAAAGCTTGGCTTGCTCTGTTACCTGGGAAACCTTGCTCTCTGTGGCTGTAGCCATCTTGGATTGGGGTTAATTTGCATACTCGCCCTGATTAGCTGGTGGGCGTGGCTTGGCTGATGGGTGTGGCTTATGTAGCGGAGTGATGGTTAATTTGCATATTACCATTTTATTAGAGAGGATTGTTGTAATAGACACCAAGCAGTATATGGAAATGATACTTGAAAACAGTGGAGGTGAACCTTATGATCAACTAAAGGAAGTTTTCACAAAGCAACATGGGGAACAGGAAGTTAAATATAGCACAGAAAACTCAGTACATTGAAAAGTAGGGGATAAGAGTTCAGTTGGGTCAAGGTGACTATTTTGGAGGACAGAGTATTAGAGAAAAGGGAACTGCTTAAGAAAGGAAGAAAACTGAAAATTTCCAAAAGGTCCCCATGAGTCTTTGGTTACATACTGCTCTGTGCATGCATGAGAAAGAAACTACTTAAAGCCATAGGAAGAATCATCATAAACATTAGGCTGAACAATTCTCAGCATTAACAAAGAATCTGAGAATAATTTATACTTTGACCACCCAGAGAGAAAAGTACAGAAAATATCATGTGGCACCAAGTATAGTGCTTACAGAGGTAAAATCTTAGTATGGGGGCTAAATTAGCTCTAGACTAAATGATACAAATGTTATGTGTAGCAAAAATAAAAGGCAAAGCTTAAAGAGATTAAAGTAACCTTAAGAACTTACCTGCAAAACAAAACAAAAGCCTGACACTATTTAAAGGAATATAACAAAACCCAGCACCCAGCAATGTAGAGTTTACAATGTCAGCCATCCATTAAAACAATAAAAGGCATGCAAATAAACAGAAAAGTATGCCCTAACTAGGAGAATAATCAATCAGTAGAAACAACTATAGAAATTAATGGAATTAAAAAGTAATCCCAAAGTAAAAAAGAAGGGATAAAATAAAGATCGGAGAATAAATATATTAACACTATAAACTCAATAGAAAAGAATAACGAGAGTATTATGCTAAGCAAAATAAGCCAATCAGAGAAATACAAGTATCACATGCTTTCAACCATATGTGGAATCTAATTAACAAAATAAACCATTGAACAAAATAGATCCAGAGATATGGAAACATGAAACAAACTGTTGAATCTAATCTCAGAGGGAAGGTGGGAGTGGGTGGGTGGGTGGGAAAAGACCAATCAAACAACTGGTATGCATATATTCATAACCCATGGACACAGACAATCTACACTAATAAAAGAGAAAATGCTAATTGACCGTACCTTCGCTACGACCACAGCCAATCAGAGCGAGTATGCAAATTAACCCAACAAAGATGGTGGTTAATTTGCATATGCTGAGGGAGGGAGGAGTGAAGACTGAAGACAGCATAGAAGGAAGAGGGAGGGGAAATGGAAAGCAAGGTGGCTGCTGGAGGGAAAGTGCGGGCGGCGGTGGGTGGGGCGGGACAGATGGGCGGGGCAAGCAGCGGCCACCCTGCCCGTCCCGCCCTACCCCACCCCCCGAAGTGGGAGAGGTGGTGGGGCGGGAGAGGTGGCAGTGGTGGGAGGGAAGCTTGCCGGAAGTCCTGTTCTTGCAGGAATATTCCTGCAATGGGCCCCTTGTAGTGTAATAAAGGCCTGGAGCAGAGAGCGGAGGTGGGTTATAAGAGGTCAATGAGAGAATAAAGGGGACATATGTAATATTTTCAACAATAAAGATTTAAAAATTTAAAAAAGATGAAAAGAAGAAAAGACTAACAAAACTAAGAGCTGTTTTTGTTTTAAAAGATACAACTGACAAACATTAGACAAAATAAGAAAAAAAGAGAAAAGACTCAAATAAACTAATTCAGAAATGAAATAGGAGACATAACAAGGGAGGCCACAGAAGTAGAAAGGCTCATAAGAAACTACCATGAACAATAATATGCCAACCAATTGGATAACTTAACAGTAATGGAAAAATTGTGGAAATGTACAACCTAATAATCTCATCCTATATAATAAAAGTCTAATATGCTAAGTGTCCGGTCATCTGGTAGGCTGTTCAACCAATCAAAGCATAATATGCTAATGAATGCTACAGCCGCTCAACTGCTTGCTATATGACATTCACTGACCACCAGGGAGCAGACAGTAGACCAGTCAACCAGTCGCTATGAAGTGCACTGACCACCAGGGGGCAGATGCTCTGACTGGTAGTTTAGCTTGCTGCTGGGGTCCAGTAGATCAGGACTGAGTGAGATGGGCTGGACATGCCCTGGAGCCCTCTCGCAGTCCCTCCCTGGACATGCCCTGGAGCCCTCCCGTGGTCCCTCCCTGGCTGACCAACCTCCCATGTCCCTCCCCAGCTCTGATCATGAATGTATTTGTGCACTGAGCCTCTAGTTATTATATAATAGGAAAAGAGTAAAAGGAAGGCTTCCCTCTTAGATTCACCAGTCTGTTCCATGTTTCCATGCCTCTGGTTCTATTTTATACATGAGTTTATTTTGTTGATTAGATTCCTTGTTCATTTATTTTGATTTTTAGATTCAATTGCTGATAGATACGTATTTATTGCCATGTTATTATTCGCCTTTTAAACCTTCTTCTCCTTCTTATCCTTCTTCTTCTTCTTTTTCTTCTTCTTCTTCTTCTTCTTCTTCTTCTTCTTCTTCTTCTTCTTCTTTTCTTCTCCTTCTCCTTCTCCTTCTCCTTCTCCTTCTCCTTCTCCTTCTCCTTCTCCGTCTCATTCTCATTCTCATTCTCATTCTCATTCTCATTCTCATTCTCATTCTCATTCTTATTCTTATTCTTATTCTTATTCTTATTCTTATTCTTATTCTTATTCTTATTCTTCCAATTCTTAAAGAATACCCTTCAACATTTCATGTAATACTGCTTTGGTGGTGATGAACTCCTTAGCTTTTCCTTGTTTGGGAAGCTCTTTATCTGACCTTCAAGTCTAAATTATAGCTTTGTTGGGTAGAGTAATCTTGGTTGCAGGCCCTTGCTATTCATCACTCTGAATATTTCTTGCCACTCTCTTCTAGCCTGCAATGTTTCTGGTGAGAAATCAGCTCACAGTCATATGGTTGCTCTGTTGTAGATAACTAACTGTTTTTCTTTTGCTGCATTAAAGATTTTATCTTTGTCTTTAACATTTGGCATTTTAACCATGATGTGTCTTAGTGTGGGCCTCTTTGGGTTCCTCCTGTTTGGCATTCTTTGCACTTCCTGGACTTGTAAACCTATTTCTTTCACCAGGTAGGGGATGTTTTCTGTCATTATTTCTTCAAATAGGTTTTTAATGTCTTGCTCTATCTCTTCTCCTTCTGGAACCCACATAATGTGAATGTTCGTATGCTTATAGTTGTCCCAGAGGCTCCTTACACTATATTCATAGTTTTGGACTCTTTATTCTTTTTGGGTGATTTTTTCTTGCTCATATTCTAAATTGTTGATTTGATTCTTGGAATCTTCTACTCTACTGTTGAATCCCTATAAATTATTCTTTATTTCAGTTGGTGTATGCTTAATTTATGACTGATCCTTTTTTAATGTCTTTGAAATTCTCACTAAGGTCCTTGAAATTCTCACTAAGCCCCTTAAGCTCTCATTAAGATCCTTGAGCTGTGTTATAACCATTGTTTTGAATGTTATTTCAGTAGTTTGTGTTTTTTTTTTGCTTCCATTTTGTTCTTTATCTGGAGATTTATTCCATTCTTTCATTTGTGACATGTTCCTTTGTCTCTGCATTTTGGCTGTTTCCCATTCTTTATTTCTATATATAATATAGAGCTGCTATGTCTCCTGGAATTTGTAGAGTGGCTTATTTAGCAGGCATCCTATAGGGTCCAGTAGGTCAGCCTTCCCAGTCACTTGAGCTGGGCACTCTACGTGTGCCCCTGTATGGGCTCTGTGTACAGTATTGTTGTAGTTGAGCCTTGATTGCTATTTGCAACACTTGCAGGAATTGACCTCCAGGCCTGACTACAGCTAAAGTGCTGCTGTGCAGGAGACACCCCTATGGAGCAGGACTTGCTGCAGTGGGGTTTTGGTGCTCACTGAGTCTGCCCCTTGAGTTTGTTGCTCATGAATGTGTAGAGTTGTAATCTGGTATGGTCTGAAACTCTCCACCAGGCACATTGGCTCTGGGGCATCCCAGGAGGTTCAAAGTTGGCCACTGCCTGGGGCCACCTGGCATAGGCAACAAAGAGATCTGCAGATGTTGCTACTTGTATTGGGCTTAGAAGTACCTAGGCAAGGCCCAGCTGTGAAGCAAGGCAGGTTAGAGATAGTGTCAGGTCTTGGACCTCTTATTGATAAGTATGGGACATGCTGATTACAACTGCTGCTTGTTTGAGAGATTTTAGCAAAGTCTAAGCCAGGGCAGGCCATTCCTATGGAAAAGGCTCAGCACACAGCTTGGGTGGGGCTGAAAATTGGATGTGGCAGGGTCTCAGAGAATCACCAGGGAGGAGAAAACACTATGAACCAGATTTATGGAGATTTAGATATAGCTGCCAGTCAGCTCTGCAATGGGGGAGGTCTCAGCATAGAAACAATGAACCCTGTGAGCATCCCTGTCTAGTAGAAAGCTGCCCTAAGTTCTTGACCCAATGCCATACAATCAAATTCTTCCATGTATGTCCATGGATCACCTCAATCCGCTTTTCTAGCACTGGAGCTCAGAGGGAGTAAGTCTAGGTAAGTCATGCTGGCCCTTTAAGAGGAACTGCTTGGGATGGCAGCAGCTTTGGTGTCACTCAGACACTATCCCTGCTGGTTTTTATATCCCTAATTTATGAGGACTTCTTTTCCCAACTCTGGAACCCTGGGCTGAGGGGTCTGATGTGGTGCTGAGACCCCTTGCTCTTCACTAGAGTCCTCCACAACCAATATATTCCTCCTGATTAAAAAATGCCACATGTGGGTATAGGACCAGCCCATTCTGCATCTCTACCCTTCCTACCAGTCTCAATATGCTTTCTTTTTTATTTCTCTAGTTATAGGACTTCCATCAGCCAGATTTCAGGTGGTTCGGAATGATGATTGTTCTAAATTTTAGTTGTAATATTGATGGAGAGTACAGGAGTTTATCTATACTGCCATCTTGGTTCTCTCTAAACTATTATTTATCTCTAACAAATATTTTAAAAAGAATTAATAACAACCCTCAAACTTTTCCAAAATATTGAAAAGAAAGAAACACTCAAATGATAAAGTAAAAGGCAACCCTAAGAGTGGGAGAACATATTTGCAATTCATATATCTAACTAGAGGCCTGGTGTATGAAATTTGTGCCAGAGTAGGGTCCCTAGGCCTGGCTGGCGATTAAGGCCAATCAGGTTCCCCGCCTCCAGGCCTCCCCGCCTCCTTCTTCCTTCTCTCCCTCAGCGCCCTGCAGTCACCATTGGTCACCCGCCATGTTCCACGCTGCCCCCTGGTGGTCAGAGCACATCATAGCTAGCGATCGAACTCCTGGTCTCCCAGTCAAACTCCAGAGGGGACAATTTTCATATTAGCCTTTTATTATATAAAATAATGAATTTATACCCATAATATGAAAACTCTTAAAGCTCAAAAATAAAAAAAATAAAAAACAACTCTTTTCAATAATGGGAAGTGGACTCTCCAAAGATGTTATATAAATGGCCACTAAATTCATGAAATTATGTTCAATATTACTAATTTTTAGGAAATTGAAAATAAAAATCACAATTAGATACCATTTTTTTTTACTCTTTAGTATGGCTACTATAAAATAAAAACAATGACAGGTGTTGGCATGGATGCAGAAAAATTGGAACCCTTGTGCATTGTGGTGGGTATATAAAATGATGCAGTCAATTTGAAAAACAGTATGGTGATAAAAAAAATTACATAGCTACCATATGACCCAGTGTGATGGTTACATTTATGTCTCAACATCAATAGGCTAAGTGATGCTCAGATGTAAAGTAAAACACTACTTCTGGATGTGTCTGTTGAGTGTTTCAGGAAGAGATTAACATTTCAGTCTGTACATGGAGTAAGAAAGATTTCCCTCAACAATGTGGATAGGCATCATTCAATCAGATGAAGGCCCAGATAGAAAAAAAAAAGTCAGAGAAAAGACAAATTTGTTTTCTTTTCCCCTTGGGCTGGAACACCCATTTTTTATTTTATTTTATTTTTTTTTTTTTTGTCTCAGATATTAACACTCCTAGTCCTGAGGCTCTTGGACTCAGATGAAACTTAAACCACAGGCTCTTGATTTGTGGGCCTTTTGACTCAGACTGAAACTTATACTATTGGCTCTCCAGTTCCTCAGAACTTCAGATTCAGAATGAATTACACTAACAGTTTTCCTGATTCTTCAGTTTGCAGACAGCAGATTGTAGACTTCTTGACATACATATGTGGACAAAAAGGGGCCACATGCTAGCCTAACTAACTTAGGGAAGGCCTGCATGGCAGCCTTGCAAGCTCAGAGACTTGAAGTAACGACAAAAGATAGATTGCAATGAAAACTTTTTAAATTAAAAAGCAGTCTTTGGTGGGTAGTCATGTCCTAAGCTAGTAACTATAATCTTAACTGAGCCTATTATCTTTTTGCATCTAGGATAACATACCTTTGGAATGTCAGGGTAACTTGTAACTTCCCTTTTTCTGGACCCCTCAGGGCTCAACCACACCAATGTGTTAGGGTGCCAGGGCAGAGACTACAAATTCATTCATTGTTACTGTTATTGTGTTAATTGTCAACTGTTACCTATCCTGTACCCACTTATGTAAAAGAAGCATGTGTCTATCATTTTACTTTTTACCCAACCCCAGAGGTTTCCCCACTTTGCTTTCTCCCACCTCCCTATCTATCACCAATGGATTTCATGCAACCCACTTAAGTCTCCTCCTTTAATGTAACTTATAAAAATAGTTGAAAAACTGCCATTCTCCAGAGGGTTATCTCAGTACCTTGAGATTCTGCTTCCCTGCAGTTGTCAACAGTTTGGCTCAAATCAACTCACAAAAATTATTTACAGGTTTGAATGTTTCTTATGTTAACACATAATCATGTGAGCTAATTACTATTATATATATATGTCTACATATATACATACACACAAACACATATATGTATCCCATTATTTCTGTTTCTCTGGAGAACCCTGACTAATAGAGAGTGGTTCCAAAGGAATGAAATTTTAAGGATGTATTTTCTGAAATAGTTCTGATGTTTCTGGAATTGTCTCTCTTTTGGAGTAATTGATGGACCAGATGTCTCAGGGCATGAGGTTCTTGGGATACTACTGAAATAAGAATTTTCAGAAGCCCTCACAAGAGAATAATATGTGGTAAAAGGCTTTCTTTGCATGGAGTTACGGTCCTCTGGTTGCAAAGTCCCATGCCCCTTAAACCAGTCCTGAAAGAGGTGCAACTGGGGTTCCAGTAGAGACAAAAGGAAGGCCAGTGTCTAAAGCTTCATTTTCAGGTTTTAGTCAGGTTTAGTTTAGCATCCAAGCTAAGTAAAGTCCGTTAGTCCTTTTATGGAGTCCCACATGGCCATGAGCTACATGGGCACAGGGGAGCATGTCCCTGCTACAGGAGTCACAGAAACACAGGCAAGCAGGAAAGAGAGTGTGCTCCTTTGTCTGGAAGTTTAAATATTCAGGTTTCCTGGGCTTGCATGGCCACGGCCATCTTAGCCACTAATTTGTTCCCAGGCCTGACTGACAAACATATAGGCACTTTCCCTGTCACTCAGACCTTACTGGGCATGTGTCTAACCTGCCTTTGTCCAGTCACTCCCCCTATCAATCTGTGGGGAACAGACTTGGAGAGTATTAAATCCAGCTTTTTAATTTTAAAAAATCTTTATTTTTGAAAGTATTACAGATGTCTCCTTTTCCCCATTGTCCCCTTCTAACCCACACTCATCCCCTGTCCCAGGCCTATAACTCATGGACACACACTATTGTCTGTGTCCATGAGTTATACATATATGCATACAAGTTCTTTGGTTAATCTCTTTACACCCTCCCACCCACCCACCCCCACCTTCCCTCTGAGATTCCACAGTGTGTTCCATGCTTCTATGACTGTGAATCTATTTTATTCATCAGTTTATTTTGTTCATTAGATTCCACATATCCATGAGGTCATGTGATACTTGTCTTTCTCTGACTGGCTTATAAATGCAGCTTTTTAGCAAAGCTATATAAATGGCATGCCTATATTATCTAGTCTTTCCTTTATTCCTTTCCTGTTAAATAATAATCAGATTATTATGATGATAGCATCTGTGATCTAATTTAAATATGTTAATAATTCTATTTTCAGTAGTATAAAGAACACTGATAGTACATGGTGTGAACTATTTAAAAATACCTAATCAACCACTTATAAGAAGCAAGCATCAAAGTGTGGATAAAAAGGGATCACATACCAAACCTGACAAGCTCAGGGGAGGCCTTCAAGGTACAAACTCAGAGACCTAAAGTAACTACAAAGGATGGTCTGAAATTAAAACTTTTAAACTAAAAGCAGTTTATGGCAGGTAGTCATGTCCCATGCTAGAATCTTCCCTGACAAAAGTCAGTCTTTACTTTAATTAAGCCTGTCTATTGTCTTTTGCATCTACCATAGCATACCTTTGGAAGATCAGGGTAACTTCCCTTTTTCCAGACACCTCAGAGCACAACTAATACACCAGAGCAGGGACCACAAATCCTCTCATTATTATTGTTAGCCTGTTAATTTTGACTGTTAACTATCTTGTACCCATCTCTGTAAAATATGTAGGTGTTTATCTTTTTACTTTTGATCCAATCCCAGAAGTTTCCCCACTTTGCTTTTTCTGGCTCCATAACCTATCACCAGTTGATTTTATGTACCCACTTACAGTTTCTTTTTTAATGCTATTAATCACTGTTTTATTTTTCCTATCCTATATAATAAAAGCCTATTATGCAAATTGTCCCCTTGGGCAGTCTTTCCACTAGGAGTTCTGCCTGGAGACCAAGAGTTTGACAGATTGCTATGACATGCGCTGACCACCAGAGGGCGGCGCGGAACATGGAGGGCATGGGCAGTGCACTGAGACCTCTCATTGGCTACCTGGGGGAGGGGGTGATGGAGACAGAGGTATGGTAAGAATGCAGGGTGTCCTCTGAGCTCACTCTCACTCCCTCTGCTTTCCTCCCCTAGGATGACAGGGCTCACATGCCAGGGAAGGCCCCACACTCAGGTGCTGGGCTCCTGCGAGAAGCCTGCCCAGCACCTGCATGGCGTCTTCCAGGTGAGCAGGCCAAAGCCTCTGTCCCAGAGGCCCACACTGTGCCCCAGCCCACGGCGTTCAGCCGTGCTCACTGCATCTCTGCTTGGGGACTCGGGTGCCATGACTCAGGCTGAGGAGGGCGCACAGGGGTCTGGAGGCCCAGGTGCTGCCCAGGGCCCAGAAGTCAGCTGGGACCTGCCCTTCCATGCCAGATGCTCACACTTTGATTGCTGGCCAGGCCTAAGGACTGCACACGTGCATGAATTTCATGCACTGGGACCCTAGTAACACAATAAAAACTAAAATAAGGTAGCAGATGAAAAACTACTTAACATGTGAAAATTATTTACCATGATTTATTATCATTATTTTATTTTTTGATTTTTATTGTTGAAAGTATCACATATGTCCCCTTTCCCCTCCCATTGACCCCTTCTAGCTCACCCCCACCCCCACCCTACGCCTTCACCACCCTATTATCTGTGTCCATGGGTTATGCATGGTTGATCTCTTCCCCCTCACACCCTCTACACCTCACACCCCCTGCCTTCCCTCTGAGAGTCCACATTCTGTTCTATGCTTCTATGTCTCTGGGTATTCTATACATGATATTCTATTATATTTACACAATAGCCCTGCAAGAGATATATATTTCTATTTTACAGGCAAAAAAAGACTTGTGGAGATTAAGTAACTACCCAATCCACAAAGTCCATAGTGGTAAAGCCAGAATTTGAACCCAGATTTTTCTACCAATGCTTATGGTTTAGTATTTTGCTATCATATTTCTAAGTATACATTAAAAGCAATAATATATATATATATATATATATATATATATATATATATATATATTATTACTTAAATAAGAAAAGGGAAGGAAACCTAGTCAAACAAAGGAGCTTAAAATGTGTAATAAAGTTAATTATATAAAATTATCAGAAAGTTTACCTCTGGATCCTTTTATCCACCACAATTAAGTCCAAATGCAACTTATGGAATAACAATTTTCTCTACCATCCCATCAATTTGTGTAATAAATAGCCACAAAAGCAAGGACTTGTCTTTATATGTGTTTGCATTGTACACAGTGTAATATATATCATTAATAAATATTGAATAGCAACACTACTACAACAATAAAGACAAGGGTATATGTAAAGACATTTTTGCCAGTAAATGAAGACATTTTGAAATAAATGATGAATAAAACTGGCAAACAAATTATTTCATTTCCTTATTAAATATTTATATAGGGAAATGAATAAAATAAATTTAGGTAATTGAGCAGAAATTAAATCTCTTACATAAACAGCTATTAGCAAAAAGGTAAGATCCTTAGAATATCTGAACTTGTGTAAATGAACTAATCCTGGCTGCATATTCATTGGGTGTTATAGAAATAGATTAACATACTTATTTAACCATTTGTACTCATTTAATAAGATTCCAGAAGGGTAGAAAATTAAAATAGAGTCATCTCAAAACAGAGTCTTATTAAAAGTATGATGGGAGAATTGACAAGTGTCTTTCTGCCTCCTCCACCATCCTAAATACCTCCCTGTTCCAGTTTCACAGATGATGGGGGAAGACAGAATAGATTTTAGGATGATCAAAAGATGCTAACAGTGAATGAGACTAAGAACAAAAAAGTACAGAGGTAGAGCTATAAGACCTTAACTACTGTTAGCTATAACAATCCAAGAAACAACGATGTAGAGAGTCTTACCACAAGGAGGATTTGCTTGGAAAAATTGCCATATATGCATAAAGAGATAGATACGCCCTTAAGTATGGCATTGCTTCTCAAGAGCAAGTACCCAATTACTTTTTAAACTTTTTGAATAGCAGATTCCACATTAGCCTCTCATGTAAACTGTTTTAGTTCTTTACCCTACACCAAAACAAACTTTGATATAATCCTTTTAAAATCTTTTCAATCTTTGGTATATTTTTTCTTTGAAACCAATTGGGTTTTAAGTGTATTTTTTCTGAGCAAGATCTTTACAAATGAAATGGCTACTAACTTAACTTTTAATCAGACCACATATCTATGAAAGATACCCTAATTGTTAACAGCATGATTCTAGTTAGCATATTGACATAATTTCAAATTTATAAGCAACATTTTACTTAAAATATATATCCAAGGAGAACATAAAATGAAATACAAAGTAATTTCTGTGGCTGATGAAAAAACAGTAATTGAAACCATAGTTATAAAACACAGCCAATTTTGCACCACATATCAGACCCTGGAGCCCTAATGGATCTACTGTATTTGAAACACTCTGAATGTCTATGGAGATACATATATGATATACTTATGTCTTAGTAAATTCTAAATCTGGTTAGATTTATCTGGAATTAGATCTAAAAATAGTTTCAAATAATGTTCATTGGAAAAATAATACAGCATTTTATCCTCCTGCTTTTTTATAATTTGGTTAAGATGCCCCAGCTTTACATCTCAGGAAAAGAGCAGTTTATACTTTTCCACAGAATAGTCACATTAGGCCTCCTGGGCTAATGCAACATTTTTCTAATCTTTATATAATCTTCAAGATGTGTTTTAATTTTGAACCATGTATTCCTTGATGGGATGACAGGATAAAACAACTTTGAAATTTACATTTAGAAAAAGAGGCAAAAATAGGATAAAATATTTCATAAACTCTAAAAAAATTTGTAGTCACTTGATATTTTTGATATGTTTACTGGTTAAGAACTATGTCTATTTTTTAAAATAGCGATATAATTGACATATAATGTATTAGTATTAGATGCACGACATAATGATATATATATATAATATATATATATATATATATATATATATATATATATATAAAGTTTAGTTAGCATAGCATCCATTCCTACACATGGTTACATGGTTCTTGTGATGAGTACTTTTAAGACCCACTCTATTAGTAACATTCAAATACAGTATTGTTAACTATAGTCATTATGTTGTTCATTACATCCCCAGAACTTATTTATCTTATAATAGAAGTGTATACCTTTTGACCACCTTCACCCATTTCACCAACTCCCCACTCTCTACTTTTGGCAACGACCAATCTATTCTCAGTATCTATGTTTGGTGTGTGTGTGTGTTTTTAATATCCCACCTATAAGTGAGATCCTGAAGGATTTGTCTTTCTTTGTCTGACTTATTTCACTTAGCATAATGCTCTCACGGTCCATCCATGTTGTCATAAATGACAGGATTTCCTTTTGATGGTTGAATAATATAGCATTGTATATGTATATATATATACATGTATGTATACAGGGTGGGGAAAAGTAGGTTTACAGTTGTATGCAAAACATAGTTTATTCTTATATTATTACTTAATTATTGTATTATTTTTATATGAACAAATTTAAACCTATTTTTGCCCCATCCTGTATATGTCACATTTTCTTTATCCATTTATTCATCAATGGAAACTTAAGTGTGTGTTTTTTTTTATGTTCCATGTCATGGCTATTGTAAATAATACTGAAATTAATTTGAGGGTGCAGATATCTTTTCATGAGAGTGATTTCATTTTCTTTAGATAAGTACCCAGGAGTGGAATTGCTGGATTATATGGTACTTGTATTTTTAAGTTTTTGAGGAACCTCCATATTGTTTTACATAATGGTTGCACCAATTTACATTCCCACCAACACACACAAGGATCTCTTTTCTTCACATCCTTGCCAACACTTATTTTGTGTCTTTTTTATTATAACCATTTTAAAAGGAATGAAGGAGTATCTCACTTGGTTTGCTTTTGCATTTCTCTGATGACTAGTGAATTTGAGCACCTTTTCAAGACATAACTGTTGGCCATTTGTATGTCTTCTTTGGAAATAGGTCTATGCAAGGATCATGTATTAAGCATTTTTTTTGTCTTACTTCACTTTTGAGAACAACATGGGCTGCATAAGGAATTACAATACATATTTACAGATTGCAGTGGCATTTTATTGGATTGGCTGTATTTACGCTAACTCCTCTATTTATACCCTGAGGCACAAGTGCCTAATTGATTTAAAAATTACTGAATAGGTACATGGACACAATTATAAAAATCAAATAAGTGCATTAATAAATCAACACCGAATTTAAATTAAAATATATGGGCATGTTATTTACCCAAAATGAAAATCCTTTATTTTTTCATGTGATTAATATTTCGACTGTGTTCTTTGATTCTGCATAGTGTGCCTGAATTCTTATGTCAATCTCCAACTGGTCTAGTAAAGAAGAAAGCCCTATTAGTGACTGATTATTGCATTATTCCCATGTAGGAATTGGCTTAACATTTCAGATTCTTGAGAAAAAATGCTTATTTGTGTTATAGCACTTCCACAAGATGTAATATTTCTCTTTGTTCAGCCTCATATTTTTTAAAAATATATATTTGTATTGATTTCAGACAGGAAGGCAGAGGGAGAGAGAGATAGAAACATCAATGATAAGAAAGAATCATCGATCAGCTGCCTCCTGTATGCCCCTCAATGGGGAGCAAGCCCACAACCCAGACATGTGCATGTGCCCTTGACCAGAATCAAACCCATGACTCTTATGTCTGCAGGCTGATGCTCTATTCACTGAGCCAAACTAGCTAGGGCTAGCCTGATTTTCAAGTCTTTTAAAATTACTTTTTTTTTTCCCCCAGCCACTTTTACATTTTTTTATTTGATTGATTGGTAAATTCCTTGTTTAGATTTTTTTTTATTATCTAAAGTTTTACATATGTCTCCTTTTTCCCCGATTGACCCCCGCCCCCAGCCATTCCCACCCTGGGCAAGCCCCCACTGCCCCAGTGTCTGTGTCCATTGGTTATGCTAATATGCATGCATACAAGTCCTTTGATTACTCTCTAACCTCCCCCCCTACCTCCCCTGCCATTTGTTTCTGGATCTATTTTTGTTCATCAGTTTATGTTGATCATTATATCCCACATATAAGTGAGATTATGTGATATTTATCTTTCTCTGACTGACTTATTTCACTTAGCATAATGCTCTCCAGTTACATCCATGCTGTTGCAAATGGTAAAAGTTCCTTCTTTTTTTACAGTGGCACAGTATTCTATTGTGTAGATGTACCACAATTTTTTGTTTTTGTTTTGAATTTTTGTGAGTTTCTTTGAGCCAAACTGTTGACATATGCCTGGAAGCAGAACCTCAAGGAATTGAGATATGCTCCGGAGAATTGCGGGTTACATTTGTATTTATACATTGCAATCAAAAGAGGGACATAGGTGGGTTACATGAAATTCATTGGTGATAGATTAAGGAGGTGGGATAAAGCAAAACAGGAGAAACCCCTGGGATTGGATAAAAAGTAAAATGATGGACACATACTTAGGTGGGTGCAGGAATAATTAACATGATAATGAAGAAATTTGTGGTATCTGTCCTGGAGCCCACCACATTTGGTTGTGCCCCAGGGGCTCCAGAAAAAGGGAAGTTACAAGTTACCCAGACATTTCAAGGGTATGTTATCATAGATGCAAAAAGACAGATAGGCTCAGTTAAGGTAAAGGTTGACCTTGTCAGTGAAGATACTGGCCAAGGATGTAACTGCCCACCATAACTGTGTTTAGTTAAAGTTTCATTTCAGACCATCCTTTATGCTTACATTAGGTCTCTGAGTTTGCAAGTCTGCTATGCAGGCCTCCCCTGAGCTTGTCAGGTCAGCATGTGGCCCCTTTCATCCACACATCCCCCTTTTGGTGATAAATCAATCCAAAAGATGCATTGATGACCAGCCTTTTGGTTGGATAATGGAGTCCCATGGTGTTAGGAAGGCTCATTCCTAGGATGTCTCAGTGTCAGCATGTCTTGCTGAACAGGTGGACCACTGGGGATGGGGCAAGACTGTAACCTTAGGTGGCATTTAAGATCGAATTATTATTATTCAAAAAGGGCAGCTAAATGGGAGGCAGACAGATCCTATATGTCCTTGTTAAAAAGTATTCTGGGTCATTTATAATTTTTGAGCCATCATGATCCGAGTCTTTTTGCTGTTTGTCAAGTTTTGTTTTTCTGCATCTAGTATAACATTTACATACTAGGAACAAAAGTAACAATACTAAACCAATAACATTGATTAGGAACAGAAAATGTCTAATACTAGACAAAGAAAAGTCTGAGGGGAACAAGCATCCCAGCCA
The DNA here is from genome assembly GCF_951640355.1 of Cnephaeus nilssonii. Lineage (NCBI taxonomy): Eukaryota > Metazoa > Chordata > Mammalia > Chiroptera > Vespertilionidae > Cnephaeus > Cnephaeus nilssonii. The sequence goes on from NC_137071.1 coordinate 66,917,498, forward strand.
ACTGAAAAACCCTTCACATGTATTATCATAATTTTTTATTAAGCTAATTATATGTTTTCCTCCTTCATCCACTGTCAGTTGTACCTTATGATATGTTTGGCCAGATGAATTAAGACTCTCTATTGTTTCATTATCTAGAAGCTCTAATTTTCTTCTGGCCAGTTAGTTTCCATAGAAATGACTTCATGGGGAGGAGTTCAATTTCCCATTACATTGGTTTTTCAGTATCAATATTATCACAAATTTTATGAAAATCAGGAAGTCATTCTGCCTATAATTTCAGTATTATACCATATTCTAGTATTATTTAATGTAAACTTAGTGATATTACAGTAAAAATTGCTTAATATAACAGAAGAGTTTTTTTAACCCTTTCCAGCAAAAATGTCCCTTTCCCATACACCATATATTGTTATTCGTTGGGGTAGATACAATAGGCCAGGACTGGGTGAATTCAGTGTTCCATATGGATTGGGGGCATAACCATTCACCTTTCCAATTTTCACAATAAGACAGTAGGATGGGTTCACATTGTTTATTATTTTTAAATATGGCCCATCTACTTCCCTTTGGAAGTATTTTAGTATTATTGAGGATGCCAGCCAGTTGAACTACTGAGAATTTAAGCTTAGAATTTAACTGGCACTTGGGATTTTAAATCACAACATCGTAGATCGAATTTCCCATTCAAAATTTTCCAAATTCCTGGGGAACCATATGAGTCCCATAAGTGTCTGGCCTGGGCTTCTGCAGCCATTATAGTTGGCCATTGTTTCATAGCCACTTCAGATTCCATTTGCATTAGCATAGACAACAGGCCCAGTTGAGTTAAGGGCACAGGCACATTCCCATTGTTGGGTTTGTGCATGAGTTTTTATAGTCTGTTGAGTCTGTTCTATCCATGAAACTAAGGCTTTATTGTCTTTCTATGCTGCTTGCCACCCCTTTTCCTTCTTCCTGAAATAGCATTCCCTCTATATGACCTATTTGAAATAAAAATATTTTTCTAATGAATGACGTTCTTCATTAGCTGCAAGTTCAGCTTGTCCCAAGGCCAGCCCCTACTCCTCCAAGTATTCCCCTTTTGATTCTTTTAGGGGAGCCAATGTTGTTGGTTCCACCAGGAATGTTGTTGCCACTGGGTAGTTATGGCTTGGGAGCAGTTAGGGTAGACTGAGTGGACCCAAAAATGTTGAGTTTCCTAAGCCATAGTTAAATGGGTGATGGTGACCCCCAAATGAGCTAGAGTTTGAATATTCCATATGGCTTCTCACAAGCATCCAGGACGCAAGGACAGTGGGGTAATTATAGACATATCTACCCACCAAGTGATCCCAATAATTTCTGAAATGGGATCCATTGATTTCTTTCTTGTTTCACAGACATCCAGCCATAAGAGTATGGTTGATGAGTCTGAGAACAAGATATACTATGACAGATAGGACAGGCTGCTGCAAGCCTTTGGCCATCATATCCAGGTGTTTTTCTTAGCTATTCATCACCCTTCTCTATAGCTATACAATATTCATCCAGATTAGATCCATTTACAATTCTACCAGTGGAATTATCAGGGAGGTATTCTTGGAGGTATTTGCCTAAGGTGGGGTCTTTATAGTAGATATAGCCAGAAAAAACAACAACCAACACTTATATTGATAGTAGGAGAAGACCAATGTGTGGCTAACAAAGCATTAATTTCACTATCATACCTGATAATCAGAACATCATTGTGTAGTAGGTGGGAAAGATTAGCAGGTATCCAAGTTAAATTTTTCATATCTAATAAGGGAGGAGATCTGGGGTGGTAGACATTGTTTCCACTAGGGAACCATAAGGATAATAATAATATGAAAATAGTTTTATGTACATTCAATCAATAACAATCAGATAATATAAAAACAAGGTTCAAGCAATATCAGTTTGTGAGCATACAGGCCTTGTTGACGTCGTCTTGGGATAGCTGTCTGCCTCTGTGGTCAGTGACTTCTCATCCTTGGAAAGTCTTTGATCTCTACTGCAGATGGAGATGGGTGTCACAGATGGGCGTAGATGTCCATTCACAGTCAGGTGCCTTTTTTTTTTTAATGAGAAATGTGAATCTATGAGCTAACTCCTTTAAGTTCAGCTGCACATGGGTTAGTTAGTAATGCCTGGTAAGGTCCCCTCCAATGAGGTTGGAGAGAGTCTTTTATTTGGTGTCTTTTCCAAAACACCAAATTTCCTGGTTGTAAGCCATAATCTTTGAAATCTTCGTCTCCCAGGAGCACACTGAAATGAACCTGTTAACAATTTGTTAGTTCCTACAATGCAGAATGTCTGCTCTTTGCTTTTCCTTATATTTGGGAAACAAAAGATTTAAAAGTCAAAAATATTTTAAACAGAGTCGTAAGAATAATTATCCTCAATTCATTTAGTCCCATAGTTATTTTTGCTTATCCTGATTATTTGCCAGTAGTTTTTGAATTCAGTTATTTCTTAAAGTTCTATCAATCTTCATCCAGTTCAAAAATATGATCTGCTTAGAAGCCTGCAATTTAGAGTAAATCCGAGTCCTTCTCATGGATTTTTCTAAACATATAATATACCTACAAATGTATCAGAATAAAGCTGTCCACGAATGACAAAAATTTTAAAGTGGCATGGTTATAGATTTGATAAAAAACTTTGCTTTTCTATAAAATATAACATTCCAAGACAACAATTTCTTGGTAAGTAATAATCCCTGTAAAATAATATAGAGAATAATATAAAATTTGTATACCTTTAGATTCAATTATAATTTCAGCATATAAAGAATAATATGTAAGATTTTAAAATGAGGCACATGGCTTATTGCAAGCAGTGTATTGAGCATTGAAAATAACTCATAAACTCCCAATATGTGAAACGCAAATACCCAGAGTATCACTGGCAGATGCCCCCACAGGGAATCATCACTCTTGGCTTGCCCGGTGTCCATGACTGGACACATGCTACACCCCTGAAAGTTTCCTGTTTGAACTTGGCCCTAAATCTTTGCAAGTTCCTTTCTGAAGCAGAGCGCCTTAACAACGCACGTGACCTGTCCCTTGCTCTTGATTGGAGCTCAGGCACACAGTCTTTCCCAATTGGCTAATTCAAAGGGAGTGGTTGGCCTTTGCTGTTTCAAGATGGTGGCCCCCAGGGGAGCAGCAAGCCATGTGGCCAACATGACAGCTGCCAAATCACACACTCCAAAATGGAGATTGTCTAAACTATTCTTTGACAGAAAAGATGATTTGTTTATTCTCACAATAAACAAGGAAAGAGCAAACCGAAATCCCTAAAAGATAGAAAGCCAAAACTACACTGCAAACAGAAATCTCACTAGCTGTTTCTGATGGCTGAATCCTGAGAAGGAGCACAAGAAGAACCCCCAATATTAAGAATTCTTGGCAGAAGTTTAAAATATTTTCTTCTTTGTGGAGGAACCAAGATGGCGGCATAGTTAAACAACTAATCTGCTGCCTCACACAACAATTTCAAAAATACAACTAAAAGACAAAACGTCTACCACCCAGAACCACGGGAAAGCTGGCTGAGTGGAAGATTTACAACTAAGGAGAGAAAGGAGCACAAACGCTGAAAAGCTAAGGTACGGAGGCGCGCGAATCGGGCTGGTGGCGGGCGACTGGGCGCGCTGCTTTTGTTTTCAACCCGAAGGGAGACAAGCTCCCGATCACTCTGAAATCCAGTTTCTGGGGACACGTGGGGGACCCAGACACCTACAGGGAGAAGCTGGACTCTCGGCCATCGGGTCGGAAAGTGAGAGTGACTTTTTTGCAGAGGTGCGCCCAGCAATCATTGTTTACTGTGCTGGAGTGCGGGGCGCAGGGACTTGGAAACGTGGAAAGGCAGAGACGGTTGACGCCAGCCATTGCCGTTGGCCACGCCCCAGCCTAGTGACACCCTGAGACCCCGCCCCGCCCTGAGACCCGCCCCGCACATTCTACAAACCCGCCCAGGCTCCACACAGCGGCTTTTGCATATAAATGGCCTGTTCTGTGGCAGCTCAACCAAATTAACTGCAGCTCCAGTCAGACTGCTCCAAAACTGCCAAGGCCCAAGCAAAGGAGGAGAAAACTAGTTCTTGCTGTAGCTCCTGCTGGGGGACACACAGTACACAAGGGTACACCAAGAGTGTCCACCTCAAGTAACTGGGAGGCTGACCCATTGAACCAATAGGACATCTAGTACACAAAACTACCCTACCAATTCAGGGAAGCAGAGAAAATGAGGAGGCAAGGAAACAGATCACAAACCAAAGAAATGGAGGAGAATAAGCGACTGGACATAGAGTTCAAAACCACGGTTATAAGGTTTTTCAAGAATTTCATGGAAAAGGCCGATAAATTCAATGAGACCCTCGAGGATATGAAAAAAGACCAACTAGAAATTAAACATACACTGACTGAGATAAAAAATATTATACAGAGACCCAACAGCAGACTAGAGGATCGCAAGAATCAACTCAAAGATTTGGAATACAAAGAGGCCAAGGACACTCCTCCAGAGAAGCATGAAGAGAAGAGAATTCAGAAAGTTGAAGATAGTGTAAGAAGCCTCTGGGACCACTTCAAGCGAACCAACATCAGAATTATGGGGGTACCAGAAGAAGAGAGAGAGCAAGATGCTGAAAACCTATTTGAAGAAATAATGAATGAAAACTTCCCCCACCTGATGAAAGAAATAGACTTACAAGTCCAGGAAGCGCACAGAACCCCAAACAAAAGGAATCCAAAGAGGACCACACCAAGACACATCATAATTAAAATGCCAAGGGCAAAAGACAAAGAGAGAATCTTACAAGCAGCAAGAGAAAAACAGTTAGTTACCTACAAGGGAGCTCCCATACGATTGTCAGCTAATTTCTCAACAGAAACCATGCAGGCCAGACGGGAGTGGCAAGAAATATTCAAAGTGATGAATAGCAGAAACCTACAACCAAGACTACTCTACCCAGCAAAGTTATCATTCAGAATTGAAGGTCAGATAAAGAGCTTCACAGATAAGAAAAAGCTAAAGGAGTTCATCACCACCAAACCAGTATTATATGAAATGCTGAAAGGTATTCTTTAAAAAGAGGAAAAAGAAGAAGAAAGATAAAAATTATGAACAACAAATACATATCTATGAACAAGTGAATCTAAAAGTCAAGTGAATTAAAAATCTGAGGAACAGAATAAACTGGTGAACTTAATAGAATCAGAGGCATAGAATGGGAGTGGATTGATAATTCTCAGGGGGAAAGGGGTGTCTGTGTGGGGAGTATGGGAAGAGACTGGACAAAAAATCACACACCTATGGATAAGGACAGCGGGGGGGAGGTAAGCGTAGAGGGGGGGTGGGAACTGGGTGGTGGGGAGATATGGGGGGAAAAAGGAGAAACAATTGTAATCTGAACAATAAAGATTCATTAAAAAAAATAAATTAAAAAAAAAAAGAATTCTTGGCAGCTGCTGGGATGTTCTTGCAATCTCTCTCACTCTTTCAACCCCACCAGACATAACTAGGCTTCCCCAAAGCGGGACTTGCCTCTTCTTTAAACAAATTAAACAACAACAAAGAGATACGAAAACATCAACACTCTTATACAGATGCGCAGAACACAATAAAAGTTTACACCAGAGAATGTTCAGCATTAAAAATCACCAAAGAAGTGTCTTTTGTCCCTGGTTTGGGAACTGCCCTCTCTAGAATTTCAGTATATTCCCAATGGACTATTCAAAATAAATGGATTGGGGTCTTTTCTAGTTGCCTCTACCTCCCTTTGTCTGGGGGAATCTTCTATGAAGATAAATCAGAGGCATGCTTCCTACTGAAAAAAATAATGTGTAGACATTTACTAACTTCAGAATAGTTCTGAGACAGTCTCTAAAATTTTTTATTAATTTCCATCTTATTGGGAGAAATTTTTTTCTATGCTTTTCCTTAGAAGCTTCTAATTTCCAAATCAAGATATGCTTCCCATATACTCATTCAGTTTAATTTCAGAGCCAGCATTTTCTAATTTCTGCATACAAAATATTAACATAGGTACCCCAAACAAACCACATTTTTGGCCATTTCTCAGTTAATATTTTCTAGTTAAATCTTCCCATTTCTGTAAAGTACTTGCAAGTAAAGGCTTCCTATCAGGAGTATTAAATGAGGGCTGGGGTCTTGGGAGCTTCTGGCCTTGGAGGCACAATTTCCCATGTTAATTTTTAAATTTTCTTTATTGATTAAAGTATTACATATGTGCCCTTATTCTCCCATTATCCCCCACCTCCAATTCATGCCCCCACCCCCCTGTTGTCTGTGTCCATTGATTAGGCTTAATTTTTTTTTATTATTTTTGGATATCTGTAGTCTGAGCAAACTTTATAGACATGTTATATAGTGGCTCAAATGTGGCCTCAGTTTGTCTCCCAGCTGTCTAAAACCACAGGAAAGGTTCGGGGCCCAGGCAGACCAAGCCTTATAGTGGCCCCCTAGATGAGCCATTTAGTTAATTACAGTTGCATCCGGACTTCCCTATAGGGCTCCTGCATTTCTGACACCTTCACAAAGATTCTTAGTCACCTAAGAACACCCCAGAATCAGACTATTCTAAAAAAAAAAAATGTTTCCCCTTTATCTTCGAAGCTGAATGAGTTCAGCTCATTTATATGGGGAAGGTTATTTTTGCTCAGACTCTCAGCAATTCCAATTGAAAAGCCACAATCAAAACCAGCCACCCATTTTTTCTCCAGTCCCGCCTTAGCCTGGGTTCTGTCAACCCTTAACCTGGGGCTCTGTCAATCCTGGTTCTACCTCGAAGATTTTAAAACACAGCTCAAATAAAGTCAGACCCTCTACCAAAGCAAAGGGAAGGTCCTGGATCCAAGAGACAACTCACCTATGTTCACCCAATGGGCAGAGAACCGCTGGGCTCAATGGGCCCTTTGCTGGATTCTAGCACCGAGTCCAAGTCCAAGGAATGGTCCTGGGTGAGTTTCTTTGCAATCCTACCACAACTACACCAAGTAATGTTAACGTAAAAAAACAAAAACCATTGAAACCTGTAAAGAATTTTTGTGAGTTTATTTGAGCCAAACTGTCTACATATGCTGGGAAGCAGAACCTCAACAAATTGAGATATGCTCCCATACCACAGTTTTTTAATCCATTCATCTACTGATGGGCACTTAGGTTGTTTCCAAATCTTAGTATTATAAATTGTTCTGCTATGAACATAGGGGTGCATATATCCTTTCTGATTGGTATTTCTGTTTTTTTGGGATATAGTCCTAGAAGTGGGATCACTGGGTCAAATGGGAGTTCCATTTTTAATTTTTTGAGGAAACTCCATATTTACAGGAGGATAATTGTGTGTCAGCCAATCGTGTTTTAGTAATAGTCTTTTGGCATGCTTTCCATTAACAAAAATGGGGTATGTTTCATGTGACTTTAAATGAAGGAAAATACCTAGGAGGTCTGGAGTGCAGGTTTCTTCTTATAATGTAGCATGTGACACTTATCTTATTCATGTTAAAGGAAGTCAGTGGGAGTACCTGCATAAAACCATCAGGAACAAATGTTATATGACAAATTCATCTGTACATTAATGCCACAGACTGTTACCAATTCATATGATCATCACCCACTATATCAACTAGAATCTCTGCTAATGGAAAAGGCAAAAGAGACAGAATATTTCTTAACATAGACCAATAACAAAAAAAGCAATAAGATAATATACACTGGTGGTTTGGGACTCTTTATCTCACTTACAACCTCTTACACACATCTATAGCTATAACAGAAAGGAAATATCAGGAATTATACTATACCCATAAAGAAAAACAATATATAGTTTCCTCTACTCACAAGGCTTTTGAGGAGTGCCATATCCACAGGCCTCCCTGTTTTATTTTATTTTATTTTTTTCAAGGCTGAGCAAGTTTTCCCTAACAGCAGCAAGTTTTCTCATGAACCACTAGATGCTAAATTGTGGGCAGCTTCTTAAAACTATCCAGGTCATGCAGGACTGGTTGTGTGCTGGGCCAACAAGCAAAGTCTTCAGCTCAGTGAGTGGTTGGATAGGAGTGTCATAAATCAGGAGTTCTGGGGACTTTTGTCAGAGCTAATATAATCTCTTCAAACTGAAGTCTATTCCCATTCAAGTACAGACTAAAATGAGACAAGTTGCAGATCCCCAAAATATCAAGGGACTCTTAAAAATTGTCTCTCATTTATAAGCTAATTTTCCTAGTGGCTGGTAGAGTCTTCTTCAAAATCTTTTCTCATTACTAAAGTAGCCCGACTTTTAAATCGGAAAATGAAGAGTCCATACTTTGTATCCTAAGGGTGTACTTGGGAGGCTGAGAGAATTTGTGATACATATTTAAAAATTTTTCAGAACCACTTCTCACTCAAAAGCCCTTACTTAAAAAAAGATAATTCCTCCAGAAATAAACTACCTGCTCACAATATCCTTTCAGATTATTCAAATGATGTTATTTTGAAATATTCAACAAATATGTTTTGGCTACTATTTTTTAGTATACCGTCACAGTTGGCTAAGACTCTATTATCAACAAATCCCAGTCTCATCTATTTTATGATTTTCCTAATAGTAATCTTTGAAAATTACAATCAGAATTAATAAGTGTTAGGTCTGATCAAATAATTGAATCAACATCCCATCCCCTGGGAACTGACCTTTAGGCAACTTTACAGCCGACATTCCCTTTTGCTTAGACCACATTTCACTTGCTAAGACCACATTCCAGGACCCAAATCCAAAAACAAAGATGAGATCAGGCCAAGGCTGAGGCCCAGAAGAAGGCCTTTGGGCTCCTAGCCACCACTTTCATGAACCCCAAACAAAGCACTGGTCCTCCAAGGGTCATACCTCCGCCAGTCCAACAAGGCTGCCCTCTGGATCCAGTTTGGAGTTCCCAGACCTCCTGGACTGGCCACCGAAGTCAAGGCCCCACAAACTTACATTACCAGAACAAAGCTTCAGGTAATTATTGTGGTGGCAGACCATTTGTCATAATTCTTGTTGTTCTAGTTTTTGTCTCAATAATATTAAAATTATAGAACAGTTTGTCTCCACCAGGTTACAAGCCCTACTTGTACTCAGGAAATAACACACCTAGACACCATCACAACCTCTTTTTGTGCCCAGGCCTCATTGCCCATCCTTCTGACTCCCAGAGCAAGGACGATGGGCCAGGTACAGGTATAGAAACTCACTGGGCCAGGAAGCTCAGGATGCCTAGCAAGGGGCAAAACTGGGGAAACAAGAACCTCACCCCCAGGGTAACCTCCCTTCCCCTTTCATATCATTCACTAGTCCTCCCTAAAGATAACATCTAGACCTGTATTTCAGCTCTAGGCCCAGAAAAGCAGCAAAACCAGAGAAGTGATGCTGTGGCAGCCTCAGGACCAGCTTTTACCTCCCAAGTTACTCAACAGGACCGCTTTCCAGCCTTTACCAACCAGTCTCTCGGGGAAATCATGCTGTTGCAACTCCTCACTTCAGCCATGAGTTATCTATACAGTGTTCCAGCTGACTACAATCAAAGTCCATCCCCCTATGATCTCGACATCCCCCCTCAGCAGGAAGTAACTATGGAAGATAGGACCTTCATCCCTAGTCCATAAAACAAAAAGGCTGGAATGTTAGGTCTGATCAATTAATTGAATCAACATCCCCTCCCCCTGGGAACTGACCTTTAGGTGACTTCACAATCGACATTCCCTTTTGCTTAGACCACATTTCACTTGCTAAGACCCCTCATTATCTTTCCCCTCAGGACCCACTCAGAAAATTCTCCACCCAGAAAAAGCCCGTCTAGAGTCCTTAAATCTCTGACTCCCCATCCCTGGGTGCTGGCACCATTTTGGTGCTCATTAGGTCATCTGCTTGTCCAGATGATCTAACAAATTTATAATTCTTTATCACTTTGGCCTCATGCATTCTTCTTTTGGTGAAAGTTGGGAGCTAGAGAGGGCATAGTTCACTCAACATGTCTGAAAAACCTAAAGACAGTTTTAGTCTTTGGGAATTCTGATACTTAGGAAGCATTCAGTAAGGAAAAGGTGGTGTAAATGTTTTTTTTTTGTTGTTGTTTGTTTGTTTGTTTGTTTTTATTTCCCACAGGCACTATTTACTGTCACCATGCCACTGTTGTATATAGTCTTTGAAAATACAAAAACAGTCTTTTGAAAATACAAAACTCACCCCTCATATAGGTTAGCATGTACCATCTCTTTGGTTGGGCAGGCTTTTTAGGTTTAGTATTTCAGTGGAAAAGGTCTATAACAGGTAAAGTTTCATCTCTCACACCACACTAAGAAATTTTACAAAAATCACACATAAACATTATAGAAATTTTAGCTTAATGCTTTGTGGCCTGAATGTGTGTGCATCTTCCTTTATCTATAAAAAACATCAGCCTTTCTTATGCAGGGCTCCAAATATGTTTTTATAATTTCCTCATACATATTACAAAACTTCTTGCCATCTGTTGGGCCTAGAGAATACTTCATAACCTGGGAATATATGTATATACTTGTAAAATTGCATCATGTATAAGGCTGTATATTACAGCATTATTCATAATGGTATAAGAATGAAAGTCACCCAAAAATTCATCAGCAGTAAAATCATTAAGTAAATTATGGAACAAATTAATCATAAAGCACAATAATAAGCAGCTATTCAATAGAAGTATCTGTATTTACTGATATGAAAAAAATTCCAATATATTTATGATATCTTGTGCAACATGCAAACAACAGTCTGTAAATTATATATAGTTTTGTAAAATGTTTCAAAATATTGTATACACACCAGATGGAATTTTGAAATAATGTGTTTATGTTGATTTAGAAATATTAATCTGAGCTACATGGGCAATTAAATAATAAACTTTTTTGTTTATAACTTCATGCATTTATAAAATATGAATAATTTATATTTCGAAGTAATAAATAGTCATTCAATAGACCCACTATGTCAGAAATCTGGTGTAACCGATTATAAGGATTTCACTTTAGGAAACTTGAGTGAACCTACAGGCCATAAATAGTTAAATAATTTCCTCGAATTTCCTGTAAGGTCCCCAGAAAGACTCCCTCAGCAGTCTCTGAAGGCTAGCTGCTAGGTGAGTTTAAAAGATGGAGCAGATTTCATCCTGACTCAGCATATGCTAAGAGCTAAACTGTCAAAAAGAATTCTTTAGAGCATAGGGTTTCAAAGACTAGACTTAAAGTGTACGCTAATGACCTGGTAATTGTCTTAATGACTTTTCGATGAAGTATGAAATTCTCTGTTAACATATCAACAAAGTATAAAATATTTTACATGCACAGTTTTATTTAAAAATTGTGTATCTGCTGTGCATTCTATTAGTAATCCTTGTTGCCCTCCAGTAAATGTTTCTGGTCACATTCTGTACGTTTGGTTAATTAACATTTATATTAGCTGGTAATCTTTCTTCACTTGATTATTTGACTATTTGACTCTTTGTTTATTTGTAAAATCTGGCAATCATAGAAGATGCCCCTAATTTTCTTTGATTATAAGTATCCAATTTGAATGATGCCAAGAGGAGCAACTTGGTTTCAGGTACAGAAAAATTAAAACACTTAACTAAGATTATACAATAACAATGCTGATATAATAAATCAGCCTCCCTGATCTCCATTCTCACTTCATGACTCCATTCTGGCAACTTTAGAACAAAGCAAAATTTATACATAGGACAAAAATATATATGTAATTATTTTTAAAAGTACCTAAATGATACAAACATATATAAAAATACTTAAAAGTATCCAAAATGATATATACATGTTCTTAACTGTCCTATTTTCAGGCTTGACCATGTTACTATTTTTTGATCAATGAGATTTAAACAGAAGTGACAGTATTCTAGTAGCCATAAGATGTTTTATATATTCTCACTTTTTTTCCTTCTTTCCTCTGAAAGATGGGAACTAGCATGTTCAAGATGGGAGCTACTGCTTCAGCTGGTGTTCTAAAAGAAAAAGAAACATGGAGCATAGCTACAAACAACTCATATTCTGGTAAAAGAAATTACATATTTTGTTCTATAAACCACTTTTAGTTTAGGGTTGTACTTAACCTCAGAAAATACTCATGAATATATTTGCTTACTATTATTTTATATGGTTAAATTTTTAGTTTTATCCCTATATTTATAATCTCTAACCATTGTTTCTTGTATCCCTCACCTTCCTCTGAGATTACTTTCCTTCTTCCAAAGAGCAACCTTCAAAAATTATTTAAGGATAAACTATTGGCAGTAGACCTCACAGTTTATATTTTTCTAAATATATATTTATTCTGTTGTAATTTTCTAAATACTGCTTAAGTATATAATTCTTAGTTGACAGCTCCTTATTTCCTTGATTCTTTAAATATTATTTCACTGTTCTCTGGCTTTCATTGCTGTTTCTGAGAGATCAGCTAATGATCTAACAGCCCTTTTGTAGCTAATCTTTCTTTTTTCCTTGCCTGTTTTAATGTTTTCTTTGGTGTTCTGAATTTTCACTATGGAATGTCAATCCATGCATTTTTTTTATCCTTCTTAAAATTCATTAGTCTTCTTGCGATTTTGAAACTGAAGATTCATGTCTCTTCTCAATTCTGAGAAATTGTCAATTATCTTCCAAATATTGTCTTTTCCAAATATCTCTATTATCTTCATTTGATTCTCAAATTATATTTATATTGGACATTCTCACTCTATTTTTTGTGTCACTTAATCTCTCTTTCATAATTCCCATCATGTTGTCCCTCTACTGCATTTTTATCACAATGTTCATATCTAATTTGTAGCCGTCTTATAATTTCTGTTTACTTTGTCCATTAAATTCCTAATTTAATATATGCATATATACATGGATATATTTCTGGAGTTATATGTTCTTCTTCAAATTTGCTTGGTTATTTTTTATACTCACTTATTCCTTGGTTATAATTTTAATATATCCTCCATGACACCTAATGTATTGCTCAGGCTTCATTGAGGCTATTTTCCCTCTTATTTTGGTATAGTGGTTAAAAATCTACTTAATCCTATTGTGATTAATTACAAATTTTTAATATTCATATACAAAGGTAAGCCATACTTTTAAGTTTGCCCAAAATAATATATACATTTTAGAATTATTTAACTTTGATAAGCACCTTCCTATCTTTCTAGCTTATGTCTTCTGGAGCTATTAGATACATTATAGTTTCCCAATCCACCTTCTACTTTTTAAAAACCTCTTTTATATTTTCAATACTTTTATCTTTCTATGACACATTCTGGGCATTTTCTCTTATCAATCTTATGATTCAATAATTCTCTCTTCCACTTTGTTTTAGTCTGCTATTTAGCTTTCCCATTCAGTTTCATTGTTAAAAGTCTTCATAGTATTTTTTTCAAATCTGTTTTTTTCCCCTGTGGTTTCTATTATTTGAAAATATGTAATTATTTAATTATTTGTGGAATTCCAAAATGGCAGCAGAGTAAATGGAAGCTACACTGACTCTCTCCCAGGACCAAACTGGAATTACGACTGAAATACAGAAAAAACATCTTGAAAAATCAACTGAAGACTAGCTGGAGAGAACCCTGATAACCAAGGACAGAAAGAGAAGACCACATAGAAACTGGTAGGAAATGTGGAAGTGTGAAAGGGTTGGCTGGGCTCCCACAGATAGCAGCTAAAGTTCTGGAGGGATATCTCAGCAGTGGGGGGTTTCTACTGAAAACTTTGGAGGCTAAACCTCAAGCTTCCCCCCTATCCCAGAGCACCAGACTGAGAAAGGTGCTCACATAACATCTGGCTGTGAAAAAGAGGAAGTTTCAGTCTGCCAGGGAGAAATGGATAGAAATGAAGGCACCCTCTTAAAGGGACAACACACAAAATTCTGTTTGCAGCCACTCACCTTGGGCTCTGGCAAAGGAAGGGCAGAGTGGACTGGAGCTATGTGAGGAGAGTCCAGGGTTGGGGACTCTGGAGTTGGAGCCCTGTGGCCTGTGCTGATCCCTTCCCTCATATTGTGGAGGAAAGCTTTTTTCTGGCAGACCATTGCCATGCAGGCAGTTTTTGCCTGGGGGGAGGCAGTTGCCCCACCCTGTTGGAAAACCTCTGGCCCCACCCTGTGGTTGATAGCCTGAGGCAAATCAAGACTGATTGTCAATCAGACTGTAAGCAGAGAAGAATCCCTAGAGCAGTGATTCTCAACCTTTCTAATGCCTTGGCCCTTTAATACAGTTCCTCATGTTGTGGTGACCCCCAACCATAAATTTATTATTTTTTTTTTAAGTTTTTAAACAGTTTAATATAAGAATGCAAGCTGGAATAAAACATTGGCTTTTATACTTAACAGTAATTCTTGGTGAGTTTAGACCGAGGGATACAAATATGCCTTTATTATGTACCTTTAAACTTGACATAGTTGATATATTCTGTTTTAAAATATATTTTTATTGATTTCAGAAAGGAAGGAAGAGAGGGAGAATGGGAGAGATAAACATTAATGTTGAGAGAGAATAATTGATTGGCTGCCTCCTGCCCCAAACTGAGCCTGCATTTTTGTTGCTACTTCATAACTGTAATTTTGCTACTGTTATGAATCGTAATGTAAATATCTGTGTTTTCCGATGGTCTTAGGCGACCCTGCTAGTGGGTCGTAACTCACAGGTTGAGAACTGCTGCTGTGGAGCCTAAGACCATCGGAAAACAGATATTTACATTATGATTCATTAACAGTAGCAAAATTACAGTTATGAAGTAGCAACAAAAATAATTTTATGGTTGGGGGTCACCACAACATGAGGAACTGTATTAAAAGGTTGCGGCATTAGGAAGGTTGAGAACCACTGGCCTAGAGGGACCTGAAGAGTATTATGCTAAGCGAAATGAGCTAGTCAGAGAAAGACAATTATCACATGATCTCACTCATATGTGGAAACTAATGAACAAAATAAATTGATGGCCAAAATAGATCCAGAGACTTAGAATTATGAAACATACTGTCAAATCTCAGAGGGAAGGCAGCGGAGCGTGGGTGGGTGGGAGAGATCAAAGAACTTGTATGCATATATTCATAACCCATGGACACAGACAATAGGGTGGTGAAGGTCTGCGGCGGGGAGGGGTAGGTGCAGGCTAGAAGAGATGGATGGGGGCAAAAGGGACATATGTAATACTTTCGATAATAAAGATTTTTTAAAGTTGCATTTAATAGATAAACTCGTATATATTTTTTTCAGATTGTTTTATATCTCATGTTCTTGTGTTTATCTTTCTATTTGTTTTGACTGTTGACTCTTCCTGAAGTATATTATTGTTGTGTGTCTTTTCAAAATTTTATTTGTTTATTTTGACCTAATCTTCAGCAGGAATTTTTTTTGTTCTGGAAATATTATATGAATGGAATACTTCTTCTTCCACATGCCCTCAGAGTATTTTCGGTATGGAATTTCTCTCTCTTATATATAAATACAACACATATACAGTATATGTGTATGTGTTAGCTGATTTACCCAACCCTGTTAGTGATTCCCCAACTTTGTGGAAAGGTTATATTCAGTCTCTAATCCTGTGTGTAGCTTATGTTTGTGGTTTTAGCTTCTCAGAGCATAGTATATTCTCCCACTCAGAATATTAGGTAAAGCAAGCATTTTTTCGCTCTGCCTGGACCAGAGGAAATAAATGTTCCCTTTCATTGAGAGTGCAAGTCTTCAAGACTTACAGTTTTATGCAGTGATCTCAGATCCAACTTCTCACCTTACAGAGTCAAAGCTTTATTTTCTTCTCATGTCTAATGTAAAGCCCAAGACCTTAACATTACAGCCTCTGAGTTTGATTTCTCAGGTCAATGCCTATCTCCATTCCACTATAGTAATTTTATGAGATTAACATTCTGGCTTTCATTTTTTTCATTGCTTCTGGCACCTGATGATTTGTCTTAATTCCTCTTGGCCTGAGCTATATATTTCAGTGTATATTATTATTATTATCATTTTTCTCTATTAAGAATATCTAGTGTCTAGCTGGTGTTGCTCAGTGGTTTAGCATCAACCTATGAATTAGGAAGTCAGGATTAGATTTTCGGTCAGGGCCCATGCCCTGGTTGTGAGCTAATATCCCCAGTGGGGGGCATGCAGGAGGCAGCCATTGATGATTCTCTGTCATCATTGATGTTTCTATCCCTCTCTCCCTCTCTGTTCCTCTCTGTAATCAATAAAAATAAGTTAAAAAAAGAATATTTAGGTATTTGTACCTGAGAAAATTTCTTATTAGCTGAGTCATATGTAATACTTTCAATAATCAAGATTTTTTAATTGCATTAAAAATAAACTTGAAAAATTATACTAGAATCATAAGCCAAAAAAAAAAAAAATGAAGTTTTAAAAGCAAACGTTTTAAGGCCAATCTATATATATATAAAAGGCTAAGTGACCAACCGTCCATCAGTCTGACTGTCTGACCTACTGACCGGCTGGTACATATGATGCCCACTGGCAATTTAAAAATAAATGTTTAATCAATTTATCAGTCATTGTTTTTATCAATGTTGTTTTTATATCATGTTTTTGTTGTTTGATATTATGTTTTTGTTGTTGTTATATCATGTTGTTGTTTATTTATTAATCAATTTATCAATCATTGTTTTTATCAATGTTTTTATATCATGTTTTTGTTATTTTATGTCATATCTTTGTTGTTTTTATATCATGTTATTATTGTTTATTAATCAATTTATATATTATTTTCATTTACATTTTACTAATTTTATTTGATCTATGTCACTTCTATTTTAGAGAAAGGGTGAATAACGATATTAAAATATTTTGTATTTGAATTTTATAATACTATATTGTATATACTATTTTGACATGTAATTTTTTGCTGTAAAGTAATTCCTGCACAAATCTTTCTTCCAATTAATTTCCTTTCAATGTGCACGAATCCATGCACCAGGCCACTAGTCAACATATAAAAAAGTGCTCAACTTTATCAGTCAACAGGGAAATGCAAGTCAGCATTACAATGAAATACCTCTACATACTACATGAATGGCTAAAATGAAAAAGGTAGAAAATATCAAATTTTTTCAAGAATATAAATAGCTGATATCCTGATATATGACTGCTGGTAAGAAATATATTGTCATAGTCAAGCACTTTAAAACACTTTTGACAACATCTATGAAGATGGATATATACATACACTATGACTCAGAAATTTTACTCAAAGTTCTGTACCCTATAAAAATGCATCCTTGTGTTCACTGAAAAGTATGCATCAATATTTATTTATCCATTCTACTGTCAATGGATATTCATGTAAATTTCAGTTTTAGGTTATTATGAGTTATCTGCTATAGATAAATCAAGGGAATCACTTAATATTAAACTAATTTCAAAGTTGTAGAAATTCAAAACTATGGAATTTAGCTGATTTAACCCAGATCGTTAGTGGCAGCTGCAGAAATAAAATCCAGAATCTTTTACTTCTAATTCAGTAGTATTTTAAGTAAGCATCTCTTAATATTGCCTAGTACCTCAAAATCTCTATAGAAACATGAATATAACATATGAGTATGTGTGTGTCTTTTTTGAATTAATAATATAAGAGGGAACGTTTTTTGCTCCTTGAGTTGTTAACTATTTCATATTTTACTATCAAATTCCAATAAAATCTCCCATCTGTTGTGGCTTAAGAGGGTTCATAAATGTAACAGGTATCTTCCTGCCCAAATTTTAAAGTCAATGAAGTGACAGGCAAGGAATAAAAAAGAAGGAAATCAAAATATAGCCCCTTTTATTCCTTAAACTAATATTGCAGAATGTGGCTGATATAAATTTGCTTTCCCTGCAGGAGTAGGCCTCTTTACATTTATGTCATGGAGTAGTGGGGTAGAAAGCTTGTTTTTTTGCAAGCATACTTACTTCACAAGAAAATAAAAACCAGATGGAACTTTGGGATTTTCTAAATAGAATGAATGAAGGTCCTTCAAGACCTCAAAATTTATATCGCCAACTCTATAAATTACTACCTTTTGTTAAGAATGCAGACTTGCTCAGCCCGTGTGGCTCTGGATTGAGTGTCCTCCCATGCACCAAGAGGTCATTGGTTCAATTCCCCATATGCCTGGGTTGTGGGCTCGATCCACAGTAGGGGATGTTCAGGAGACAGCCAATCTATGTTTCTCTCTCATCCATGTTTCTATGTCTCATTCCCTCTCCCTCTCTCTCTTTAAAAATCAATAAAAAACATTTTTTTTAAAAAAGAGTGCAGTTTCACACCTGCTAGAATGGCTATCATCAATAAATCAACAAAAAATAAGTGCTGGCAATGATGTGGAGAAAAGGGAATTCTTATGCACTATTGGTGCGAATGTAGACTGGTGCAGCCACTGTAGAAAAGAGTATGGCATTTCTTCAAAAAAATTAAAAATGGAACTGCCTTTTGACACAACGATCTCTTTTCTAGGAATATATCCTAAGAAACCCAAAACACTTATCTGAAAGAATATATGCACCACTATGTTCATAGCAGCATTATTTACAATAGCCAAGATCTGGAAGTAGCCCAAGTGTCCATCAGTAGATCAGTGGATAAAAAAAAACAAACACAAAAAACCTGTGGTACATTTACATAATGGAATACTGCATGGCTATAAAAAAAATTAAAAAAAGAAGGAAACCTTATCTTTTGCATCAACATGGATGAACCTGGAGAACATTATGTTAAGAGAAATAAGCCAATAAGCCAGAGAAAGACAAGTGCCATATGATTTCACTCATATATGGAATTCAATGAGCAAAATAAACTGATAAACAAAATAGAAACAGAGGTATGAAAACATGGCACAGACTGACAGGTGTCGGAGAGGAGGGGGACAGGGAGAATTGGATGAAAGAAGGTGAAGGGATTAGCCAAAGAACATATATGCATAACCCATAGATGAAGACAACAGTGTGGTGAGGGCCAGAGGGAAGGGGTGGTGGGCCCTGAGTGGAGATGGGCAAAGGAGGGAATGGGGAAGGAAAGAGACTTTGCTTGGGGAGATGGGTGCACAATGCAGTGTGTAGATGTTTTTAGTTTTTATCAAGTTGTACCTGTTTGATTTTGTGAACTAATGACATCCTAATAAATTCAATTAAAAAAAAGAATTCAGATTCACCATAGCTGAGACTCTGTGGTATCTGAGGTAATGGAGCAATAACCAAACAAAAAGTGATTTGGGTTTAAGCTTCTCCAGTATACCAACAAGTCAGGATGCCAGGATATCAGTTTACTAGAGTTCATGACCAGTGAAGCTCAAGCCAATGAAGAGAACTCTCACACAGACATTAATTTTGGAACTACATATTGACAGGGAGAACATCTATATGAGTATGGAGTTTATCTCTCAGAGAATGTTATTCAAAAAGTTTATACATTTAAAATGGTGACAGTCCCAGTTAATATTCCCTTTTACGGATTTCAGACTTCTTAATTTCCATTTTTGATTTGGTCCCACACCTTTAATATACACAGTGATACAGTGAAAGTGGATTCAACCTAGTAACATTGCCTTCATTATCTCCTCAGAACCAACATTTTCAGTCCTATGCTACAGTACTTTATCCCACTATCTCCTGCTAAGGAAGTAACCAGTCTTGTGAAATATTTCACTTAAACAAGGGATCATACTTATCCCAACATTTGTTTCTGCTGGAGTATCACCCTCTGCAAATTTGTGAAGTGGAGCTGATATTGACACTTGAAGTTTATCCACAAAGGGATCTAATATCTATAATAATAAAAGCATAATATGCTAATTAGACCAGACAGCCAAAGGACCTTCTGGACGACCTTACGGATGAAGCTGGGGCTGTGAGGGCTGAGCCCCTTGCACCAATTTTGTGCATCGGGCCTCTAGTTGATGAATAATGCTCTCATGTGTTCCTTAAGTCAATACTTTTCTCTACCTTTCAATTTTCCAAGGCATAAGTAACATTTATGTCTGCTATTTCCTTTGTTCCCTTTTAAGGGTGAAATATGCTTCTAATTTTTTACTCTCCTCTGTTGGTCCTCTATGCTTTTCAGAAACTCTCAATTAAACCTGTTTATTAACTTGGTACCTTTTCAACTCTGATACATGTAGGGTAGGCACTTTTTACTAGATTTGGATGTTTTCTTTTGCTTTCCATTTGATTTCTGACTCAGACATTTTTTTGCTAACATATTGTTCTAAATTTCAACTTAGTGAGAGATATGAAATCATTAAGAGTTGGACCTGTCACAAGCATCTACTCTTCAGACAAATCATGTTCACCTTCACCTTTTAGAGTTGGATAATAGTACCCAAGAGATATTCTCCCATTAGACCAATGCCTAACCCAGATCTGAACTTGATCTTTCATTGTCCTATCTCACTCCCATTTAACATGTCTCATTTTTTATGTACATTTTTTTAGTTCTAATGCATTAAATTTCTCACTTTTTCTTTTAGGGCACATGTTATAACTAAATTTCCACCTAAAAGAAGTGTGCTACCTTGAAACTCACATAATAATTATTTTATACTATTTTATAGTTTTTTCTACTTTAATCAATTCTCTCCATGTTCCCTGTAATCATTTATTCCTGTATAACTGTCCTTGATAATAAATTTTGTTCCCCAATTGCTCCTTTTTGCCTGGATTTTTTATCTGCATCTTTCTATAATCTCTTGGATCCTAGGCCCTACTGGAAAATAACATCTGGTTGTTTTCTGAGAACTTTCATCTCTTTCTCTGTTAGGTTTTTTTTATTATAGTCACTTCTTTCTATATAGTTAAAACTTTGATATTCCCCACTTTAATAATATCCTTTTCAAAGAAGTTAAATAGGGAGCAATCTTCATTTTCTACTTACATTGTTCTATCTGGCCTTTGATATCTCATTTTTTCCTTTCAGAAAAATAGGGTCTTCTATGCCTTATCTTTCTTCTAAGTAAATACTTTGTTTTCATTCTTCTACTGCTTCTATTCTGATATTAAAATTCAAACATACTTTTCAAATCACTCTAGTTTCTTCTTGATTTCCCTAAATACCTCTGATCTTATAGACAAAATCTAGGAGTAATTTGTTTTAAAATGCTTTCTTACATCTGTGTTTTCTATCATTTCATTACCTTATTTCTCTACCTCAACCTAAGATGACATATTATCTTTATCCAGTTTTTGGCTTATTTAATCTAAAGTCATAATCAATATTTAATAAATTAATAAATCTAAAGTAATCTCAAAACCATTTGGTTGGAAGATTTCAATTGAGTCTATGGATGAAACAAGAATTTAAGGTTACCACTATCTCAGTATTATTCCTAGACCCAAACAAATAACATAATTTGTAGAAACAAATGTGGTACTCCAGCCTTTATGACTTTGGCACTAATAACTTAAAGTTAAAAAGAGACACACTAGTGCTCTAAAGCACTCTTTCATTTAATGTATTTGCTTAAAGACAATGAAAAAAATCAAAAGAGAAGCCAATAATCTTTGTCTAACATGATGATATCTGGAAAGACTGTTTTTTTAAATCACTAGCTGAATATGGATTCAACTGATTCTGCTTACTAAGGTCTCTGCAATAATCATGAATTAACTGAGGACCACATGAGGCCCCAAACATATGCTTCAGCCAGTGTCAGCCAGTGTTTATATAGTTCAAAGCCAAACAGGCACAGCCTGAACTGTAAAGTCCCCACCATTTGACCAAGACCATCTGGGGTAGGGTATATCAGATTAAGGCCCCATTGGTCTGCTTCTTTCCTGAGGCCTATGGCTAGCCGAGAGAGAGATTGAGAGAGAGAGAGGGGGGGGGGGAGGGGGGCTCAAATTACTAGAATCAGAAATAAAAGAGAGGTCATTTCTGCCAACCTTATGAGAGGAAAAGCATTATGCAGGAATACAATGAGTAATTGTATGCAAATAATTTATATATCTTAGATAAAATAGACAAATTCCTAGAAATACACATACTACCAAAATAGACTCAAGAAGAAATAGAAAATCTGAGTAGGCTTATAATAAGTAAAGGGATTGAATTAGTAATAATTAAAAAAAAAAACTGCCAGTAAAGAAAGCCTTGGGCCAGATGAGCTCACTGGTAAATTCTCAAAATATTTAAAGAAGAATTAGCCCTAATCTTTCTAGAACTTTTAAAAATGTGAAGAGGAGGGAACACTTTCCTACTAATTCTATGAGTGCAGCATTAGCCTGATACCCAAACCATACAAAGACATTTTAATGAAAAAAACAACAACTAGAGACCAAAATCTCTCATGAATACAGATGCAAAAACCCTAAAGAAAATACTAGTAAACCAAACTCAGCAACATATAAAAAGGATTATACAAAACTATTAACGTGATCAAGTAGGATTCATCTCAGGAAAGCAAGGTTGGTAGAACATTTGAAAATCAATGTAAAACACCGTACTAATAAAATACAAGGTAAAAATTACAAAAATAATTGTATTTCTATACATAAACAATGAGCACTATGACAATTAAATTATTATCAAATTGCATTGATAATAAGATAAAAGTAATAAAATACTTAGGAGTAACTTTAACAAAATAAGTGTAAGACTTGTATACTAGAAGCTGCAAAATGCCATTGAATTGATTATGGAACTAATATATAGAGAAAAACAAGGAAAAGGTGATAGTGCCTGATGAGAAATAAGAAAGTTCCTTTAGTTCCCTGCATTCCGAATCAGTTCCCACCTAGCCCTGCTCTCTTCTACTTCTTATCCTTTCAATAATTCATTTTTTAACCATTATTTATTTCATTCATGCAACAAATATCACTCAAATGACTACCATATGTCAAATAGTATTCTAAGTCTCAATATTGTATCGGTTTATAAAACAAAGGTCTTAGCTCTCATAGAGATTACATTCTAGTGGTGGAAGATAGTCAACAAAGAATAAACATTAAAAGTAAATTACACAAGTGACAGAGGTAATAAATACCATGAAAAAAGAAGAAAAAATAACTATGAAGAAGGCCAACAATATGGGGTGCAGGTGGAGTAAATGGATTTGTGATTAAAATTACATTTAAATAAAGTGTTGGAGGAAAGTGAAGGATTTGACCCTGTAGATATATGTGGGGGTAGAGGGGGCTTTCATAGAGATGTAACAATCAGACAAAGACATTCATGCAGACGTGCACCTAAAATATTCAAGAAATAATAGTGAGAATCTTGTTCTTCTAGCTTATATCACTTAATGAATCCAGTAACTGAATTCAGACTAAAGAATGCAGATTTCAGATGATATACACTGATTCAACAACAACAAAAAAATCTGTCCTTGTGAATTATGAATAATGATTGAAACTGCCAAATGTATAGGAGGTGTTTTTTTTAATTATAAAAGCCAAAAAAATAATAGCAAGGATGCACATGTGGCTAGGATCAAATAAGCTGAATAAAGTGAGGAGACTAGTAGGAGATGAAGTTAGAACCATGGCACAAGGATGGTGGAGATTATGTAGGGCCTTGTAGATCATTGATATGACTTTGGTTTAAACCCTAAGTGAAATGTGGATTTGTTGGAGAGTTGTTTGATCAAATTTAAGTTTAAAAAAAATTACAATAGCTGCTGTGCTAAGACTAGAATGTAAGGTCAAGAGTAAAGCACAAAGATAAGATAGAGACATTAGAAAAATTACAAATGAGAAATGATCATGGCTTGGATTAGAGTTATAGCACTGGATATGGTGAGAAGACATCAGATTTAAATCAATGTTATTTTATTACAAATCAGATGTAATATGTGAAAAAAAAATGTAGCAACCAAAGATTATTTTATTATTTCTGGCCTGATAGCTTATAAGGGTGAAAGTTCATCAAATTATCCATAGTATTCTTTCAACAAATCCCCTTTTATCTGAAATAATGTAAGTAGAAATTTTCCTTACAACCTAATGGTTACTAAGGAACTTATATCTAGACTAGTTGGATCCCAATTGGCAAGTGTAGTCAGGACACTTGTGTCCAGAGTGAAGCAAATGAGATAGCAAAATCATATACAAAATATGTAATACCTTAATTAATAAAGAAAAAATTTAAAAAAATAATGCACTAAAAATCTTTACTCCTCTCTAGCTATGCCACATGCTACAAGGTAATAAACTGGAAAATAAATGATACAGTGAAATTCTTTAGTCTAATAATTCCTTTGCCAATAGATATGACTTCCTGGAAGGAATTTGGTTGATATCAATTAGAACAATCTGAGATACTCAGCATATCAATTAAGCAAAGGGTTTGACCAATTTGGAGGCTCAGATCCACCAAACTGTAGAGAATGACACAACTTCTTTCATTGCAAAAATCTGCTGCTGATGCTTCCTGAGACTTTTGCATCAGAGACCATGGAGAAAGTCAAATAGTGGAGCACAAGCAGTTTGAAATGCCATGTCCCACAGGCACTTGCCAGTCTGAGCAGAATAGAAACAGAAGAAGAAAAATGCTTCTAGCCGAAACCGGTTTGGTTCAGTGGATAGAGCGTTGGCCTGTGGACTCAAGGGTCCCAGGTTCGATTCCGGTCAAGGGCATGTACCTTGGTTGTGGGCACATCCCCAGTAGGGGGTGTGCAAGAGGCAGCTGATGGATGTTTCTCTCTCATCGATGTTTCTAACTCTCTATCCCTCTCTCTTCCTCTCTGTAAAAAATCAATAAAATATATTTTTTTAAAAAAGAAAAATGCTTCTAATTTTCAAATAAGTGTATTCCACTCTAAAGCAATACATAGTTTCTCCAAACAAGCCAATGCAAAAATATAAGCCTTAAAGTTTACCTTTCAAATTTTGAATGAGAGAGAGAGAGAGAGAGAGAGAAGCGGGCAAAAGAGTAAAGCTTCTTTCTTTAGTGATATCAGAATGAAATTATGTAGGCTTCAAGTTCTTTTATGACTAAGTACTACTTATTTACCTGTGGAGTAATTTATGATTGACAACCAATGGGCCAATTAACAAAAGCACAGGCAATAGCCTAGGAAAATAACATGGCTTCTAGGAAAACCTATAGGGTACTGTAGCACTTTAGACTGGAAATAGAGGTGAAGAAATATCTAAAATACATACACTTTTGAAAAAAGCACAACGTTCACAGGCCTGCAATTGGTAAGGCAGTTTTAGCTATCAGAATTAATATGATCTGGTGGCTACTGCTAGTGATTGATAGCCACTATAACTCTTCTCCTAAGCACGAATTTTGGTGAAATGTAAAACATAATGCCTGGCCTTAGTTTGGAAGAAAAATGTGCCTTTCTTTTGCTGAGTATGGCTACCGTAAGTATATCACTGACACAAATAGCAATTGCAAAGTCATCGTGGGAATTAGCATGAGTGTCTAACTTAGGAGATGTTTTGAGAACATCAGTGGGTGAAAAGTGACTTCATTGACCCTATATGATAATTTTAAAAGGGAGAAGCTTTTTGGTATTCATGATTTTTTTATTAAATGAATATATGCATTATAATAGACTTCCGTTGCAACATTGGATGGAGTGTTTTTTATAAATATTATAAGGAAATTATACAACTGAAACTATCAGTACTTCAAATTTTTCTTCAAGTAAAAGAGAGGCAGTGTGCTTATCCATCCACATTATCTCCTGGATCCCTTTGAAAATTATAACACATATTTTGATAGGGTTGATTAAGGTTACAAGTAAAGTCTATGGCTAGCGAACAAAGTAGAGATAGTTACATTAGGAAAGGAACAAACCCTTGGAATTAGCTGAATTAATGATATTTTAATGAAGCTAACTGTCCATACTTAAGATAAAGCATAAGCTCAAATAGAATGAGGGTATCAATCAGCTACAAAGAGAATAGATTTTTACCAGGTATTTGTATTTTATCTTACAAACATCTCAAAAGAGATTTTCTTTAGATTTATTGCTAAGATAAATGGTGTTATATGGGAGAGAGTCTCCAAGTTAACAAATACTAGGTTTCTCTGATCTCTTAAGGCAATAAGAAGAAACTTTGAGGGTTTAGAATCTTAAAACAGTTTAGTGAAAAATATTCTGGATGCCCTTTCGATTTCTGAGATCATGTGAGCATGAGCTTGGTTGAAGGCAATACTTCGGACAATATGAATCTGTATGTGTATCATTCTACTTGGATATAATATAAATATACTATGCATTGAGTTTATGATTGAGTCTACCTATTAAGGTGAAACTGACAAAAACATGGCTTTTGAAAGATTAAAAAATTAAAAAGAAATAATATTTTAATTGGATCCAATTGTAATTAGATTTATTCGCATATTGGCTAATGTGTTTCACAAGCAAAAAAATAGATTCCTTGGCTATTGACAATTTCTCCCAGAACAAGAATCATTCAAAGAAATCAAGAAGTGACAACTAAAATGAAGAAGATGGCGACCGGCAGGAAGGTAGGGAGGGAGAGAGTGAGGGAGCCATAGAGTAGTGTGTGGATGTATGTGGTGTGTGTGTGTATGAGCGAGGGAGAGTTAGATCCTGCAGGTCTTCCAAGGGGCTGCAGACAGCAGAGCCTCACTACCACTGCGGACACTCTGGGGGCGGGCAGCATGGGCACAGAGACCATGCCATCTTGAAAAACAGAACTGCTTGAGACTAACAAGGATCCTGGCCTCAGCACCACGCAGTCTGGTCTCAGAAGCAAACCAGGACCCTGCAGCCACTGGGGACAGAGACCTATGACCACAGCTGCAGACCCACAGACACCAAGAATCCAAACATCCCAGCCGCAGATTTCTGTGAGTCACAGAGCCCATTCCCCACCCCTCAGGCTCTTGGCAGTGCCATAGGAACTGCTAGACCTGCCCTTTGCACAGGCCGCAGCACAGCTACAGGAATTTGAGCCTGGGAGCACGCGGACACTAGGAATCTGTTCCCCAAAACACAATTGGGTGACTGAGCCCCACGCCCACAAAGGGCAGCAGTGCCACCTGACTTCGATTCTGGGTAAGTGCACATGGAAGTCTGTTTTCCACAGCACAGGAATGGACCTCCTGCCGACACAGTGCTACTGTGCAACCCTGTCCCCCAAGCTGACTGGGACCCTGATTCTCCAGGCGAGGGATGGCACTGAGCGCTAGTGACTTGACTCTGTTTCTCATCTCATGCACCTGGGATCCCTGATTCCCAGTGCATTCATGCTAAGAGCCAGTGACTCCCATTCTTAGTACATGCACACAAAAGGACCATGATTCTCAGTGTGAGGCCGCACCAAGCAACAGACACTCTGATACTCTATTCTTGGTGCAGGCACAGGGGAACTCTGACTCCTGGCATGCTAGGGGACTCTGATTTTCAGCACACGCCAACGGGGTCTCTGTTTCAGTGAGGCACAGGCAGGGTCCCTGATACTAGGAGCGTGTATGAGGCCACACTGAGTGCTTGTGACTCTTATTCTGGGTGAGCGTGGCTCCCACCAACCCATGGCAGCCACACATCTTGAGGTTGGAGCTCTTCAGTGACACTCGAGGGGTGCGAAGCTCCCACTGGACATGGCCCAGGCCCACATAACTTGATGTTTGAACCTTCTGGTGATAGTCAGAATGGGGAGATGACACAATCCCCAGAGGAAAGAAAATGAGGAGTTGCCAAGAAAGGAAATTAATGAAATAGAAGCATGCAACATGACAGAAAAAGAATTCAGAGTAATGGTCATACAGTTCATACACCGGATAGATGAGAAAATCAACAACCTATGCAAAAATCAGTAATAAATCAAAAATGATATAGCTACAATCAAAAACACCATGGAAGGTTTTAATAGTAGACTAGAAGAAGCAGAGAACCACATTAGTGAGTTAGAAAATAAGGTAGAGAAACAAGCTCAATCTGAAGAGTAACTGGAGAAAAAAAATTAAAAAGCAGGAGGAGAGCCTAAGAGAGCTTTGGGACAACATGAAATGAAATAACATATGTACAATAGGGCAGTCAGAGGGACAAGAAGAGCAACAAGGATTAGGAAATCTATTTGAAGAAATAATGACAGAAAACTTCCCAAATATGGGGAAGAAAAAAGTTACACATGTACAGAGAGTCCCAAGCAAGATGAATCCCAAAAGACCCACACCAAGACACATCATAATTACAATGGCAAATGTTCAGGAAAAAGATATAATCTTAAAGGCTGCAAGAGAGAAACAGAGTTACCTACAAAAGATTCCCCATCAGATTATCAAATGATTTCTCAACAGAACGACACATCAAGCTAGAAGGGAATGGAAGAAGGTATACAAAGTGATGCAAAGCAAAGGACTAAATCCAAGAATACTTTATCCAGCAAGACTATCAATTAAAATTGAAGGGGAAATCAGGAGCTTCGCAGACAAAAAAAGGCTAAGGGAGTTTATCACTACCAAGCCAGCAATGCAAGAAATGCTAAAGGGAATGCTATAAAAAGAAGAAATAGAAAAGGAGAAAGGAACACAGGCATAAAGTACAGAAATGGTTACAAACAAGTACCTAGCAATAATAACATTAAACATAAATGGATTAAATGCTCCAATCAAAAGACATCCAGTGAGTGAATGGATAAGGAAACATGACCCATATATATATATATATATATATATATATATATATATATATATATATATATATATATATATATGTACTGTCTACAGGAGACCCACCTCAGAACAAGGGACTCACACAGACTGAAAGTGAAGGGATGGAAAAATATCTATCAGGCAAATGGAAATGAAAAAAAAAGCTGGGGTAGCAATACTTATATCTGACAAAATAGAACTCAAAGTGAAGACCATAAAAAGAGACAATAAAGGCCATTTCATAATGCTAAAGGGATAGATACAACAAGAGGATATAACTCTGGTAAACCTTTATGCACCCAATGCAGGAGCACCCAAATACATAAAAAAAATGTCTAGAAGGTATTAAGGGAGAGATCGGCAGAAATACAATCATAGTAGGAGACTTTAATACCCCATTAACATCACTGGATAAATCCTCTAGACAAAAACTTAGCAAAGAAACAGCAATCTTAAACGACTCACTAGATCACATGGACTTAATAGACATCTTGAGAACATTCTACCCCAAAACTACAGAATACACATTCTTCGCAAGTGCACATGGGACATTTTCAAAGATAGACCACATATTGGGACACAGGCAAACTCTCTCCAAATTCAAGAGGATTGAAATCATATCAAGCATCTTCTCAGATCATAATGGCATAAAATTAGAAATCAATTACAGTAAAAACAATCACAAAAATGCAAACACTTGGAGGTTGAATAGCACACTATTGAACAGTGATTGGGTTACCAAAGAGATCAAAGGAGAAATAAGACACATCCTAGAAACAAACAACAATGAAAACATAACAATCCAAAATCTTTGGGACACAGTGAAAGCAGACCTGAGAGGGAAGATCATAGCATTACAGGCCTACCTCAAAAAAAAAGAAAAACTGGTAATAAACTATCAAACTCTGCAACTTGAAGAATTAGAAAGAAAGCAAAAAGAAAATCCCAGAGTGAGCTGAAAAAATGAGGTAATAAAGATCAGAGCAGAAATAAATGACATAGAGATGAAAAAAACAATACAAAAGGTCAATGAAACCAAGAGCTGTTTCTTTGAAAGGATAAACAAGATTGATGAACCTCTAGCCAGGCTCACCAAGAAGTAACCATATAATCATATACATGGATGCAGAAAAAGAATTTGACAAAATCCAACACCCTGTCTTTATAAAAACTCTCAGCAAGGTGGGAATCCTACCTAATAAAACAGTAATGTGCAAATTGACCGTACCTTTGCTATACCCATAAACCACGCCCACCAGCCACGCCCACCAGCCACGCCCACCAGCCATGCCCACCAGCCAATCAGGAGCAAATATACACATTAAACCAGAAAAGATGGAGGGGGGAGGGTGCAGCGCCCGCTGCCGGTGGAATCCAAGCCATGATGGTAGACTGGGGCAGGCGGTTAGTGCCAGCAGCCGGCTGACAAGGTCCTGGATAGGGGCTTCGAGTCAGCCGCCGCCAGTGGCGGCTGACTCGAAGCCCCAATCAGGGATCACGAACCAGGGCAGGCAGCGTGGGTTAGCGCCCGCAGCCTCCTGCCCAGGTCCGCCATCACGGATCACGGACCAGGGCAGGCAGCGTGGGTTAGTGCCGACAGCTGCATGACCAGGTCCGCCATCATGGATCACGGACCAGGGCAGGCAGCGTGGGTTAGCGCCCGTAGCCGCCTGCCCAGGTCCACGATCACGAATCATGGATCACGGACCAGGGCAGGCAGCGTGATCACGGATCACGGACCAGGGCAGGCGGTGTGGGTTAGCGCCCGTAGCCGCCTGCCCAGTTCCGCCATCATGAATCACGGAACAGGGAAGGCGGCGTGATCACGGATCACGGACCAGGGCAGGCAGCATGGGTTACTGCTGACAGCTGCCTGAACAGGTCTGCCATCCCGGATCACGGACCAGAGCAGGCAGCGTGGGTTAGCGCCCGTAGCCGCCTGCCCAGGTCCACGATCATGGATCACGGATCACGGACCAGGGCAGGCAGCGTGATCACGGATCACGGACCAGGGCAGGAGGCGTGGGTTAGCGCCCGCAGCCACCTGCCCAGTTCCACCATCATGGATCACGGACCAAGGCAGGCGGCGTGGGTTACTGCTGACAGCTGCCTGACCAGGTCCGCCATCACGGATCACGCATCAGGGCAGGCGGCGTGGGTTAGCGCCCGCAGCCATCTGACCAGGTCCCCAATAGGGACTTGGAGTCTAGCATAACAAAAATAATATTCAGCAAAAGCAGGAGACAAGGTTTCATAAGTTCTCCCCCAGGTCAACACTGTTCTCATACATTTTAATTATCCCAGACTTTGCCTGATGGGATTTGATTTGAATTATGCCTGATAGAGATTACATGGCATGAATTGTAGGCTCATTCTTTTTGTGGTTGCCTGACTGAGAAAGGCCTTGGAATGAGAGAAGGCACTTTTATTTTCCTTTTTCATTCTATAGAGACTGAGGAATTACAGTTATATGAAGAAGTTAGTGATAGAATGAAAGTCTCATGCTGTAGTTTTTCTGTAAGTTTTATCATGTGTACTATCAAAAACTTGGTGGGATCTTTTTCAAGAGGTGTTACAAAAATTATGTTGGAATTAACATTCAAGAATAAAAGGAGAGAAGTGAGTGATGGGTAAAGGAAAGAACTTTGTCCTAGAAACCAAATAGAAGCCACATAAACCTTCAGATTCTTACTCATTGTGCTTTGGAGGTATTAAAGGATAATTTTTTAAAAAGGTAAAATCATGACTCATAATCTGTATAGATAAAAGGCTAAGTGACCGACATTTGTCCATCCGTCTGACCAACCAGTACATATGACACACACTGGAAATTTAAAAATAAACTTTGACTCGCACACGTGCCATACATATAAAGCTCTCGCTGGCGCTACTTTGAATGTTGCATTTGGTGGGAAAGTTCTTTTCAGAGAGGATTTTTGTGCCACCATACTATACGATTGGCCATAGTACAAATAAGTTTAAAGTACTGTAGTGTTTGGGGATGTTTCAGATAGTTGTCTCTTAAAACAAATATGAGATCAGAGGATTCTGCTTATAGTGAATGGTTAGTAAAACTTGGAGATGGCAAACTTGATAGCAGTTTTCATTTAGAAATGGATATTATTGAAATTCCCCATGAAATGATTTTTAATGGATCTATTATTAAAGCCACCTTTGGAAATAGTATATCTATAGATAATATTAAAAATATATCTAAACATGCAATTCTTTGTTCAAAAAATGAGCACGTTCAAAAATTAAATGAAGAAATTTTGGATTTACTTGATGGAGATTTTCACGCCTATTTGAGTGATGATTCCATTGACTCAACAGATGATGCTGAAAAGGAAAATTTTCCTATTGAATTTCTTAATAGTATTACTCCTTCTGGAATGCCGTGTCATAAATTAAAATTAAAAGTGGGTGCAATCATCATGCTATTGAGAAATCTTAATAGTAAATGGGGTCTTGTAATGGTACCAGATTTATTATCAAAAGATTGCGACCTAACATTATCAAAGCTGAAATATTAACAGGATCTGCAGAGGGAGAGATTGTTCTGATTCCAAGAATTGATTTGTCCCCATCTGACACTGGCCACCCATTTAAATTAATTCGAAGATAGTTTCCCGTTATGCCAGCATTTGTGATGACTATTAATAAATCACAAGGACAAACTCTAGACAGAGTAGGAATATTCCAACCTGAACCCGTTTTTTTACATGGTCAGTTAATGTTGCTTTCTCTCTCTCTCTCTTTTTTTTTAAAGTATTTTTTAAAAAATATTTTATTGATTTTTTTACAGAGAAGAAGGGAGAGGGACAGAGAGTTAGAAACATCGATGAGAAAGAAACATCGATCAGCTGCCTCCTGCACACCTCCTACGGGGGATGTGCCCGCAACCAAGGTACATGCCCTTGACTGGAATCGAACCTGGGACCTTTCAGTCCACAGGGCGACACTCTATCCACTGAGCCAAACCAGTTATGGCTGTTGCTTTCTCTTGAGTTCAAAGAGCATGTTATGTTAAAGTTAAAGTTGTAAATACTTTATCTCAAGGGAAATTAGTCAAGCACTCTGAAAGTGTTTTTACTCTTAATGTGGTATACAGGGAGATATTAGAATAAGTTTAATCACTTTATCAGTTATTACTTGCATCAATGTTGTTTTTATATTACGAGTTTGTTATTGTTGTTATATCATTTTGTTATTGTTTAGTTATTAATAAAATTATGTATTATTTTCCTATACATTGTACTCATTTCCTGTTATCTCTCACACTTTTATTATAGAGAAAGGGCAAATAGCAATATTAAAATATTTCATCTAATTAATTCCCTTTCAATGTGCACGAATTTCGTGCACCAGGCTACTAGTAGAAGGATAATACCTCAACATAATAAAAGCTATATATGACAAACCCACAGCCATCATTATACTCAATGGGCAAAAACTAAAACCATTTCCTCTAAGAACAGGAACAACACAGAGATACCCACTCTCACCACTCTTTTTCGATATAGTACTGGAAGTACTAGCCATTTCAATCAGTCAAGAAGATGAAATAAAAGGCATCCAAATAGGAAAAGAAAATTAAAACTGTCCTTATTCACAGATGACATGATACTGTACATAGAAAACCCCAAATACTCGATCAAAAAACTACTAAACTTAATAAATGAATTCAGCAATGTAGCAGGATACAAAATAAACACCCATAAGTCTATGGCTTTTATATACACCAATAATGAACTCACAGAAAGAGAAATTTAAAAAGCAATCCCATTTATCATTGCAACAAAAAAATTAAGATACCTAGGAATAAACTTAACCAAGGAGACAAAGGACCTATACTCAGAAAATTTCAGGACGATAAAAAAAAAAGAGATAGAGGAAGACATGAACAAATGCAAGAATATACCATGTTCATAGATTGGTAGAATCAACATCATTAAAATGTCCATACTACCCAAGGCAATCTATAAATTCAACACAATACCCATTAAAATACCAATGGCATACTTCAAAGACCTAGAACAAATTCTCCAAAAATTCATCTGGAATAAAAAAAAAAAGACCCCAAATAGCTGCAGCAATCTTGAGAAAGAAGAACAATGTTGGAGGAATCACAATACCAGATATCAAGCAACACTACAAAGCTACTGTTCTCAAAACTGTATGGTACTGGCACAAGAACAGACATATAGACCAGTGGAAGAGAACAGAGAACCCAGAGATAGACACAAGCCGATATGCTCAATTAATATTTGACAAAGGAGGCAAGAACATACAACGGAAATAAGATAGTCTCTTCAATAAATGGTGTTGGAAAAACTGGACAGATACTTGCAAAAAAATGAAAATAGACCACCAACTTACACCATACACAAAAATAAACTCAAAATGGATAAAGGACTTAAACATAAGATGGGAAACCATGACAATCTTAGAAGAAGCCATAGGCAACAAAATAGCAGACATTTGTCATAGCAATATCTTTACCGATACAGCTCCTAGGGTAGTGATGGCAAACCTATGACACGCGTGTCAGCACTGACACGCGTAGCCATTTCTGATGACACACGGCTGCATGCTGAGGATGAAACTTTTGCTGCTCCTGAGGATGAAATATTTGCGACTAGAGTCTTGGAGTTAGTTTTTTCCTCAAAGTGACACACTACCTGAGTTATACTCAGTTTTTTGGTGAAGTTTGACACACCAAGCTCAAAAGGTTGCCCTTCACTGTCCTAGGGCAATGGAAACTAAAGAGAAAATAAACAAATGGGACTACATCAAAATAAAAAGCTTCTGCACAGCAAAATAAACCATCAACAATACAACAAGAAAACCCACTGCATGGGATGACATATTTGCCAATGTTGTCTTCGATAAGGGTTTAATCTCGAACATTTACAAGGAACTCATACAACTTAACAAAGGGAAGATAAACAATCCAATCAAAAAATGGGCAAAGGACCTAAATATACACTTTTTGAAAGAGGACATTCAGAAAGCCAATAGACATATGGAAACATGCTCAAAGTCACTAATCATCTGAGAGATGCAAATCAAAACAACAATGAGGTACCATCTCACACATGTCAGAACAGCTATCAACAAATGACAAGTGCTGGAGAGGATGCAGAGAAAAAGGAACCCTTCTTCACTGCTGGTGAGAATGCAGACTCGTGCAGGCACTGTGGAAGACAGTATGGTATTTCCTTAAAAAATTAAAAATGGAACTGCCATTTGACCCAGTAATACCACTTCTAGGAACATATCCCAAGAAAACAGAAACAGCAATCAGAAAGGATATATGCACCCCTATGTTCATTGCAACGCAATTTACAATAGCTAAGATTTGGCAACAGCCTAAATGCCCATCAGCAGATGAATGGATTAGAAAACTGTGGTACATCTACACAATGGAATACTATGCTGCTGTAAAAGAGAAGGAATTCTTACCATTTGCAGCAGCATGGATGGATCTGGAGAGCATTATGCTAAGTGAAATAAGCCAGTCAGAGAAAGATAAATACCACATGATCTCACGCATTTATGGAATATAATGAACAACATAAACTGAAGAACAAAAACAGATCCAGAGACAGAGACACATCGATCAGACTGTCAAACTGTAGCGGGAAGGTAGGGGAGGGTTGTGGGGGTAAGAGATCAACCGAAGGACTTGTATGCATGCATATAAGTACAGCCATCAGCCTCAAGACACTGGGGGTGGTGGGATGAGGGCAAGTGCCAGGGGGTGGGGGAGGCTGGGGGGAGGTCAGTGGGGAAAAAAAAGAAGAGACATATGTACTACTATTTGTAATACCTTAAACAATAAAATAAAAATACAAAACCCCAGAGCTTTCCCCATTGTAAAATAAAAAGTGACAACTATAATAAATCAAAGGAAATCCACTTCTAGGTCACAAATATCCTTGGGACTTACTGCTCAAAACAGGTAACTGCATGAAGAAACATGTGAGGTTCTATATTTGAGGTTATATTGATATGAGAAAATGTAAGACAGTCATGTGACATTAGAATTAAACAGTTAAACAGAAAAAGAGTGTTACCACTGAAAGCCTTTTAAATCCCACCCACTTTAAGCCTTAAATGAAATTGAGATATCTATTGTGTCCTTCATCTAAGACAATTTTGCCACTGGCCAATTGGAAGAACTAATTAATTATTCTCTCATTTTTATATCACAATTTTAGAGATAAATAAATAGGTATCAGAATACAGGAGTAGAATAGGTATCTCCCCCAAAATAAATTCTGTCTTTATATTTGGTGTTTCAATACCAATAAGTAAAGTTCAGCATTGTTTCAGAAGCTACATGCATGGCTGATTGGTTCATAATCCATAAAAAGCAAGTAAAAGTGACATCAATCCAGGTTCCATCAAGAAGCAAGGTTAGGGAAAGAACAAAATGGCGGCGGAATAGGCAGATGTGTCCTGATCCTTTTCCAGGAGGAAATAGAGGGAGCAGCTGAAATGAGAGGAATCCAGCCTGAATTGGCAAAGGAGACGGGGCTGGTGAGACAGTTTGCAGCTGGGAAGGGCAGAGATCTCCTGGAAAAAGGTAAAACAAGGATCTGGGCAATAGAATCTGCCGGATCTCTAAGCCCAGAAGGTCAGGGGAAAACTACACAGCGCCAAGCCGCGTCCCTGAGGACAGGCAAAGCGTCTGACTATGAGAAAAAGGGTCCATGGGACTGTGGGAGGTAGTAGATTTTAGACCTTGGAGTCTGATTTGGGATCTGAGCTCAAAGGCAGCCCTGAAGAGCTAACTGCCCGACCCTGCAGTGCCGGCAAGAGAGGAGCTGGTAAAGTCACGGTACCTCCTCGCACCGGGGCATGTGTCTTTCTCCACTGAACCTAATTCGTAGCACCTTTCACTTACCCATGGCTGAGGTGCAGGAGAAGGGGTGGAGCTGTGGAATCTTGGGAGAGTAGGCAGCGAACATGTCCAGGAGAAGTGGAAGTGTGTCTGGTGCTGACTCACATCAGATCCCTGGTCGCCATTTTCTCCTGAGAAATAGCCCCTCCCTCCAGTCTCCAGGCTACCAATATAGCCACACCCTGATTCCACCCTGATTATCACCATAGAATCTGAATACTCCCTGAGGCCAGAGGAACTGCCCAAAAGAAAAACCTTTAGCAGCTAGGCACGTCATTACGCAGTTACACTGCCAGAGCTCTCCAGAGTGCTTCAGTGTGCCTCGCTGGCAAACTTATCCCAGGTGCTCCTGTGAGCCGCCACTGGGAGTAAGCACCTATCCACCACAGGTACAGCAGCAAAAGCTGAGTCTGCCCACCCCACAACTACAGAATTCTGGGCAACACAGTCACGCCTTTTCAGGGTGCAGGCCCCCTGAGCCACATCACCCCGACAGATGGTTCCTTGGAGCCACTGTGATTCCCCACTGGGCAAGCGTAATTTCAATTTAGGGGGCAAGACAGAAATAATTAGGATACTAACCTCCACAACTGCTGACCTCTAGACACCGCAGATGTGCCTCTCACACTCGCAGGCCTACATCAAGAGAACCCAAATAGTTCAAGTAGGGAACTACACTAGATTACCAAGCCCAAGAGAACTGAGAGATTATACCAGTACCACCATCACCAAAAGAACCTGGGTAGCAAAGCAATTGGATCTACAATTAAAACATTACAGGAAAGCATGGGGAGACACAAAGGAAATTTCCAAAGGAAAGAAAAACACGAATCACCAGAAAGGGTGTTAAATGAACTTGAAGCTAGCAACTTAACAGAAAAAGAATTCAGTGTATTTGTTATAAGGATGTTTAAACATATGGATGACAAATACACACAACTAAATGAGAACTATAAGGAACTGAATGAAAATGTCACCAACATGAAAAGAAACCAAGAGGAGATGAAGAACGACATAGCTGCAATAAAGAACACAATGGAAGGCTTAAAGAGTAGAGTAGAAGAGGCTGAGGACCGCATCAGCAAATTGGAAGACAAGGTAGGAAAAAACACACAAACACAGCAACAACTGGAAAGAAGACTTAAAAAGCAAGAGGAGAGCCTAAGGGAGCTTTGGGACAACACAAAATGAAACAGCGTTCGAATAATAGGGATAAAAGAAGGAGAGGAAGAGAAGCAAGGAATAGAAAACCTGTTAGAAGAAATAATGACAGAAAACTACCCTGATATTGGCAAGAAAAAAACTATCCAAGTCCAAGAAGTACACAGAGTCCCAAACAAGTTGGACCCCAAAAGACCGATACCAAGACACATCATAATTAAATTGACGAACACCAATGACAAAGCAAGAA
This sequence comes from Cnephaeus nilssonii, assembly GCF_951640355.1. Taxonomy (NCBI): domain Eukaryota; kingdom Metazoa; phylum Chordata; class Mammalia; order Chiroptera; family Vespertilionidae; genus Cnephaeus; species Cnephaeus nilssonii. The sequence goes on from NC_137071.1 coordinate 66,955,450, forward strand.
TCTTAAAGGCTGCCAGAGAGAGACAGAAAGTTACCTACAAGGGATCTCCTATCAGAATATCAACTCATTTCTCAACAGAAACACACCAGGCCAGAAGGGAATGGAATGAAATATACAAAGTGATGCAAAACAAGGGACTGAATCCAAGAATACTATACCCAGCAAGGCTATCATTCAAAATTGATGGTGGAATCAGAAGCTTCACAGACAAAAAAGGGCTAAGAGAGTTCATCACTACCAAGCCAGCAATGCAAGAAATGCTAAAGGGGCTGCTGTAAAAATAAGAAAGAGAAAAGCAAGAAGAAACACAAACACTAAGGAAAAATATGTCAACAAACAGGTACTTATCAATAATAACATTAAATGTAAATGGATTAAATGCACCAATCAAAAGACATAGTGTAGCTGAATGGATAAGAAAATGTGACCCATATATTTGCTGTCTACAAGAGACCCACAATAGACCAAAAGATTCACACAGACTGAGGGTGAAGGGATGGAAAAACATTTTTCAGGCAAATGGAAATGAGAAAAAAGCTGGGGTTGTGATACTTATATCAGATAAAATAGACGTCAAAGTAAAGGCCATAATAAGAAATAAGGAAGGCCACTACATAATACTAAAGGGAGCAAGTAGATACAACTCTGGTAAACGTATATGCAGCCAATGCCGGAGCTCCCAAATACATAAAAAATCTCCTTGAAGATATCAAGGGAGAGATCGACATCAATACAATCATAGTAGGGGACTTTAATACACTGCTGACATCAATGGATAAATCCTCTGGACAAAAAATCAGCAAAGAAACAGCAATTCTAAATGACACACTAGATCAGATGGACCTAACTGACATCTTCAGAGTATTTCAACCCAAAGCCATGGAATATACGTTCTTCTCAAGTGCACATGGGGCATTCTCAAAAATAGAACACATATTGGGTCACAAGCAAAGTCTCCCCAAATTCAAAAGATTGAAATCCTATCAAGCATTTTCTCAGACCACAATGGCATAATATTAGAAATAAACTACAATAAAAACATTCCAAAAAATGTAAACACTTGGAAACTGAATAGCATGCTACTAAACAATGATTGGGTTATCAATGAGATCAAAGAAGAAATTAAAAACATCCTGGAGACTAATTACAATAAAAACACAACAAACATTGCACATCCTATGGGACACAATGAAAGCAGTCCTGAGAGGGAAGTGTATAGTTCTACAGGCCTACCTCAAAAAACAAGAAAAAATGTTAATAAATCATCTAACTCAACAACTCAAAGAATTAGAAAGGGAGCAACAAGAAAAGCCCACAGTGAGCAGAAGAAAGGAAATAATAAAGATCAGAGCAGAAATGAACGACATAGAGACCAAAAAATCAATACACAAGATCAACAAAACCAAGAGCTGGTTCTTTGAAAGGATAAACAAGATTGATGAACCTCTAGCCAGGCTCACCAAGAAACAAAGAGAGAGGACCCAAATAAACAAAAGCAGAAATGAAAGAGGTGAAATAAAAACAGACCCCACAGAAATACAAAGGATTTTTAAAAAATACTATGAACAACTCTATTCCAACACAATCGATAACCTGGAGGAAATGGACACATTGCTAGAAAAACACAACCTTCCAAAACTTACTCAGGAAGAGACTAAAAATCTCAATAGGCTGATAACTATGGAAGAAATTGAAGCAGTCATCAAAAAGCTTTCAGGAAACAAAAGCCCGGGGCCAGAAAGCTTCACAGGGGAGTTTTACAAAACACGCAAGGAAGTGCTAAAGCCTATCCTCCTCAGACTACTCCAGAAAATTCAAGAAGGAACACTTCCAAACTCCTTCTATGAAGCCAGCATCACCCTAATACCAAAACCAGATAAAGATAACACAGTGAAAGAGAATTACAGGCCAATATCGCTCATGAACATACATGCCAAAATCCTCAACAAAATTCTAGCAAATAGAATCCAGTAGTACATCAGAAAGATCATGCACCACGACCAAGTAGGATTTATACCGGGGATGCAAGGATGGTACAATATTAACAAATCAATAAATGTGATACATCACATAAACAAATTGAGAGATAAAAGCCATATAGTCATATCAATTAATGCAGAAAATGCATTTGACAAAATCCAACACCCTTTCTTGATAAAAACTCTCAGCAAGATGGGAATAGAAGGATCATACCTCAACATAATAAAAGCCATATATGAAAAACCCACAGACAACATCATACTCAATGGGCAAAAATTAAAACCATTTCCCCTAAGAACAGGAACAAGACAGGGATGCCCACTCTCACCACTCCTGTTCAACATACTGTTGGAAATACTAGCTATTGCAATCAGACAAGAAGAAGAAATAAAAGGCATCCAAATTGGAAAAGAAGTAAAACTGTCCTTATTTGCAGATGACATGATACTGTACATAGAAAACCCTAAAGACTCCATCAAAAAATTATTAGACTTAATAAATGAATTTGGCAGAGTAGCAGGATACAAAATAAATGCTAAGAAATATAAGGAATTTCTATACACCAATAATGAACTTACAGAAAGAGAGACTAAAAAAGCAATCCCATTTACCATCACAGCAAAAATATTAAGATACCTAGGAATAAACTTAACTAAGGAGGTAAAAGACATATACACGGAAAACTACACAACACTGAAAAAAGAGATAGAGGAACACATAAACAGATGGAAGAACATACCATGCTCATGGATTGGTAGAATCAACATCATCAAAATGTCCATACTACCCAAAGCAATCTATAATTTCAATGCACTTCCAATTAAAATACCAACGGCATACTTCACAGACCTAGAACTAACTTTCCAAAAATTCATCTGGATTAAAAGAAGACCCCGAATAGCTACAGCAATCCTAAGAAGAACAAAGTAGGAGGGATCTCAATACCATATTTCAAGCTATTTTTTTAAAGCCACTGTTCTCAAAACTGCCTGGTATTGGCACAAGAACAGACATATAGATCAATGGAATAGAATAGAGAACCCAGAAATTGATCCAAATCACTATGCTCAATTAATATTTGACAAAGGAGGAATGAACATACAATGGAGACAAGACAGTCTCTTCAATAAATGGTGTTGGGAAAATTGGACAGATACATGAAAAAAAATGAAACTAGACCACCAAATTACACCATACACAAAAATAAACTCAAAATGGATCAAGGACTTAAACATAAGACAGGAAACCATAAAAATACTAGAGGAATCTACAGGCAGAAAAATCTCTGACATATGCCAAAAGAACTTCTTCGCTGATACTGCTCCTAGGGCAAAGGAAGCTAAAGAGAAAATAAACAAATGGGACTACATCAAAATAAAAAGCTTTTGCACAGCAACGGAAACCATCAATAAAACAAGAAAGCCTACTGCATGGGAAAACGTATTTGCCAATGATGTCAACGATAAGGGTTTAATCTCCATCATTTACAGGGAACTCATGCAGCTTAACAAAAAGAAGATAAACAACCTAATCAAAAAATAGGCAACAGCTCTAAATAGACACTTTTCGAAAGAAGACAGAAGGAAGGCCAAGAGACATATGAAAACCTGTTCTAAATCACTAATCATTAGAGAGATGCAAATAAAAACAACAATGCAGTACCATCTCACACCTGTCAGAATGGCAATTATCAACAAGTCAACAAATGACAAGTGCTGGCGAGGATGTGGAGAAAAAGGAACCCTCGTGCATTGCTGGTGGGAATGCAGACTCGTGCAGGCACTGTGGAGAACAATATAAAGTTTCCTTAAAAAACTAAAAATAGAACTCCCATTTGACCCAGTGATCCCACTTCTAGGAATATATCCCAAGACATTGGAAACATCAATCAGAAAGGATATATGCAACCCTACTTTCATAGCAGCACAATTCACCATATCTAAGATTTGGAAACAGCCTAAATGCCCATCAGCAGATGAGTAAATTAAAAAACTGTGGTACATCTACACAATGGAATACTACGCTGTGGTAAAAAAGAAGCAGCTCTTACCATTTGCAACAATATGGATGGAGATGGAGAACATTATGCTTAGTGAAATAAGCCAGGCAGAGAAAGATAAATATCACATGATCTCACTCATTTGTGGAATATAATGAACAACATAAACTGATGGGGAAAAAAATAGGTCCAGAAACAGAGAAATATCAATCAGAACGTCAAACCTCAGGGAAGAAATTGTGAGGTAACCAGAAACCCAAGAATGCCTGAGAATGCCTTTCTAGCCACGCTAGCAATCATCAGATGTATGGTAATTTTACCCGGGACAAGAGCGTAAGTATTTTGGACTTAAGCTCCTAACCCTTCATGGGTAAGACCCCTTACGTGGGCTGATCCTCTGACTAATGTAGTTACCAATAATACCAAACACCTTGGTCATCCAGGAGGTCCATGGGTGGGGCAAGAAAGTATAAATACACAGGGGTCTCCACCCAGCTTCATTTTTGTATGACAGAAAATCAAAAAATGCCTCTTTGTGTGTAGAATTAAAGAGAGGTTTCTGGCTTGTGTGGACACCAAAGCAAGGGTGTCACTACTATCACTACTTGCCCCCAGTAGAGGTGCAGAAAATGTAACTAAGACCTTCCTATATAATAAAAGGCTAATATGCAAACTGTCCCCTCGACCAGAAGTTCAACCAGCAGGCAGGCTGGCCAACCGCCCATGTCCCCTCCCCCTGGCCAGGCTGGCTGGAACTCGCCAAAGCACAAATTCATGCACTGGGCCTCACGCCCAGTGCATGAATTTGTGCTTTGGCCAGTTCCAGCCAGCCTGTATATATATATACATACATATATATATGGAGGGCAATTGGGGGGGGGGACCAGGCCAGCAGGGGAGGGCAGTTGGGGTGGACCACACCTGCAGGGGAGGGCAGTTGGGAGCCAGCAGTCCTGGATTGTGAGAGGGATGTCCAACCGCCCTCAAGGGGTCCCATATTGGAGAGGGTGCAGGCTGAGCTGAGGGACCACCCTCCCTCCGCCCCATGCACGGATTTCATGCACCGGGCATCTAGTGTCTATATAAAAAGAAATGGACAGCCAGTTTGAAAGGGAATTGCCATGGATTAGAACAAACAATATCCTTACATGATATTCTACACTCTCATTAAAATTTTTCCCAGATTTGGATTACCCCCAGTACTTATAATAGTTGCTGACACCCTTGAGGGGGGGGAAATCATCTGATTGGTGCTTGGAGATAAACGTAACACATCTCTTGATATTTTAGAATTACAACAGCATAATATACAATTATCCCAAGCAAACTTACAAACTGATTCTTTGAATGTCTGGCAGCAATTTAAAAAGGACATGTAAGGATTTAATCCTTTTCATTGTGTAGAGGGCCTCCTGGGAAAGTACCTGAGCATTCTATATTGGTCCCTCTTACCCTTTAGGCCAAGAGAGACCCTCTTCTCACAATTCAATTGCTCACAGCTGTTTCATGAGCTCTCTGTTCATGTCGAGGGTGAAGTCTCGTGATGACTGGTTCCATGGATTTGTCTCTCGCCCAGTGGGGCGAACTGAGCCCTCCCTGGAGGAGAAACCCGGGTTCCCCAAGATATGTGATCAGTGCTGGGGCCCCGCCAGCAGGTGAGGGGATCCCAAGGCAGGTGCTGGGCAAGGAGGCCACAGGGGCATAGGCTACCAAGGAGACAAAAGTGAACCTCACATCACCCTGCTTGGCCCCGGAGGATGGCTGCTTAGCCAGAGACGGGTAAGATTCCTTAAGGAAGGAGCAACTCAAGACAGGCACAGTCGCAGTGGGGCCATCAGGAGAGAACTTGGGGCACAACAGAGGTGGGGCACAGACTCTCACCCCCCCAACATTGCAGGGGCCTGAACCCTAGCCCCTTCTGAGGGAGGTCTCCTGCCCCCATGGCTGCTTAACTTCCCATGCCCAGCTCAAATCGGGACCCAGGTAACAGAGACTTGGCCGACAGCAGCTGCCCTCTCACTCCAACAATAATTTTTGGGTTGTCTTGTACCCATGGTGTGGGGAAGTGGGTTTATGATATCTAAATCCAGCCTCCCATCAGGAATGCTCAGGACCTACTCAAGAAGGCAAATAATCCTTTCCACTAATATTTACAGGTTAAAATAAGATTGTTGTTAGAGTAATAAATTTGACAGTAAAATAATAGTCAAGTTTTCAGGCAAATTTAAATTGGCTAGTTGAAATAAGCGAATATGCTAGAAAAATTAATTGTACTGGATGAAAAGTGTTCGTAAAGTGTTAACTAAAATTTTTATTGGTAGTTCATCTCATGATAAAATTGCACACCATGTAATGAACCTAAAACAGTAATATTATAGTGCTAAAAATTAAAATTTAAAAGCCATCAAGACTACATTATAAAATTTTCAAAAGCCTCCTAACATTTAAATCAAGAAAGGGGGGATGGTAGAAGAATATCATGTAAGAAAAAATATCCTGTAAGTAAATTACATCTAGAAAATTAATACTTTAGAAAAATAATTGTAAGGCTAAAAGCAAGACACCCATGAAAAACACACAAGGTGTCAAAACAAGCCAGAGGAAAATCATTTGGGCAAAATATGAAATAGGATCCCAAGTCAAATTTATAGAAAATATTCCTTTATTAACTTTTGGTCGAGAATATGTTTGTATATTTTCAGAAAACAACTCTAAGACCATGTGGATTCCAGCAACAGAGAGGAATCGACAGGACTACTTCAGCCATGAAAATAGAAGAGAAGCAGTCCAGAGATGGAAGACACTGACATCGCCTTGCCATACTAGCAGTTAGCAGCTGTGCATCACTGCAGGTTGCCCAGGACCAAACCAGAGAGATTTGGACCTGCATTACCACCATTTGTCCACCATCCAGAACTGAAATGTCATGGCTGACATGTACACATAAGGAACTGTTTGACATTGAAATTGGGTCTCAAAAGAACTGTTGGCCCAGAAAGAAACTCACTACAGACTGATGCATTTGCCTGTCAGCATAACCATTATTGCTTTTCTCATTTTCAGTTCTTATAAGTATATTTCTAATAGCACATGATCTCACTCATCTAGGGGAAATAATGAACAACATAGACTGATGAACAAGAACAGACCCAGAAACAAGGGGGCATGTATCAGACTGTCGGGCCTCAGAGGGAGGGTAGGGGAGGGTGGGGGTAAAGGGGAGAGATCAACCAAAGGACTTGTGTGCATGCATATGAGCCTAACCAGTGGTTAAGGACAACAGGGGGGTGGGGGCATGCGTGGGGAGGGGTGTGGGATGGGAATGGGGTGATGAGGACAAATATGTGATACCTTAATGAATAAAGAAATTAAAAATAATAAAATAAATAAAAATAAGAACCAAGGTTAATTTGTTGTCAATTTTAGAAACACCTCATTTGTCCAAAGGTACAGTAAGAGTTGAAGACAGCACAAAATTCACTTTCTCTTTTAAAAATATGTGGATTGAGAACAGTGTTTTGGAGAGATTGTACTGCTTTCAGCTTGTGAATAATTTTCTTACAACTGCTGAGCTATCTGTTAAACAGATATGTCTTGCCTCCTCAAACTGTTAAATTTCAGTAACAGTTCATGGATGAATGAGTCAAATTAAGTATGAAGGGAAATAAGTTATGTTTGGAAAATTATTTTAAACACTGTTTTCCATAGAGAATGGGCAGCACACTGACACCTCTAAAGTCTTTCAGTTACACCATCTATGTATGGCCAAGTAAGAAATTGTCATGTTTGGCATTTCTTTTGAAACTATCTTCCATGAACCGATTTCTCAACCAGCCTGACATATCATCTGTAAAAAGTCCATTATGCCTTTGGTTAATATTTTATAAATTGGGAAACATAAAACTTCAATCAGCAGATGTGGGCCAGGCCTTTCCAGAAACAAAAGAATAATAAAATGAAAACATCTGCAGGACTATGCAACCAATGGTATATTTTCTAGATATGCAGCCTTCTGTCGATCAATTATGTCATAAGATCTCTTACCTGAATAATGTTTCAAAGTTTTTACATAAATGTAGTGTCCATATCTGTACTAAATGAATGCTGATTAGTGTAGTAACCCCAATTTGTTCAATGCAACATACTATCTTCTTACTACTACCTCAATGTGTATTGAAATAAGATGATTTTCATGAATTTTAAACTAAATTGCTTTAAATCTCCAACTTTCTTCATTTTTAGGATTATTCATTTATGTGGAAATAGTGCATTACTGTGGCACTATAGTTACATTCAAAACTATCAGGTGTTTAGCGTCTTAATTCTATGCATTGTTACATAGTTTATTATGACATAAAATATCATTTAAGTTCAGTCAATAGTATCTGTTGAACAACTAAAATATTCTAGATAACCACATGTCCTATTCTTAAATAAAATAATAGATAATCTACTGAATTCAGAGTCCATTTTTCATAATCCCCTGTGTTTCAAATTAATGGGATTTAATTATACTTATCTATTAATAGGCAATATAGTGGTCAGCACTATGTTAAAAAGGAAACAGTCCTATCATCAGGGCTTTCCATCTAAATGAGAACAAGTTTGTTATTTAATAGCAAGTAAAATATATTAACTACCCTTGCATTAGAAACTGAGATAGTCAAGGCTAAAAGCAATGCAAGTGAATGAATTATATTCTCACACAAATATATATTTTTCTCAACACCAATTATATTTTCTACCATGATCACAGTGTCCTCCTATGTTGTTAGCCTTTTAGTGAATCAAAAGAAGAAGAGGAAGGGATAGAGCATCAGACATCCGGGACTGGGGAAGGGAAGGGAGAGATGCATTCAAAGAAGACAACTTATACAATTTAAAAAAAACTTAATTTTTAAATATAAAATTAATAACCCTTTTTGACTTAGAGCAATATGACATTTTTAATTATTTAGGTTAGCAAATATTTGAGACTAAAATTTAGAATTTTTTAGCAAAGTAGACATATTTGTAATTAGCATATTTGCTAATGAATGAATGATATAGTAGCATGATACATAGAACTACTTAAGGGCAGTATTTTGTTTTGTTTTCATTTCAGATCACCAACAACAATTTGGTGACTGAGTCATAGTAAGGGTTAAGAAAAAGGGGTTGTTGTGTGAATGGATGAAAAGAGTGGAAAAGAAAATCACGAGGAAAAAAAAGATGGGGAAAAGGGAAGAGAAGAAAAAATAGTAGCTAATTGAGTTTGTCCCAAACTGAATCCATCAAAGAGGAATGAAAACCACCTTGGACCTTCACACTTCCAGGACAGTGTCACAATATTTTCCCTCTCCCAGGCTTCCAAACAATAATATTTTTATACTAAAAACTGATAGTTTTCCTTTTCTTAATGTGCATAAACAGTTCCTGGAATATTCAAGAGATATTTAATTCCTCCATATAATAATAGTTTTTATCCAATTATAATAAATATTTATTGTTTGAATTTACTCTGAGCAAATTTTTGAAATCTCTACTCTTCCACCATGTGTGAGTATTAAAGATCAAGTTCATTGTCAGAATGATAAAGAATCTTCATTTCCAATTTAACTTTTTCAATTTAAATTGGAATTCAGACTTTTGGCAGAAACAAAGCTCATTGTCCACTATCACAGTTCTGACAGACAGAAGCTATCTTCCATGAACCAATGTCTCAACCAGCCTGACATATTATCTGTAAAAAGTCCATTATGCCTTTGGTAAATATTTTATAAATTGGGAAACATAAAACTTCAATCAGCAGATCTGGGTCAGGCGTTTCCAGAAGCAAAAGAATAATAAAATGTGAATGTGTCTATGTGCTCACACTTGGAACTAAACACACCTCCCTATAAATTATGCCTACTGGAACAATAGCTTGTCATTTTTTATAAGCATATTAAGCATAATTAAGACTGTTTTCTTGGAAAATATAGCTAAAAGGTACCAGAGTACAAAAAACATGCAAATGTTGCAAACATATAAGAAAACTAGTGACCTGGTGCACGGAATTCGTGCACATTAAAAGGGGATTAATTAGAGGAAATAATTTAATATTGCTATTTGCCCTTTCTCTATAATAGAAGTGTCAGAGATGAAAGAAAATTAGTAAAATGTATATGAAAACCTTCCTCCTGTCAGTCTGGGGCTCACCACGGGACCCAGAGTCAAGTCCCTGCCCACCTACAACCCAGCTTCGCCCCCCCCCCACCCCATTGGGCTAGATCCAGACCCGGCCAGTCCCACCCTTGTCAAGCCCTGCCGGGCAGGGGCATAGCCCCAGGGGGGGACATGCCTTGAGGTCCTCTGTCAAGCCCTGCCAGGTGGGGGACATAGCCTGAGGTCCCCTGTCAAGCCTCACCTGGTGGGGGGCTGGGCCTGAGGTCCTTTGGCCTGGTGCTGGGGCAGGGGGAACAGCCTGAGGTCCCCCATCAAGCCCTGCCAGGTGGGGAACATGGCCTGAGGTCCCCTGTCAAGCCTTGCTGAGTGGGGGGCATAGCCTGAGGTCCCCTGTCAAGCCCTGCCGGGTGGGGAACATGGCCTGAGGTCCCCTGTCAAGCCTTGCTGGGTCGGGGGCATGGCCTGAGATCCCCTGTCAAGCCCCACAGGGGTGGGGGAGGACATAGCCTCAGGTCCCTGCTGATTGCTGGTTAAGGCTCCTTAAGGGAACTTGGCCTCAGCTGTGGGTGCAGCCATCTTTGTGACAGAGTGATGGTCAATTAGCATATTCCCTCTTTATTAGGTAGGATAGAATCTGTGAATTTGTCGCAGTTTATATTTTCATAACTCAGCATTTGACCAAAGCAAGACCTGCTAGAGTCTTAAGCCCCAAACTTTGTTTATTTTCCAGTACTTTTTAAAAGCAGTCATGTAAAACAAACAAACAAACAAGTTGCAGGAATAGGAGGGGAAGTAATAAATAAGGAAAGTGAAAGGAGACAGTCAATGACCTCAAGGCAGAGTGTTTAGAAGCAGGCCTTGAAGTCAAAACTTGGGGCCAGAATCTCAGATCTAATGTTGACTAGGTTTAAAATTTAAGCAAGTTATCTATCTGTATGACCTTGTATTTCTTCTCCCTCAGTATCCTGGGGCCAATGATATCCACTTTGCAATTTAAGACATATATGTATTATAGACAGATATAAATATATAGATACATGTCACACAGTGGATGTCCAATTAATAGTGCAGGTATTACTACTACTACTATTACTACTACAACTACTATTATTACCATAGACTTTTATGTCTGCTAGAGATTAAGTATGGGAAGAAAATGCTGGAATCCCTAAAGTGGCAGTTAATCTCAAGCACATTCAAGCCTTTAATCTGTTTATTTCTAAAATTAATGCTATTCAAGTTTAATAATATCTTATGCTTATATTCTCCTCTATAATTTTCAAAGGGCTTCCAAAAAGCATCTATTGCTGTTTGAATTGTTTTCAACAATTTTTTGGACTATCCCATCCTGACCAAGTGTTATTCTGAGGAAATTGCAAAATTAAACTTATAAATGTCAAATTATAAAATGACAGAGTTGAAAAATTATTTAGTCTGCCCCTCTTGACATAAGATGATGAGAGTGAGGCCTAAGAAGGTTACAATAATTTCCCCAAGACTACATAGAAAATAATTAGTAATTTTAAAATATTTGAAATATAATCCTATAAAATAAAAGGCTAATATGCAAATCGACTGAATGGCTGAAGGAGCAGCCACTATGATGCACACTGACCACCAGGGGACAGATGCTCAATACAGGAGCTGCCCCCCTCGTGGTCAGTGCACTCCCACAGGGGAGTGCCACTCAGCCAGAAGCCAGGCTCACGGCTGGTGAGCGCAGCGGCAGTGGCAGAAGCCTCTCCTGCCTCTGTGGCAGCGCCAAGGATGTCCAACTGCTGGTTTAGGCCCGCTCCCTGCATCAGTCAGACATCCCCCAAGGGCTCCTGGACTGTGAGAGGGTGCAGGCCGGGCTGAGGGACCCCACCTGAGTGCATGAATTTCCTGTACCAGGTTTCTAGTTTACAAATAAAAATGAATGAAAACTATCATAAGAAAATAGTTTCAAGTCTAACCAATAACAAAGCATTCTAAATGATGTTTAATAAAAAAATTAAACAATAAAAAGTGTGGACAGTTTCTCAGATCATGTTTGCAATGAAACGTGGACCTGAGACTAAGCATGTCAATGTCTACAGTGTAAACATATTATTGACCTAGTATAGAAATCAGTACATTTTGTGTCTGTACCACAGATATTTTCAAAGCCATATTTAGAGAAATGTTTGATTTTGATGTCATTCAATTTTGAGGAGAGTTTCTTTATCCCTTCAGTATAGTACCAGGAATAAAAATTCAAACCTCTAAGTCTATTTTTGAGTGTGATCATCCTATATAATAAAAGCCTAATATGCTAAGTGTCTGTTCATTTGACCAGTTGCTATGACACACACTGACCACCAGGGGACAGATGCTCCAACTGGTAGGTTAGCTTGCTGCTAGGGTCTGGTCGATGGGGACTGGGTGACATGGGACGGACATGACCTGGAGCCCTCCCATGGTCCCTCCCCCACATTGTGCACCTGTGGGGTCCCTCAGCATAGCTAGCACCCTCTCGTAATCTGGGACCCCTCAGGGGATGTTGGAGAGCCATTTTCGTCCTGATCCCCACAGGCCAGGCCAAGCGACCCCCTGGTGCATGAACCATGCACCAAGCCTCTAGTTTAATATAATACTCCTCAATTTTTTTTCAGTTGGCTAATCCTTTTGGTGATACAAATTATTCATGATCTTTTTATCTCATCTTCTCTGGTTCACCTCAGGGAAAAAAAATTATCAGAATTAATCCAAACCTATCATCTTCATATTTAGCTTTTTAAAATTATAAGTAAAATATTTATTCATGAGAGAAACCAAAATGTAGCCATTACCAGATCACATGTATAAATATTTAAGTGATTAATTCACAGATTATCTAAAGATTCTTAACTATCAAAACTCATGTGGTAGAACTAATACTTATTTTGTTTGCATTTTATTCCATGCTCTAGATTTAACATTGTATATTATTATGATAAAATCCTAATGATCACTCTCCTAGGCACATGTTATTGTTGATTATATCTTGACCATTTTCAGTTAAAAAAACTGTTGCTAAGCAAGTTTAAATAATTTGCTCATGGTTGTATAACCTGAATTTGAGCCAAAGTTTGTAAATATTCTCTTTCAATGATACTTTGCTTCCCCTCTTCCAATAAAATATTCAGATATTGTTTATAAAAATCTAAGAAAAGGAAATGCTTTTCAGGACTAGCACTGATCTGATATCAAATAAAAATAGAATTTTGCCCTGAGCACAAGCTCCCATAGTGGTCAGAACACTCCTCCATCCTGTTCCCTCTACTGATACCACAGAGTATTTGACTTGACAGTTACATAGATATCAAAAGAAGTAGTCATAGAAGTGGCTCCTGGGAGACTGTCTATGTCTGGCAGGGATGAGCAATACATTATCAAGAAAGAGAAAGGAAAGTCCTGATGGAACCTGCACTGCATAGTAGTTCTACCCTTCTCTTATTTGGCCTTTTCTTTTCCCCTCTTATAGCTTACATCCTAGTTTGCTATTCCTTTTCCCTTCCTTATCTGTCTGCTCAGACCCAGGAAACCTACCAATAACTTCTCCCCAAATAAAAGTGTAAAATATTTAGAGAACATATAAAATTATGATAATATATCCACAACACTCTCTACTCTCATTTTATACTGATATTTAACTATTCAGTATTTCTTGGTATATGTTCTTCTGATTCAGTTCCTAATATACATGAAGTTATAATTTGCATGAATAAACATATATTTTGAGTAATCATTGAATATGTTCTCCAAGCTCCTAGTATGATATCAGGCACACAGTGGTATCCACTCAGTAAATATATGTTCATGATGATAATGATGGTGGATTTGGTACAGTTTTTAAAAGTAGTACCATTTAAGTTATCCCAGTGTCTCACATTAAAGCATGGAGTTTATTAATATAAATTTAATGTAAGGACCTTTAAAGCACTACTTTGAACATTTAGATGGTCTTGGTCTAAACTATACTTTAGGAGCCTAACATGTGTGATGACAGCTGGCACAGAATTTCAAAGAAAACAGATCAGGCAAAATGAGAAAGTTCACAATTTGTTGGACTCTTCAATGAAATTAATGTCAACAATCAACCAAAATTGTGAAATATATCAGAGTACATATCTGATAATTTACATAGAAAACAGTGCCACTCAAAGTTGCCTCTGAGAGAGTCACTATCCTTGTTACCCAGCCTAAACCTACTGACTGGTACTCTAGAGTCTAGACAAACTGGGAAAACACATTGTTCCTAGGGCCTCCCTGGCATCATGTATAAAGACTAGAGCAGGCCCCAGTGAACTAGTAGCCAAGGATATACATGGGTTACCTAATCCCTAACATTCTTTACTTCCAATGCACATTTAAGATATTTAACAATTTTTAAAATTCCTCACTTAATCCATTTTGGAATTTATATTTAAATAAAAATATTTTAAAATAATTTAAAGCAATGTACAATTAGAATATATGATCTGCCCAGAAAGTGAGAAAATCATTATTGTCAATAATTTTTGGCTGGGCTCAGAAATAGAATATGTTGACATTTGCACATGCATAAATGCATAATATTAAATTGTTATGATGCAAATTCACTGATCAGAAAAGACTATGCTTAAAAAAACACTTCTGAAGAGTCAATGTTGACTCCATTTAGTCTGGGACTCTCAAGAATGGGTGTTCACTAAAAATACAAAAATTTTTCCAAACTAAAGAGCTTTCATGACTCTCAAAAGTAAACTGTAATCATTTCAAGATCAGACATTCTCCTAAAATTTTCACAACTTCCTGAACCTAAAGGTGTCATGAACCTAAAAGTGTCTTTTTATTTCCATTCCTTTAAAATCTCATGAAATTTCAGAAAGAGATTAAATATTAACAAAATATTTAATATGTAAGAATATTTTATTCCATTGTCAAAAACTAAGGTTAAAAAAGAAGTGGAAATAGTTCTCACATTACTGCAAATAAATAGTACTGCTACAACTGCAATTGACACATGCATTAAAATATTTGCTATTTTAATGAGTAAACTTTAGACACACATGCACAGTATTAAGTCGTGTTTTTATAATATTTTCAAAACCTTCAATTGGAGATTTGTTCTTAAATGTAAATGCTTTTGCAGTATAGCTTTTCACAGAAATACGAGCATCTGATTATGCTCTCCCATGTCTATACTCTGCCTGGACTCGGCATGATTGTGATATGAACATAGATAGCAGATGCCTTGACTTTTGATATAGTTAAGCATAACTGGAGGCATTCCAAGGCATTGGTCCTGAAGAAATGTGGCAGTGTGTGGGCTTTTGTGTTATAGTAAATAAAGCAATGGAATTTCTGCATAGTTTCCAGTTTTTCTTTTCATTAAAGCTTTTGCGTTTCATTCTCTCTGACTTTGAATAATTGCTATTAAGTAGACCTCTTTGGCAATATTGAAAGAAAGAAAAAGAGCTGTTTTCTGCATATTATGTTTAATGTTGCTCAATAATTAATCATAAAAAAGTCAATTGCCTGTTTTCTATACCTGATAGTGTAACTTCATTTGGTGGACTCTTTTGCATGTGAAATGTTGATAAATCATTAAAAACTACCTCTAAAAGTATCTGTTCTTTTGTTCCTGATAGTGAGAGAAGAAATTTAGAATAAATAAAAAAAATAGAGAAAAACATGGTAAATGCCTTTCCTGAAATTAAAACAAGAATAACAATCAAATTCTGCCTATTCTCATTTATGTAAAATCTCATTTTATTTCCACAATTGTATTTAGCCAGCCAGGAAAAATATTCATCCATTTTCCCAATATAATCATTCTTCCCGCTAACTGGCAGATCGTAATTCCAGTAAGACAGCTAAAAAGATAGGCTTTCCCCTAAATTTCAGGCCTTTCTGTGAGAATTAGCAACATTTGGTGTCAAATTAATAACAGAATAGAAGATTATAACACCAAAGCAGAGAAAAATTCCTAGTGGAATGTATTCAAAAAGCAAATGTGTGTACTGAACAAAGTGGAGACATTCATGCTAAATCAGTGGCATTAATAGGAATTATTTCAAGCTTAGCCTTTTTATACAGCAATCATCCTGCAAGTTGCCTTTTAGAGTATTCCCTATCTCATAAACAGATATGGGCTTCAAAGGCCAGAAAAACTAATGTAAAATAGAAGATCAGTGTACAGAGATACTACTTCAGTATGGAAGCATCTTAAAAAGAAATCTCAGAAGCCCAGAAACGAATAACAAATAATACTTTGTGAACATGGCCACCAAGCCATAACTTGTCAACTTCAAGAAGTTTCATATTCTTCAAAAATAAGGTTAATTTTCCTACAAATTATGCTGCTAATTTATTTGGACATATCCATTCCTCCAGGTCACATCGCTTTCTTCATCTGATGTACAGCTCTTGGTATATTTACTTTTTTCACTTTTAATCATGGCTCTGATACAAAAAATAAACAAAAAGCTTATTACTTTCAGTGTTTTTTTGCTGTACTAGCTTAATAGTTCTTTCTATCATTTCAATATTTAAGCTTTCCTCCTGCTTATCATTTTGCTCTTGTTAGGGCAGCCTATTGCCTGTCATGTTCTCTAGCTGCTTGTTCAACATTTGCTAACAGTTTCCTCATTGAAAGATATAGCCACCCTCAGGATTCAAATTAAAGGCAGCATCATTTTCAGAACAGCCTATCTTCAAGTCTTTGATCTCCATATTTTCATCTAATATACTCTGAAGTATTAACTTAATATATTCAGAAATGCACTTAGTAATTTTAATAGTCTTGTGTTTTTTTCAAATAAAACTTTATCTATTGCTTGGAACTTAGGACAGTTTTTCTGTGTAGAGATGGCTGTGATACAAAATTGACATGTCTAGCAGAGCAATCGATAACACAACTTCACTGAAGATGACAATATAGCACAGGAAAGGTGGTCTCTATTCACTTCTCAAACTCATTAATTCTCAAGCTTTTCTAATTCACTTTAACAACACAAATGATGGTTAAACCATGACATTTGCTCAATGTTCTTATAATAAAATATATTATATAATCAGAAATATTTTTCCCAAATCTATTTCCTGGAAATCTGTACCTCCTTCACTTGATGCTCATGTAAGAAAGTTAAACAATAAAACAATTCTGTAAGGAAGGAAGATGTATGAATTCCAAGGTTGTTATATTATTATATATTCTATAATTATGTTTCCCATAGTTGCCCTGGAATCTGGCTAAGAACCAAGAACTATCATCATTCTGCCATTAAAGGAAACGGAACAGTTTCAACTCCCTTTGAAATAACCTATTCTGTCTCCAAGTAAAAATCCAAATGTATTCCCCATCCCATCCTCCTCCACACACATATATTAAGCATGAATATTTATTTTCCTCCTCTGAAGTAAACTTAAGTTTAATTAGGTCTGCAACACATTGGGGGAAAGACTAGTTTTTAAACTGGACTTGCCTTTACCAAATATGTCAGTACATCTTTGTTCCGAAATTGGATTTTCATAATTTCCCTTTGTTACCTTTAAATTAAACTGCTAAGACATAACACATATTGAAATCTGTTCAAAGGCATTCTGTCATTACTGAAGTGTGAGAATCTTTTTAAAAGGTAAAAAAATATCATATGCATGAGTGTGTGTGTGCTCGAACAAAATGTATGTGGGAGTAAAATGTGCACTGCAGAGGTTTCCTGCCAGCAGCCCATTAATTGAAGCTTCCTTGTTTTTCCAAATTATGAATAATTCCCATCTGCCTTGGCTCTCTCTGAGCATGAAATCCAAATCCCTTAATGCAGGAAGGGGTAAAGCTGCAGATTAGAGCACTGAGACAGTTAAAGAATGTTAGTTTTGTCCCATGGGGAATATAGAGCAAAGGTTTCAAATGACTTTTCAGAATGCTTGCTTGTTCCCTAAGCAACATGTGATAACTAAGATAAGATGAAAATATGCTACACTGATTATCAACTCTGCATTTGCACATGTGTGTTTGTTATGTGCAAATATTTCCTTCCAGAAATGGTACAGGTGCACTGTAGCCTTTTGCTCCATCTGACTAAAAATAGCCTTAAGTTCTGTGTTGCTATTATAATTTAATTCATACACATAGAAGTCTGTCACCTCCATTCATAGAGAGTTCCTCAATTTTATATTCCCAGGGCTATCTTGTAAAATTACACTACCTTCCCTTCAGCCACCCATTTGCTTTTCCTTGATAGGAAGATGGGTTCTCATCCCTGAGTCAGCAGCTTTGTAATTTATTATTTACCCCACTGCACATTCAGGTTTTCAGTAATAACAGCTTTTCAATTCCTGTACACTGAGAGAATTGGTGCTTTTTGTTCATTTATTTTGAGCCCTATATCAGCTTATGAATTTACTGAATTGATACCAACAGATAATGAACGAATCACTATTATTTCATTGTTCATTAGAGGTGAGTTTTCAGGACCACTAGCCTTTCAACTTTCTCTTCTCATCAGCATATTTTACACAACTGCTCTTACATCTAAAGTGTATATTTCATAGTCTTTTGCCACTAAAAGCTTGCTCTGAAATAATATGCCATACCAATAATATATCTAATCTACTTAAAACCACATTCTGCATTTAATCACTCATCTCTATCAAAACATATGATATGTATTTCTCTCATATTCCTCAAGTTTTCATCTTGAGGAAATGGTTCAATTTTTTCAAAAGAAGAATATTTTTACCGAGAAGAATCTGGAAGCTTGATTAAAGTTCACTTAGGACATAGTTAATATTTCTAAATATATATATTTTTATTGTGCATAGTATTACAGATGTCTCCCATTTTAATCTCCTTTATCCCCCTCCCCTGGCCCCTACCCGTACCCTAGGCCTTACCACCCTATTGCCCGTGTCCATGGGCTATACATATCCTATATAATAAAGAGCTAATATGCAAATGGTCATCATGCCCTCATGCCCTCATGCCCTAGCACCAGGTTCAGGGGACCTGAGGCCGGGCCAGGGGACCCGAGGCTGCACCCCTTGCCCCAGCACCGGGGATGGGGTACCAGAAGCCGTGCCCCCCACCCTGGTGCCAGGGGTGGGGGACCTGAGGCCAGGCTGGAGGACCTGAGGCTGCACCCCCTGCCCTGCGGGGCCCAACAAGGGTGGGGCTGGCTGGGGCTGGGTCTCACATGGTTTTGAAGTGCAGGCGGGTGGGCGGGGACTTGACTCTGGGTCCCATGGTGCACCCAGACTCTGACAGGAAGGAGAATTTCATATACATTTTACTAATTTTATTTCATCTCTGACACTTCTATTATAGAGAAAGGGCAAATAGTAATATTAAAATATTTCCTCTGATTAATTCCCTTTTAATGTGCAAGAAATTCATTCACTGGGCCACTAGAAAGTTTATAAATTCTTTGGTTTATATCTTCTTGTTCCCCCCATTCCCACATCAAGGTATGTCAGTCTGTTCCATGCTTCCATACTTCGGGTCTTATTTTGTTGATCAATTCATTTTGTTCATTAGATTCCACAAATAAGTGAGATCATGTGATATTTGTCTTTCTCAGATTGGCTTATTTCACTTAGCATAATAACCTACAGATACATCCATGCTGCCACAATGGATAAGAGATTGCTCTTTTTAGAACTGCATAGTAATCCATTGTGTAAATGTCCCACGGCTTTTTTATCCATTCATCTACATATGGGCACCTGGGATGTTTCCAGATATTAGCTATTGTAAATAATGCTGCTATGAACATAGGGGTGCATATAGTCTTTCTGATTGGTGTTTCTAGGTTTTTAGGATATATTTCCAGAATTTAGATCCCTGGGTCAAACGGAAGTTCCATTTTTAATTATTTGAGGAAACTCCACACTGTTTTCCATAGTAGCTGCACCAATCTGCATTCTTACCAGCAGGGAACTACTATTTATTTTTCTATGCATCATCACCAGCACTTGCTGTTTGTTGATTTAATGATGATAGCCATTCTGACAGATGTGAGGTGATATCTCATTGTGGTTTTAATTTACATCTCCCTGAAGATTAGTGACTTTGAACAATTTTTCATGTGTCTCTTGGCCATTTGTATGCCCTCTTTGGAGAAATGTCAATTCAGCTCCTCTGCCCATTTTTTAAAATTGGATTGTTTGTTTTCCTGTTGTTGATTTGTATGAGTACTTAATATACACTGAGTGGCCAGATTAGTATGATTTCTAAATGCATAATAATCTGGCTACTCAGTATATATTAGAGGCCCGGTGCATGAATTAATGCATGGGTGGGGTCCGGCCAGCCTGGCCAGGGGGAGGGGACATGGGCGGTTGGCCGGCCTGCCTGCTGGTATAAATCCTGGTTGAGGGGACAATTTGCATATTAGCCTTTTATTATATAGGATATACACTGAGTGGCCAGATTATTATGTGTTCAGAGATCATAATAATCTGGCCTTTCATTATATATTGGATATTAACCCCTTATCAGATGTATCATTGGCAAATATCTTCTTCCATACAGTGGATTCCCTTTTGATTTTGATGGTGGTTTCTTTTGTTTTTTTATTTTGATGTAGTCCCATATTTTATTTCTTCCATATTACTCCTGACAAAGGAGATGTCTCAGAAAAAATTCTGCTACATGAGATGTCTGAAATTTTACTCCTTATGTTTTCTTCTAAGATTTTTATGGTTTAATGTCTTACTATTAAGTATTTTATCCATTCTTAATTTATTCTTCTGTGTGGTGTAAGTTGGTGGTCTATTTTCATCTTTTTGCATGTCTCTGTGTAGTTTCCAGAGACAGCCTTTACTCCATTGTATGCTCTTGCTTCCTTTGTCAAATATTAATTGACCATAATGGTTAGGGTCAATTTCTGGGGTCTCTGTTCTGATCCATTCATCTCTATGCCTGTTCTTGTGCCAGAACCAGGTTGTTTTGGTTATAATGGCTTTGTAGTATAGTTTGATATCTAGTATTGTGATCCCTCCAACTTTGTTCTTCTTTCTCAAGATTGCTGATCTATTTAGGGGTCTTTATCATTCCATATAAAATTTTTGGAGTATTTTTCTATTTCTGTGAAATATGTCATTGGTAGTTTAATAGGGATTGCATTGAATCTACAGATTGCTTTGGGCAGTATAGAAAATGTAATGATTTAATTCTTCCAATCCATGAACATGGTATACATTTCCATTTGTTTGTATCTTTCTCTAATACTTCTTTCAATATCCTATAGTTTTCCAAATACAGGTCTTTTATCTCCTTGGTTGTTTATTCCTAGGTATCTTATTTTTTTGTTGTTGCAATGGTAAATGGAATTTTTTTATAGTTTCTATTTCTGAGAGTTCATTATTGGTGTATAAAAATGCCATCCATTTCTTGATGTTTATTTTGAATCCTCTTACTTTGCCAAATTAATTTTTTAAGTCCAGTCACTTTTGGTGGAGTATTTAGGGTTTTCTATGTACAATATCATATCATCAGCAAATAATGACAATTTTACTTCCTCCTTTCCAATTTAGATGCATTTTATCTCTTCTACTTGTCTGATAGCTGTGGCTAGGACTTCCAGTACTATCCTATATAATAAAGAGGTAATATGCAAATTGGCCATCACTCCAACACACAAGATGGCCACCCCCATGTGGTCAAAGATGGTCAACCCCATGTAGACACAAGATGGCCACCACAAGATAGCCAGCAGGGGAGAACAGTTGGGAGGGACCAGGCAAGCAGGGGAGGGCAGTTAGTGGCAATTGGGATGGCAGGGGAGGGCAGGTAGGGGCAACCAGGCTGGCAAGGGAATGAGGTTAGTGGTGACCAGGCTTGCAGGGGAGGGCAGTTATGGGTGACAGGACCAGCAGGGGAAGGCAGTTGGGGATGACCAGGCCTGTAGGGGAGGACAGTTAGATGTGACCAGGCCAGCAGGTGAGGGCAGTTATGGGTGACCAGGTGGGCAAGGGAGAGTGGTTAGGGGCAATCAGGCTGGCAGGGGAGCAGTTAGGCGTTGATCAGGCTGGCAGGGGAGTGCTTAGAGGGTGATCAGGCTGGCAGGCAGAAGCGCTTAGGGGCAATCAAGCAGGCAGGCAGGCAAGTGGTTGGGAGCCAACAGTTCTGGATTGTGAGAGGGATGTCCGACTTCCCCTATCCTGGTGGGATTGGGCCTCAACAGGCAGTTGGACATCCCTCAAGGGGTCCCAGATTGGAGAGGGTGCAGGCTGGGATGAGGGAAACCCCCTCCCCATGCATTAATTTCATGCACTGGGCCTTTAGTGTTGAATAAGAGTGATGAAAGAAGACATCCCTGTCTTGTTCTGGCTCATAAGAAAAATTCTTTTAGTTTTTCCCTATTGAGTATTACGTTGGCTGTAGGTTTGTTAAAAATGGTCTTTATTATGTTGAGGTATGATCCTTCTATTCACACTTTACTGAAAGTTTTTATTTTAAAAAAGTGTGCTAGTCCACCAGCATGGCTCAGTAATAGAGTATTGACCTATGAACCAGGAGGTTATTGTTCAATTCCTGGTCGGAGCATATGCCCAAATTGCATGCTCAATCCCCAGTGAGAGGGTGTGGGGGTTGCAGGAGGCAGCCAATCAATGATTCTCTCTCATCATTGATGTTTCTATCTCTCCTTCTGCCTTCTTCTCTTAAGTCAATAAAAAATATATTTAAAAAAATTCTGCTGGATTTTTGTCTAATGCTTTTTCTACATCCATTGATATGATTATATGATTTTTTATCTTTCATTTTATCTATGTGATGTATCACATTTATTGATTTTCAAATATTGTACTAGCCTTTAGTCCCCTGAACAAATCCCACTTGATCATGGCTTATGATCTTTTTAATATATTGCTAGAAACGATTTGCTAATATTTTATTGAGGATTTTAGCATCTGTGTTCATCATGGATATTGGCCTGTAATTTTCTTCCTTTGTAGTGTCTTTATATGGTTTTGGAATTAGGATAATGCTTGCTTCATAAAAAGATCTTAGAAGTGTTCCCTCCTTTTTCATTTTTTAAAAATAGTTTGAGGAGAATAGGGGTTAGTTCTTCTTTGAATGTTTGGTAAAATTCTCCTGTAAATCCATGCAGTCCAGGACTTTTGTTTGCTGGGAGGTTTTTAATTACTGCTTCAATTTCACCAGTTGTTATTGTCCTATTCAGGTTTTATTTTTTTTCCTGATTCAGTTTTTGAAGCTTTTATTTTTCTAGGTATTTGTCCATTCCATCCACATTGTTCAGCTTGTTGGCATATAGTTGTTCATAGTATTTTTTTAATATCTTTGTATTTCTGTGGTGTCCATTGTTATATCTCTTCTTTCATTTCTGATTTTATTTATTTGGGTTTTCTTTGTTTCTTGATGAATCTGGTTAGGAGTTCACCAATCTTGTTTACGTTTTCAGAGAACCACCTCTTGGATTCATTGATCTTTTATACTGTTTTCTTTTGTTTGTTTGTTTGTTTGTTTGTTTTGTTTTGTCTCTATGTCATTCATTTCTGCTTTGATTTTTATTATTTCCTTCCTTCTACTTCCTCTGGGATTTTCTTGTTGTTCTCTTTCCAATTTAGTTGTAGGGTTAGATAATTTATTAGTGCTTTTTAAAAATTTCTTGAGGTAGGCCTGTAATACTATGAAATTTCCTCTCAAAAATGCTTTAGCTGTGTCTCATAGGGTTTGAGTGGTAGTGTGCTCATTTTCATTTGTTTTCAGGAAGTTTTTTTTAACTTCTGGTTTGATCTCATTTGTAACCCATTAATTGTTTAATAATATGCTATTTAGCCTCCATGTATTATAATGTTTTTGAGGGTTATTTTTTATTGTAGTTGATTTCTAATTTCATCACATTGTGATACTAGAAGATACTTGGTATGATATCAATCTTCTTGAATTTGTATCGAATTATTCTGTGTCCTAACATGTGGTTTATTTTTAAGAATGTTCCATGTGCATTTGATAAGAATGTATAATCTGCTGCTTTGGGGTGAAATGTTCTGAAATATTAGTTAGACCCATCCAATCCAGTGTCATTTAAGGCCTCTGTTTCCTTGTTAATATTTTG